>NC_047659.1:130764758-131119758 GCF_011762505.2 Arvicanthis niloticus
TCACCCTCTTCTATTGTGAATCTATTTGCATATGTGTGAGTATAGTGTATCCACAGGTGTGTGTGTGTGTCTGTGCATCTGTTTGTGTGTATCTCTGTGTGTGTGCATGTGTATGTGTGGAGGCCAGAGATGCCCTGTTCTATCACCTTCTGCCTCATTCCCTTGAACCAGGGTTTGTTATTGAACCTGGCTCTAAGCTGGTGGCCAGCAAACTCCTGTGATCCTTCTGTCTCTGCCCCTTTGCAAGTCGTCCATTATAGCCATGCATATGACCATGTTTTACATTAGTTCTGGAATCCAGACTCTGATCCTCTTACACAACAAATTCTTACACTCTTATTTGCCAAGCATGTGACTGACACTTTGCTTTGTGTTTTCTTAAGGACTAGTGTACAGTGCTTCATCTTAATATGCCACAAGAACCACCTTCAAGCCTAACTATGGGGGCAACCTATGTGACTAGGATCAAGTTCCGTCCTTTACTAGAGCCACTTTAGATATTTAATAGGGTATCTTTGTCCTCAGCCTCACAGATTGATATGGATAGAGTGCTAATGTATTTTCTAGTCCAAGTAAGGTAATTTGGGATCTCTTTAACTAAAATTACTTGAATTTGAACAAATTCCCCCTTTAGCTTCTTGGGGGTTCTCAATATTTATTGAATACAATAGATGTCTGTTTGTGATGTGAGTATAGAGGGCTCACCATCTCCAATGGTGGCCGGCCGTCAGGAAGTCCAATTTGCTTTCTCTTGTGGTACACACAGGAAAACCATGAGGGCCAGTTTTGCAGTTCATAATGAGATGTCATCAAGATATTTTAGGAAATGCATACAAAATAGAGTAAACCGAGAACTCAGTTTCTTAGCGATAACATGTGTTTAATTTAATGTGTTTGGAAGAAAACATCCGAAATTGTAGGAAAGTGTGATGATCAAGATTTGACATAAATATATCAACAAAGACTAAATGTAGACACAGAAATCAGGAATGCTTGCTTCACATGCTGCATAGCTATCTCCCATGCCTGGCAGAGACATAGGACCACATAGAGCAACTCTACTGGTCCCCATTCTGGCTATGGTGCAATGAAACCCTTTTTTGCTTTGACCTTTGAACTCTAGACACTTGGAGAAGGATATTTCAGTTGCATCTGGTACTAGGGCTTTTCTGGTGGGTAACACTATGGATTTGGTTAGACTATTTGGTACTGATGTTCATGTTTCTAACTATGACAGGAATCTCAGTTTCTAGGTATGTCAGTGTGTCAGCATTTTGTTCTGAGCGCATCTTCTGCTCATGTCTGTGTTGCTCTTGGCTCTTTGTCCCCATAAACTGAGACTTTATCATCCATTAAGCTGAATGAACCCAACCAAGTATGATACTGTATGCCTCTATTCTTATCTTCTGTGTCCAGCTCTGCAATGTTTTGGATTTAGCAACGTGCTTAGTTTGTTTTTTAGAGACTTCTAAGGATTGACTGATGTTTGTGATCTGCAATAGAAAAGCACCTAGGTCAGCATTTGTTGCTGGGAAGCATGGCTGGGATGCTGGGCATGATGTATGTTTCTTCCCACCTCGGGGGAGGTCATAGGTTAAGTAGCAATTTCTTTAAATTGCATTTTCAGTTCCTACTTGTTTTTTCTTACTTTCTTCTGCTTTAATACCTTGTCTAGACAGCCAGGAGCCTAGTGATACATTGCATCGTTCAGCACTTTACAATATATTTAGTAAAACACTTTTACATATATTAAAGGGCAGTGGTTTAGAACGTAGACCTTGGAGGCATGCTGCCTAAATTCAAAGCATGACTATGCCAGTGCAGACTGCATAACCTTGAGTAATTCACTCTTTCTGGACTCAGGTTTTCATAAAAGAGAAGTAAAAAATATAATCACATCATGGATTATTTGGAGAATAAATGAATATATGTCAACTGCTAAGTGCAAGGCATACACATAGTAGGTCCACATGCTTTTATTATTTAGGATTACTGTTACTACTACTTTATTCCTATGCCCATTTGTTTACATAGTATACTCCAGGTGATCTCTCTGCTTCTGTCCATCCTCTAAGCCCCTACTCTTAACATTAGGGGAGCTCCTAGGTACCACTTGACCTGCATTCATTAGCAAGTCTCACATGTCTCATCCTCTACAGCTGATGGCTCAGTCACAGTCCTGACAGGTGCCACTGTCTGCTACTCTATATCCAGGGCAGCAGTTCTCTGGGCACTATTTTTAAGTCTGATGCCTGTAGGCTGTCGAGTACCCTGAACAAAGCTGGGAGTATGGCTTACTTGAATTAGCATTCTACTATTTATTTATTTATTTATTTATTTATTTTTGATTTTTTTAAATCCACTTTACATTCTGATTGCATCCCCCCCCCCTTCCCAGTCCAATCCTTACAAATCCCTCCCCCTATTACTCTCTCCCCTTCTCAGAGAAGGGGGAACCTCCCCCACTTGGGTGCTACCCCACCCTGGGACATCAAGTCACAGCAGCAGATCTGCTGAGGCCCAACCAGGTCCAAGTAGGGGAAGGGGATCCAGTGGCAGGCAATGGAGTCCAAAACAGCTCCTGTCCCACTTGTTAGGGACCCACACATGAAGAACAAGCTACACATCCAGTACAAATGTGTAGGGGGCCTAGGTTCAGCCCCTGAACACTCTTTGGTTGGTGGCTTGGTTTCCATGAGGTCCCACAGGCCCAGGTTAGTTGATTTTGTAAGTCTTCTTGTGGTGTCCTTGACCCCTCCAGCTTGCTCAATTCTATTCCCTACTCTTCCACGTGACTCCCCAAGGACCACCTAATGTGGCTTTCTACTCTTAATATAGAATTTAGACCCTTTACAAAGAAAAGCTAACCCGTCAAGCATTGGTGAGCCCAGAGAGTTTAATAGAGATTAGTATAGTTGTATCCATATAGTAAAACACCCAACAAACTAAATGTCCTTTTTCCTGGTATCTTTCATTCCCCTCCCAAGAACCCCCTCTCTCCTCTCTCTGGGTGTTCCTCAGTCTGACTCTTCTTTCTTCCTCTCATCTCTCAAGAATAGTTCACAGTCGCCTCTGTCTTCTGCGTGATCCTTGGAATCTTGTTTACTTGTTCTCTTGCAGGAAAAGTACTTCCATCAGACCAGATGCTGCAAAGTTAAATGTTTATCTATATGTTTCATGAAATAATATAACTCTGCTTTAGAGCATTATCTTATTGATACATTGCCATCAGCCTTAGAGCCAATCATATTTTTTAAAAATCTTTATGCTATTTTGGATTATATTCTGATTCCCAGAAGCTTGTTGCTATGTGTCTTTTCCTGGAGAGATGTAGACAAATGTCTGTTGACCCCAGATAAGTCATTGATCACAGACCAAGGAGATGATTCTATACTTTACTTGATCAACCAGTGAGTTTATTGGTAGTTACTTGTAGGAGTATGGGTCAAGGGACAGCAGCACAAATAACTTAGAGGCAGGCATCCCACCGAAAACCATAGCCTGCTTGGGTGATGATTCACAAATGCTGCATGTCCAGAGTTTCTACACAGTTTTAGTCAGCTCCAGCAGGCAGAGAGTCTCCTCTCTGCAGCAACTGTTTTTGTACTTTTGAGAATCATGTAGGTTTCAAGATCTTCCTAGGCCTTGTATGTTTTATTCACTTCCTGGGTCTTACTAACCCCCCTCTCCCTCTAGAAGAGAATGTTTCAATTTGGAGGAAATGGCTACAGAACACTTAAACTTTGTCTGGGATCACAGTCCTCCTGACTGAACAGATACCTACATGGGGGATGGGTAACATCACAGGACTGTAATTTTCTCTGTAACAGAGCTTGCATGTCTTCAGCTGAGCTTGCCCTTCAAGCATTCTGAAACAGAACCCAGCCAAGTATGTAGTTCTAGGTTGCCCAAATTCACTGCCTTTTAGAGCAATCTATATGAGAGCATATGCCTTCAGAGAGTTCAGAGGGACCACTTCGGAACTCTGTCTTAAAAGGGAATGGCTGGTCTAGCTGGACCCAGTCATTATGCATCCCTTCTCATAGTATATACAAAGAGCACCTGCATTACATGGAAAATGTGCAAAAAGAGTCTTTGATGAGTCCCACCAAATCAAGCCAGAGTCTGGGGAAGTGGAAATGAAGAATCTGAACCTTCCTGATGCTGCGGATGAAACTTGGGGCAAGTCTTCTTCCCCTGGAGTAGACACTCCGAGAATATGAGGATTTGTTGGGGGCCGACTTTTAGCAGAAAGTGGCTATCAGCTTTGCAGCCATCTTGAGCCATATACCCTGACATGAGACTTGGATTACAATAGCCTACAACAGCTGAGCACACTCTGATAATCTTGGTTTAGATACCTTGGGTGTGTGAGATTAAAGGTGTGTGAGATTAAAGGTGTGTAACTTAAGAGTGTGACTTAGAAGTGTAGAGATCAGATTTAGAGACAAGACCTAAGGGCATTATTAAAGGTGTGACCAAAAGGCATGGCTTAGAAGTGAGACATATAAAGGCGAGAGGCAGACAGAAGAGATATGAGAGAATCAGACACTTTAGAGAGAACAATTTGGAGTAACAGATT
Source organism: Arvicanthis niloticus (assembly GCF_011762505.2). Classification (NCBI taxonomy): domain Eukaryota; kingdom Metazoa; phylum Chordata; class Mammalia; order Rodentia; family Muridae; genus Arvicanthis; species Arvicanthis niloticus. The sequence goes on from NC_047659.1 coordinate 130,769,341, forward strand.
CAGATACTAGGAGTAGGAGTAGACATTAGACACTCGGAAGAGAACAACATTGAGTACATCTAGGAACTAGGCACTAGGGACTAGAAACTCAAGACTTGGGACTTAGACTAGGAAGAGAGACTGAAGAATAAACGGGATTGAATCACACTCTGGTCTCCATTCTTTGAGTCCGTCCTCACTCTCTCTCTTGCTGAACCCCGACCCTCAGACCGGAGCAGCAGCTTGGGCCGGGATACAGTGGCCGCCAAATGCGGGGTAGCCCGGGCCTCAACATTTTGCTTGGGCCGCGACAAGGACTTTTTGTTATTATTGTTTTGTTTTCGTCTTTTTAAATTAATGTCTCATGTAGTTCAGGCTACCCTCAAATTTTCAGTGTGGTGAGAATGACTATGGAGTCCTGATTCTTTTCCCTTCACCTCCCACATGTGAAGGCTGTAGGTGAACAGCCCCATGCCTGGTTATGAAATGCTAGCAGTTAATCACACAGCCTTGTACGTGTTAGGCAAATGATCTACCAATGAAGCCACATCTCCAGCTCAAGAATCTTAATTTGTAAACAAAAGCCATAGTGATGTTTCTCCATTGTATACTCGGACACACTGTTCTAGACAGGATGTTCCTTTAAGGAGGTATCTTAATGACATTCCTTCAGTAGATGATATTGATCACTTTTTTTTCTTCCTCGTGGGCCTATAAGAATAGTTTGTTTCCCAGCTTTCCTTGCAATTATATGCAATATGTAATCATCTTTAGCTAATGGACTATTTGTAGAGATAAGTTGTACCACTTCTCAGCTAAAATGTAGAGCAGAGGAGAACAGGGTAAGACCTATTGTGCTTTCATTTTGCCCTATGGTCACCCAGAAGATCATGTGTTCCAGGCTCTGCAGATGCAAGATGCTGAGGCTTCTATCATGCTGGATCTCTAGGTGACTATATGGAGCAGAGCCCTTTTTCTGGGTCACTATGGTCTAGAGTTGGAACTGAGAAACGGACATCTGCTCTGCTAAGCCACTGACTTCAGTATTAATTTGTTATCAAAGCATAGGCTAGCTTTATCCTTACCACTGGACAAGCCAAAGTGGGATAATTGATTTATTCATCATTAAGAAGTTTAATGAGATTTGCTTTAAGCTCCAGTAACAGTTGCTAGAGAAATCAGATCTGGCTGTAGCAGACGTGGCTGGGATGAGGCTGAGCAATGGAAAAGGCCCAACCTGCTTAGCCTTGTGGTGGAGAGATCATCATTTTAGAGAAACAAATAAAGCTGATTTGTAATCTCACCCCTCATTCATGTAGAAAAGTCTTACTGAGATCCTCATGTCAGAGCCAGGCACGAGGACAGAGGGATAAACAGCTGTTGTCCTCATCCCTGGGGAGGTCACAATGAATGAAAGAGCCAGATGAACAAGGATAACATCGAGTGTTTGATTTCCAGGAAGAGGAGTGGGCCAAGAGCTTGGGAGCCTGGCTAGAGCAGAGGCTGGACGCTTCGGCATCCTTGGCAGATAGCTACTATGAAAAAGCTTATGTTTAAGAAGAGCTAGGCACTGGGAATGGAGGCCCCCAAATGGCTAGTGACTCAGAACTGGGATTTTATGGATATTTTAGACTCGGGCTTGCTCTGGTTTTCCAGATGAAGTCATTCCAGACACAAGCCATCTGAAGGAACACACGCCAGGTGCTGGTCATATTGCCCTGCCTAGTGCTTGGTTATGGGAAACACTCGTAAAGGTCAGCTCTTGTTTCTCCAACTCATCTGCCCATAGTTAAGTTTTAGGAATGGTCACAAGCAGAGAGGAGATAGAAAGCTCTATAATGAAGAGCTGATAAAACAATTATGATTGTACTTTCTCCTCACCCCCCCCCCCCCCCTTTAAAAACAGAGTCTCACTATAGAGCCAGACCTATTTGGTCTGGAACTTACTCTGTAGACCAACCTAGTATCAAATTCACAGAGATCTGCTTCCTTCTACTTCCTGGGTAGTGGGATTAAAGACATGTGTCGCCACATGTTTTTACCCGTAAGAGCTTCCCTGTAAGAATTTACCTGTAAGAACGCCATTAATCCTTAACCCCCCAATGAGAGACATGTTTGTATTTTTCCCCTACCATTGCTATGACAAATCACCACAGTCATAGCGGCTTACAGCAACATGAATTTATTATATTGACAATCTAGGGGCAGGAGTCTGATGTGGCTTCCTCCAAGGAGTGAGGAGTCTGCCTTCTTCTCTAGAAGCTAAAGGGGAATGCACATTTCCCCCCTTCTCCAGCTTCTAGAAACTGCCTATAACTTACTTGCTTGTTTTCTACTTTCAGAGCCATCTTCCCTCTACTTCTTCATCTTTTAAAGATGACCATGATTACACTGGGTCCACTTGGGCCATTCACTGTGGCCTTTGTAATCTTATTAGCAAACTTAATCTACTTTTTCTTTTCTTGTCAGTAATCTAACAGACCTCGAGGAACTCATTATCCTCCCTATCAGCAAATAAATGATGGTTTACAAAAGGATAAACTGTCAATGGAAAGAGGACCATCTCTGTGATAGCGACAGTTCATGGAGTTCAGGTTCTTAACAGTCAAGGGGAGGAGCAACGCCATAGAGTGGCTCCCTGTTGGGAAAACACAACGGAGGAGCAGGGTGTCATGAGCTCAGAAAGAATGTTATATGCTAATGAAGTATTGCAGCTTACTTTGAAGACTGGCCAAAAACAAACCCACTGGTCAATTCTCACCGCCTAGTCTTCTGTTAGGTCTTGAGAAGGTCTCTTGTCCTGGGTTCACCTGCTTCTGTTTCATTTAGTTGGAGCCAATGTGGAACCATTTGACACAGCGTCTCTCCACGGGGAAATGTGGTTTTGTTTGTTTGTTTGTTTTCCCCAGCACTATTATTGCTCCCAGTTCTCAGATGGGATATCTGAGGATTACATAGCTGTCACTTGAACTGTGAAAAGTGACGGAAGAGTCAGCCATGAAGAGGCAGATGCTGAGCCTCGAGTCTTAATCATTTTATTCAGGAGTCAAGCTTCAGAGCTAATCTTTTTTTAACCACTCAAGTGAGCTAGGAAAGAGGCTACCGGTGGTGAATGCTGTAATGTACTTGGTGGGCATCAGGGGCTCAGATAGGAAAGTCAGTTGCCAAGAGTTTTGGGGAAATGTATTTCCTGAGAGAATGGGGTTATTTGTAGATGAAACTCACCAACCGTCAGCCATCGCCTCTCTCAGCAGAGAACATGATCAGCTTTTGACATTAACCCTGGGGCAGAAAAGAGTAGCTCATTAAGCTCTGATGGGGATGCTGACAGCTGCAGATGTGAGGTCATGTTTATAAGCGACTTACAGTGGAGACCAGTGACACCTCATTACAGGCATTCATCAAGGGCCTATTCTTCCTTCTTCATCCCCACTATCATTGTTTTCAGTGAGGGTCCCATAATTACAACCTGTGTTGATTGATTCTTGATCAATTCGTTTTGCTAGGTTGAGGCAGAACATTACTGGTTGCATGTACACATCAAAAAGGGCATCACATGGAAGTGTGTGTATGCGTGTGTTGGGAGTGGTATAGAAGGGGGCCACAGGATTCCTGTATCTGCCTGCAGCCACAGAAGTGTGCCCGAGGGACCTAGCACCTCTCTGATAGAGTTCCTCATTTGCTCCAGGGCATCCATGGTAGCTGGGTCCCAGCATTCTCTGTGATGATATAGGAGACCTAATACTGTCAGCATGTCACATAAAATTGGCACATGTATGCCAGACATAGACTTATATCATCTTGACTAATTCTTACTTCAGCTCTGCCAAGATTCTCCAATCTGAAAATAGACGCTTCGTGTAGACAAATAACTTGTTGGGGTTAACACAGCCTAGCAGTGTTTGCTCTAAGCACACAATACTGTCTTAGCTATATAATTCCACTGGGACCAGAAGTGGACATGATCTTGTACAACTCACCGGATAATGTTCAGAAATACAGCCAATGTGTGGGGAGTGATGAGGAGGCAGGTACTAAACCCAGCCCAGTTATCTCACACAGTTATGCCTGGACGGACAAGCATATGTGGGTTGAGGACGTGTACCACTTCTAGTGTGTTGTTGTCTGAGTTGTTCCAGAATTTACCAGCTTCTATGTCCAGGACTTTCAAAGGCAGACTGTCAGGCCCTTCCATACAGCTTGTCAGATATCCTGATTACCTGGCCAGCCCTGTTTGCACTGTTCCATGACAAGTCTGGTTGCCTTTGCTTATTCTCTGTGGAAAGCTAATGTGGACAGGTAGTATGATCTCCCAAGGCAGGCATTTGGTAGCCTTTATAACTTTTCAGTAGTGTCTAAGTATCAACATTGGGATTCATCAACTTCTGGTAAGCTTAAGATATGAAAATCCACACCCTCTAGTTCTGGACATAGACAAAATCCTAAAACTTGGGGATTTCACTAAGCAGCTACGTTTGGTGGCTCACTGGGAAGATTTGTCTATCTTTTTTTTTTTCCTGGATGACAGTGGTTCTTTGTGGTCCTGCAGACTAGTGGCTGTTATCTTTATATATTGAGGAACGCCTTCACTTTTATTTGATGACTGTTTCTGGGACTCTCCCTGACATATGTAAACCCCCTCCCCCCTCCTAGTCCTATCTCAATGTATACAGCTGCTCAAGACCTGCTCTGCAAAAGATGGGAATTTCAAAGTTCTCTTGAGTTGGCCCAGGGGAAGAACAGAGTAGGAGACAGGATAGATAGCTGGTTCACCCATTGGGTTACGCAGCTTGTAGCCCAGAGTTTCAAGCTGTGCAGCCTTTCCTTACAAAACAACAAACAACAACATGAATAAATAATGACAAACTTCTGCAAGCACTGCAGAGAATGGGAGCACTCTGAAGGGGGCGTAAGAAAAGACCTAGAAGGAATCACAACAAAATCAGAGCCTAGTGTTTCTTTAGTGGAAAGTCGGCACTTCTTGTAGGCCCAGAATTTGCCTCCGTCATGTCTACATCTTAAAACATTCCTCTGGATTCCCTGATGCTCCTTCTACTGATAGGTGGGGTCCATATTCCTTCTCTTTGAATCATGATTGAGCTTAGTGACAGGTTGACTGGCAGGGTGGGATGAATAGGAAGCTATGTGGTTTTCACAGTGATAATACCCCTTTCTGGCTCTTCTAAGACACTTCTATCTTGGGCCTTGTGCCATATTGTAGGCAGGCCAAGGCTACTGTGTTGTAAAGGAGTTCAAGACACATGAATGGTACATGTGTAGGGGTTCTGGCTATCTCATCATAATTAACATCAGACACATAAGTCAAGATGCCTCCGGATACCAACCAGTAGCCATCTAATCTTTTGCCTTTTAGAGTTCCCAGCTAAAACCTCAGCCATCAAGGAGCACATATCACCCACTCTCCCTCTCTTTCTAGAGTACATGAACATAACAAAATGCCACTAAGCTTTAGGGCATGTAGTTTGTCCCCAGCAAACTATAACTGGACCAGCCTTTCGCTTTGGATTAGACTCTTAACTGCAGCCTTTTTCTTACTAGATTTCAATAATAAGTAAGTGGTTTTATTGTGGCATTTCCTTACATGTGCACAGCATAGTTTGAAAAGCCTTGACTTCTTTGAGCCAAACACATGATAATGATAACTAACTTTTCCCAAGGTTCACATTAGAAAAATGCATATTGAAGTTGCCTGAATATAATAAATGCTCAGAAAAATCATGACTCCTGTCTTAGTGTTTTATTGCTGTAAAGAGACACCATGACCAGGGCAACTCTTATAAAGGTCAACACTGAATTGGGGTTGGCTTACAGTTTCAGAGGTTTAGTCCATCACTGTCATGGCAGGAAGCCTGGCAGCCTGCTGACAGTTCTACATCTTAATCAAAGGCAGCAAAAAGAGAACTCTTCTGCATTGGGCAGAGTGTAAGCTTAGGACTTCAAAGCCCATTCCCACAGGGACAGACTTCCTCTAACAAGGTCACACCTACTCCTACATCTTAATAGTTCCACTTCCCATGGGCCAAGCATATTCAAACCACCACAACTATCTTCCAGAAGACAGTGCATATGTCTTTTGGCTCCCTTAGAGACAAATGGGTCTTGATTGTGAAATCAAAGAAGGTTTACATGGAATCCATTATCTGTTTGTAATTAAACCAAAAGACCCTCGGTCAGCACCTAAACAATTTCTGCTAGACTCAAGGCAAGTTCCATAAACAGACTTCAGAAAGGAAATAGGAATCTTTTGTAAAACACAACCTCTAAAAAAATCTACCCCCAGGGCCTACTTGCCACTCCCTAACCCAAAATAACAATGCAATACTTCCCTTTCTTCAGGCTATTTCTCAGAGTAAACTCTTGGGGACTTTGCTGAAACTACAGATGGCTGGTCACAAGGTAAACATTTTAGGAGGCAATGACTCAAAAACATACTTTTCACAAGTACCACCACTATCCCCTGAGGTTTTGAGACTCTCCACTTGGGATTTCCGAGCTGAGGAGAAACCCAGAAGGAACCAGGGTAATCTCATCCTAAAGAAAAGGAAGGGAAGGAAGGCTGGCTCTCAGAGAGAAATCAGAATTCATGTGCAAGTTGACAAGGTCATAGCAGAAGGCAGGTTGGTCCTCTGTGTGGTGCTCCTTCTAGGTCCTCATTATAACTTAGACTCTTCTGTGTCCTCCACCAGCCTGCACTCAGGCAGACTCATGTAAGTCTACACGGAATGGATAGTGTGCTATTTGCAGGCCCAGTATGGATTATTTTTCCCCACTAAATTCTCTACGAACTCCAAGGGTGTTTAATGATCACCCTGAATAACCTTTTCTCACTACCACTGTGTGGGTCTCAGCCATGTCCCTTTGCCATTTCTGCATTTCAACAACTCTTACGAGCAGGAGAGAAATCTCCCCTTTCATTAATCTTTGGAAGACGCAGCTTCTGTTTTCTTGGGACACCTGATCTCCTTCAGAGGGCTGGTATCATTTACAAATGCCCACTTTCATCCAAGTAGGAGTTTTAAGTTCTATGGAGATGTAATGGGCACTCTCCTTTACCAGCTTGACTGGCTTTAAAAGAGACTGAGGTACAACTTCTGTGTGTGTCTGTGGGAGTGTTTCTGTGGATGTCTGAGGGAGAAAGACTGTCCTGAGTGTGGGTGGCTCTTTCCCTGGGACAGAGTCCTGCATGGAATTAAAGGGCAAAGCCAGAGGTATCAGCATTCCACTTTTTCCTTCCCTGCCCTGATATGAATTTGCTGCTCCATCTGCCTTTCCAATCATAGAAGACCACATCCTCTGAACTGTGAGTTGAAGCAGCCCTCTTTAGTTGTTTGTCTGATATTTTGTGATAAAAAGGAACTCATATGTCATATTTTCTGATTTGAATACTGGCTGTCTGATTGCCTTGGGTCACAAATCTGTGATGGGGAGGGCTCAGCTTTGAACTAAAGAAGTCTTTCTGTGATCTGTACTTTCAATGGCTCTGGGCTCTGTCCACTGTTGAACGGTCTTCCTTATTAGACATGGAGTCTTGGCGGTGTACACCTCATCTGAATTCTGTGTGCACATGTGTGGCACATGCTCCTGTGTGAGCAAACTTGGTTTTCTTTTCTTTCTTTCTTTCTTTCTTTCTTTCTTTCTTTCTTTCTTTTTCTTTTTCTTTTCTTTTTTCTTTTTTTTTTTTTTTTTTTTTGTACTGTTTTGTTTATGAGACAGGATCTTTCACCAGCCCACAGCTTCCAATTCAGTTTAAATGACCTGGCCAGTTGGCCCCATGGACCAGTTTGTCTGTCTCTCTTGTGTTGGGGTAACTGGCACATACCATTATTCCTGGGTTTTTTTTTTGTCTAGATTTTTGGCATCAAGTTCCAGCCGTTGCACTTACAGGCAAGCCTGCTACCAACTAGATAATTTCTTAGTCGAATTTCATCTTCAACATAATGTACCCTCCGGCTTACAATATCCCTGTGAATTCTTTTTTTTTGAAGGACTACGTCTATTTCTAGTTGTAAGTTGAACTTAGTTGGCTAGTTAATCGCACAGACATTTAGGGGGCAGTGACTGGAGCCCTGGGGGCGGGGGTGGGGCGGGGTGGAGCAGATGATGTTCACGGTCCTGAATCACAGAGAGTGTGGGCTGAGTAGTGATGCTGTGCTTAGAGCAAGACCTACTGTGTTTGTGATTGAGTCACGGTGCCCCTGAGAGAGACCTGCCAGTTATTACTGACACACCAAAAGCAGGGCTTTGAGCTGTGGGTGATCCAAAAACACAAATTTATGAAGATAGCCCTCCCTATTGAGAAGCACCAGCTCAACTAGGCGGAGAAAAGCCCTCATCAATGCCACCTGGCGAGAAGTAAATGGAGAACATAGCTTGCCTAGCTGCTGCAAATGCATCACACAGGAGAGGCTCTGAGATTATTTACAAGACGCTGAGAAATGCGCTGATCCTATCTCTGCAGCGGCCAGAGACCAGGCACAACCAGCCCTGCTTGGCACTTGTGGATTAAAAGTGGGCGGGGTCTGAGCGCCAGTGAGATGGAGTGGGAGGGGGATTCCTCCAGGTTCCTGCTAGCATCGATGCTGAGATGCAAAACTGAAAATCGAAGTCTGTTGGGATGGTAACCTCAGTAGCACCATAGGGAAACGGTAAATGAAAGTAGAGAGGAAAACAGATTGCAAGAATTCACTCCTGCCTTGCTTCGAAGGGTCTAGCTCTCAGTGTGTCATTGTCCCACATTTCTTCAGTGGATTTTTGTGGTCCTCAGCCTTCTAAACCTAGCCACGCCCCCTTCCCCTCCCCCCCCCTCCCCCCCAGGTAGATTGTGAGGCCAGAGACACCCAGCAGTCACAGTGGCTGTCTTACTCTTTGAGAACTGCTGGTAAACTTACTGTTGAATTTAGAGGAGAGAGGAGAGGGAAGCAGGAGATGAAGTACCACTTAATTCCTGAGGGTTCCCATGCAGACTTTCGATTGACTGACTGGCTCATATGTACAAACTAAATTAAAGTATGCTTTGATACCATATCAGAATCAAAAGTCAGAGTTTTTCTCATGTAGCAAGTTGCTTTCCTTTGCAGTGACCTAATGTAGGATGTTTCTGGGAGGCCACATGACCCCAACTCTCTGGCACCAACTGCTATTTCAGACAAAGCCCCCAGATTGTTTGGCTCCTGGTGGATATGTTTGATTTGGGATTTCCCTGAGGCCTGCTTTCATTTGCCAGCTGAACAGATTATATTGATTGACACATGTGTGTGTGTTTCAAGTCTTTTTTAAGTAATGCAAATCTGCCTGGACTCCTGGTGTTGACTGCAGTTTGCCCCTGAACATCTGGGATAATGGACCCTGGTGGACATGGAAGGCTGAGCAGATCCCAGACCTGGCACAGATAGTCTCCTGAGGGGCTCTGGGCATGGCAGCAGGGTAAAGCTCACAAACGCACAGCTAGCCACTCTGGATCTACCAGGCTGGGATCCTTGAACACGGTCACACTGCCAGCTCTGTCTACTTCTAAGCAGAGGGCAGGTGGTGCCCTTCCCTGAGAAGAAGAGGTCCCAGGTTCACAGAGTGATTGACAAGGCAGATGATCTTGGGTGATCTGTGCCTTTGGGCACCCTGGCTGTGGCCCAGAATTAGTGACTCTATTTTCTTAATTTTGAATTTTGAAGCCTCTGGAGTTCTGAATCGCTGTTCCCTTCCTCACAAACCCGCTTCCCTCTTCTCTCTCCACACTATTTTGTAGTTGTTTGTTGACAGAGGTGGGGGGGGGGATGTAGACATTTAAAAAACAAGAAGCCTCAGCCCTAAACAGGACATCTGTATCATTCCCTCCTCCCAAGGATCATCTCAGAAGAACATGTAGAAAGATTAAGAACCAGAGGCTGTGGATGATGAATTCACTGAAACAGTGTTTTCCAGACCTGATGGAGTACTTGCATACAGGAGCTCACAAGAGGCTATGACAGGACACAAGACCAAGACAGACAAAAGTCCCAGCATGGGGGTGCAGGTGGTTATGGAGTCTTCATATCTAGCTGAGAAGCTACTGCCAGTGGCGGCTACTGGGAGAGGGACAGTCAGTTTCTTTAAGAATGAGCTCCAACCCCACTCCCAGAGGCTACCCATGATCTAGTAGCTGTCCCTATACCCAGGAACATGCAGGTGGCACTAAGTACACTTGATGGGTTACAAAAATAAAGAACACATGAAGTTGGGAGGAACCAGTGGTGAGACAGGGGGATTGGAGAAGAGGTAATGTGAGGTAGACTTGAATACACCACATTACATGCCTGCATAAAATTCTCAAAACAAACAAAAAAAAATTAAAGAAAAAAACCCCCACCAAGACAAATCAAATTCCAAAACCAAAGTGAACCAAGAGGGCTGGCTCATCCCTGTGCACCCTCCACATTCCTTACCAGGACACAGCTTGAGAACAAGAGCCTAATTTTCAAATGAGACCACCTCATGGGACCTTAACCTCAGATCCTTACCTTGCAGCTCTGCCTGTCAATCAACACACAGTGCTGTCTACAGGAGACTGAGCTCTTAGGCCTGGTGAGTCCTGGCTTTCTATATAAGGGATGATGAACTCCCTCCTCCTCAGAGAACAGTATTGAGTTTGTGGCTTTAACTCTAGATATGGCTAAGCCCAGTTTTGTCTTAGAACAATGGGTAGAAGAGGTGTCTATAAAAAGCCACAAAACAAGTATTCTAGCCCTTAGGGGTCCCATTCAACTCTACTCCTCAAGGAGAAAGGAGTCATAAGCAGAATGCACATGAAGGAGGTATGGCTATGCACCCATGAACCCTCATTTTCCAAAGTAAGTAGTGAGCTGGTTATGGCTTTTGGATCATAGAGCTTTGGCCCTGGAAATAATTATGTCAGCTGCAATATTTTCTTGAATACATGTTTTTTTTTTTTTTTTTTTTTTTTTTGGTTTTTGTTCTTTTGTTTTTAATCCAGATTCTGCTTCTCACAGGCAGAGAATCTGGAGTAGAATTCATACTCCGTGCTTTTGAGAATTTCCTGGATCATTAATCATGAAGTATAGCTCGGGGTGCACCACAGGTTGCCTCTTTCTGCTGGTGGGATGGCGATACCGCAGTGACAAACAGGAAGGAGAGAGAGCTGGCCTTCTTCTAAAACCTAGGTGTTTGCTGGTTTTCTACCTTGCTACCACCTCTTCATTTGGGGGACCTCAGGGAGACCTTTCCTGGAACACCAGAGGCGTGACAAGCTTAGCTAGGGACACCAGTGCACTCACAGTGGAATCGTTTCTCACCTCATTAGTTTTCAATTGCCTGTCATTTAACTCTAGAGGAGCTGTCCACTCTACAGTTAAGCTCAATGGCAGGAATATTGATAAGTCACAGGAAGGAGAGCTTGAAGCTCTCAGGAGTAGACATGAGTGATGGACACTTTAAAACCGACTTGTCCCCATGCCTTGAGATATTGACCTATTAGTGGAAGACCAGGACAGGCCAACTGTTTTCACTTGGAACCAGTTTACTCAATCCATCCATCCATCCATCCATCCATCCACTCATTCATTCACTCATCCATTCATTCAATTTGTCCTTCATGGATTTAATTAACATTTATTTAGCATCTAGTTAAATAAACAGCACCTATTCTGGCATTTGGGAAAGATAAACAGAATGAGACCTCATCTTTGTCTTACTTCACTGTGATTCGTATAATAAAGGAGACAAATTCATGAGGTGTTTAGAGAAGAAGTGATAGGTCTTCCAGTACATGTATGAATCATTTTGGGACACAAGTCTGGGCTGGTTCAGGAGTCAGTCTGGGATCTGAGGTTAGGCTTCAGTCTCTTATCTATGAATATGATGAAGGTCACTGAGTGTCGGCTCCTTGCTGGCAGATCCAGGTTAGAGGAGAGCGGCCCTGGTCCCACCAGGTTTCTCCAGGGCTGAGTAGGATGGTGAGTGTCGACAGCACAAAAAAACCCACACTAGGCCAGAGTCTGATTGAAGCAAGAACTCAACTTTATTGCTTCAGCATCTTGCTTATATAAACTCAGAGCATAGAGAGGAGGAGTTTTGGTGGGATGAGATGATATAGGAGGCGAGGAAGGGTGACAGAGGGTATGGGGTGACTGACAGGGCCGATGGCAAAGCTCTACATTAGCAGAGGCAGGGCCAAACAGGTCTTGCTGAGTCACCCTGGTATGGAAGTGACCGGAACAGGTCTCAAAACTGGAGCCAGGCTTAGGCTCTCGCACACGGCTGCAGAAACTGGAATCAGGCTCAGGTTTGTCCACAAGGCCCAAAATAGGGCCGAAATGGGGCCCAACAACTGATGAACAAGTTCCTGAACTCGGTGGCCACAGAGAGGTGTTGAATATAGGTACATACCTTGGAAAATAGTTCTCAGGGCTTAAAACTTTTAATTTCTGTCAGGATGAATGAGCTCTCAGGCAGAAGGGCCTTATGACCTTGAGTAGATAGCACAGTAGGAGAAGCCAGAGAGCAATTTCTTGTCTTCTTATTCCAGTGTCCTGCACTCAGTGGGGTAAAGTTGGAAAGATGCAGACTGGTCACAAAAACCTGTTTTGAAGAACTAGTTTATGTTATTTTGGGGTGAAAGCTATTGTATGGTTTAAAAATCAACTCATTTGAAGAATGAATCAGAATTTGTTAGGAGATATTTTGTATGTTAGAGAGATGGTAATTTCATAAAATGGAATTGCTAAGCCACTGCCCAACAGTGCCAAAGAACGGAGTGGAATTTTCTCCATGTTAGCCTCGTAGCATGTCAATACTGGTGGGGAGTAGGATCGATTATTCTGGTTAGCTGTCTTTAATTCAGTTTTATGGACTCTTCCACTTCTCTATTGGTGTTTGTGGTAGAGATATGCTTAGGTGAGGGTCCATGTGGGTCCTTTGTGTGGTCTAAGTTTGTGGGATAGTTAGAGGAAGGTCAAATTATTCATGGAACTTGTCTGAAGAAAAGATGTTGTCTGTCTCCCTCTTTCCTTAAAAGTCACCTAGATACTTAGGCTGTGGCAAAGGAAGCTTCGGAGAAGTGTCCCTCCACACCAGCTGTGGCACTTCTCCTGAGCCTTTCCGGAGCAAGCTGCAGAAGGTGGGGGTGAACTGAGGCTCTTAGATCTCCATCCTTCGATAATCTGTCACGTTTCTGTAAAGGATTTTTAAAAATACACTGAAAGCTCTGTTTCCTGTTATCTTTATGCTGCTTTTGCATCCAGATTAGTTCAACCACCTGGACTATCACCTCCTTCCCTTTTTGTTTTACATTCATGCACTTGTTAGATGATGTGATCTCTTATTGTCTTCAACGCTTTGAAACATTGATAGGCAAGGACTTGATTTTTATTATGGCTTTAAGTTGCTCAGAGTTGAGGAGAAGGCAAGAGGGAACAGAACTGCAAAAAATTACAGACAGGTTAGAGGAGGTTTGGTTTGGTTTTGCTTTGTTTTGTTTTTTCTCTATAGTGAACCAGGATTTGAAAGCCTGAGTGCTGGATCAAGGAGAAAGAGGAACCCTCTCCATAAACTCCAAGAGAGCAGCCCACCCTGACAACTTGAGTTACTTGCCCTCTTTTTCCTCTGGCCACACCATACATTCATGTTCCAGGTTTGACTTCTGGACATGGTTTGAGAAGTTAGACAAAGTGATATTCTCCTTATCTCTGAGTATCTCCTTGCCTTTATTTCTCAGTCTTTCTCTGTCTCTCCCTCTCTTCTCTCTGTCTCTCTCTGTCTCTCCCTCTCCCCTTCTTTATCTCTCAGTCTCTCTCTCTCTCTCTCTCTCTCTCTCTCTCTCTCTCTTTCTTTCTCTCTCTCCCCTTTCTTTATCTCTCAGTCTTTCTCTGTCTCTCCCTCTCTTCTCTCTCTCTCTCCCTCTCCCCTTCTTTATCTCTCAGTTTTTCTCTGTCTCTCCCTCTCTTCTCTCTCTCTTTATCTCTCAGTCTTTCTCTGTCTCTCCCTCTTCTCTCTCTCTCTCTCTCTCTCTCTCTCTCTCTCTCTCTCTCCCTCTTCCCTTCTTTATCTCTCAGTCTGTGTGTGTGTGTGTGTGTGTGTGTGTGTGTGTGTGTGTGTAATAGAGGAGAGACAGGAAGGAGGTGCAGAAAGAAGAAAGTACATCCAGGAAGAACTATTACTAAGAAAGTATAGAAGCCCAAGTGATGGCGCCTATGAGCCCATGCCTGTTGACCCACAGTTGAACCAGAAAGGACAGAAAGGTACAAGAGGGAGCCCAGAGGAAACTGACTGTTCTGCATTTGCTCCCTTCTCTCTTGAGTGGGTGGCTAGCTGACGAGTTTTCATCCAGACTGGGTGGCTTTGTACTGCATGATGCTGTATAGTACCATGGGTAATTTTCTCCCCTCCCCCACGGCCCTCTCAGTCCTCCAGTGGTGCTATTTATCATTCCTTTAAGGTCCTCATGTTCTTGGAAGCTTGTTGTTTCTTTTAACCTATTGAGGTTCTAATTGTATTGAGAGGAATTTAGGTTACTTTGACCTGAGATGGGCTTTTAGAAGCCAATAAGGGTGTTCTTCTTCAGATATTTAGCAGCAATTGTCTTATGAAGTGCTCTCAAGTCCACGCTCCAAGAACAAGGCTATAATTTCTATTCAAATAGCTTCTAATGAGATGATACTTTTGTCAACTTCTGGGGCCAAGTCAGATTATGGAAAAAATACTTCGGATCTCTTGGCCCTTAGACAAACTTAAAATACTCACAAAAGATGCTTTGGAGCACGGTAGAGGCATAGAGGCTAGACAACTGGGATTAAGAGGTGTCAAAATTTTAAGAGGTATTTTTTCCTGTTGTTTATTTACTTCTTCAGGAAACGGCTACTGAGCATTTAGGTATAAATGCCAGGGCTGTGCAGTGTGCTGGGCAGCAAAGGATGAATGCAAAAGAAACTCTGTGCTGTAAGAATGACATAGCCCTATGTATAGGTGTGTGTGTGTGTGTGTGTGTGTGTGTGTGTGTGTGTGTATGTGCACAAACGTGTGCGTGTGCTGGACAGTTACACAAATGTAATGACGAAGCTTGATAAATATAGTATCATTCATACTATTGCAGCACAATCTTTGATCCAAATTGGGACATATTTGGGACAAATGCTAAACTCTAGACAACCGACATATATGGGAGCTATCCCAGGTCAACCAGGACATATGGTCGCCCTACATAGTGCCTGGCACAAGGAAGGACAGAAAGCTTCCTAGGGAAGGTCCCTGTAGGTTTTCCATATGGCCCTTCCATATTCATTCTTGGCTTTCTTCAGTTTCTTAAATCCCATTTCAGTCATTTATCCCTTCTGAGAATTTTCTATGCAGGCTCCTGGCCCCTTAATCTCTGTTTTCAAGCATTAACCTTTTGGATAATTTTGCTTGTAATTATAAAGCTACTTATCTTGAGGTCTGCCTCCCCCTCAACATAGAGGTGGTACCAGCAATAACGATACCCATACATGGATGTTCAATAGAGCATCCTGAATCCTGAAATTAGTCCTGGGGTTTGGGCACCTGAAGATTGAAGTGGGAAAGTGGGTACAACTGGAATTAGAAAGTGGCTGACATGGTGGTTGGGTGTTGTACAGTTTGGTGATAAGTACTTCCTGTGGGAGGAACAGGTAGTTCAGTGTGACTGGATTTGTGAGTCACACCATGGACTGTAGCCTAGAGTGGCCTTATCTTCCCCTGTATGGAATTCGATTATGTGAATCCCTTCTTACAATGTGTAAATGTGTGTGTGTGTGTGTGTGGAGAATACATACCCGTGTAGAGACCCAAGGATGATATGATGTGTCCTGTCATGGTCAATTCTATGTCTTTGAGACAATATATATTCTGAAGCTGGAGCTAGGCTGCTGGAGAGATAGCTACAGTAATCTTCTGGCCTCTATTCCCACACAGTAGGATTTCATGTCCATATAACCTTTGACCTCTCTAAGCTAGTTATTTGAGTCTTGGGATTTGAACTCAGGTACTCATCTCTGCACAGCAAGCACTCTTACCCATGAAGCCACCTCCCCTGGTTGATCATTTAAATTCCAAGTTATCCACAACCTAAACCAGGCCTTCCATATGGTCCTTCTATGCGGACTAATTGCTTAGTAACATTCCACTAAAATTTTCTTATTTGTTTGTTTGTTTATTACTTATTTGCAGTCCTTATCAGGACAAGATTTCCTTTGTTTGGGGAAAGATTAAGCAAGCAGAGACACTCCAAGAAAATTTACTAGTTCTAGCAAATATGTTGCTTAGATCTCATGTCAAAGCAAATTTTGGCTTTTGAGACTGAAACAAACATGTGGACGTGCCCTCCTGCTGAACACCAGAGAAGGGCAGCCCATGACCACTGATGTATGGCACCGCAACAAAACTGCTTCTCTCCAATAAACCAGGAGCTAATGAGATGACCAAAGAGCCCCTGTTTTCATTTTATAGGCACCCAGACTTATAAAATATTCATTAGATAAATACTTTCCTCTGTTTATCTTCATATATAGCTATTTTTCAGAAAGTGTACCCCCATCCTCCTTGAAAATGTTCAAGATCTGATAAATCTACCTATTGGGTTTCTGTAGCTAGGGTGGACCTATCACTTAATCTTTTCCATTGCACTAAGGCAGTTCTATGGAGTTACTAACCTGAGTCACCATGTCCTGAAGCCACAAAGCCATTTCCTTAAGTGCATGATTTGGTTCCTTTGCAATCTCAGCCACTCTCCCATCCTCTGAGCCCCCTGCCAGCCCTGAAATTACACCAGATAACAGCTCCCATGTCACCTTCTCATCCCCTCCTTCCCCATCTTGGCTGATGGAGTCTGTGGAGGAAATGAGAACAGAGGCTCATTTCCAAAGGCAGTCATAAGATTTTGCTAATTAAAATGAAAAGCCTCAGTTCCCAGGATCAGTGAAGGAAGCTTCCGAGAAGCACCTAGAGGAAATCATTCTCCAAACTAAATGGCCTCCCAGCTGGGCCCTGATAGAGTCTAGGCATCTTTCTAGCTGCAGGGGGTGGAAACTGGCTGGACAGACTGTCCCGCAACAAGGCCTAATGAGGCCTAGCACCCATTTCTAGAAGCTTTCTTCCTTTGTCTCTCTCTACACAGGAGACTCACAAGGATTTCCATACTTCATTAGAGATTTAAAACTTGGAGCAGGGGAATCTTCAAATAACCCAGAAGGGTAGTTCTTGAACAAGCCTTACCTGGGGAAGAGCTAAAGGGTCTTGATACCCAGAGAGCTCCCAAGACTTATTAGAGGGGACCTGGGTATCTAGAATGAGGAGAAGCTGATATTATCCAGTACCTCCTTTCTAGATGAAGATTCCAGTGAGGCAGATGATGTTGCATCAGGTCACACAGGAAGCCAGTAGCAGATTCCTTGGATTCTTGATTAGCTAGCTTTTTCTACTGCCCAAGACTGTGCTGCCCTGCCTTTCACAGAGGCTGTGTGGATGGAATGAAATAACAAGGAGCTTGAGCCCTGCCCCCAGCCTGACAATGTAATAATGCTTAAGCATGGGGCCTGAGGAGCCTCATGGAGAATAGTCAACCTTAGTGAAGAGATGCTGGGATGAACAAAGCTGGTCCAAGGATCAGCATCATATCCAAGGATGAAAAGAAGTGGGAGTGCCCAACAGGAAGCCCAGCACTCCATTCAACCAAAGCCTGTGAAATTGTCATATATGGCTATTTTGACCTTTGTTAATGGCAGTTTTGTTGATTGGATATAATAAATACAGCAGAAAGGAGGAAGGGATGACAAAGGACACCTAGAGACTGCTACAGTGGAACTTAAGTGTGTTTGGATTAAGGTCCCTGGGTTCATATACTCTGTTGTCTCAAGCAGGGATGTATAAGATGGGGCACACGAAGGAAGTAGAAACTTTCAAAACTATAAACCAAGGCCTGGGAGCTTCAGCCCTGGGTGTTAGTACCTGGTTCTCTTGCACATATTGTGGTGACACTCCTGCTTTACTGAGTAGTGTTCGAACAGTTGTAAAGTCTTCTAATTCTTGGAAAATGCAATAAAACTTCTGTTTTCCTCTTTACAGAATAAGCAGTCTTTATGATCTTGCAGAATCCCTTTGTCCTCTTTTGATGGTAAATCTGATTGTCAACATGATTGACCTGAGGAGCACTTGCATTTTAATAACGGATACCTTTGGAAGTATCTGTAAGGAACTTTCCAGAGACAGTGAGATCATGCTTCGATCTGGGGAATATATCAATCCTTTGATGGATTCATATTGGGAGCCGCAGTGATTCGCCATTCCAAGATGGCGCTGACATACTATCCTCCCACTTGTAAACAACTGACTGCGCAGTTGCAAAAGGCAAAAGCGCGCCAAAGTCACTGCCCATCCCGGGGCGTAATATGGGGTGATGAGTGAACAGCCAATCAGAAGTGAACATGCCACTCTAGGGTATATATATAGCAGTGCCTTTCCCGGGCTTGGAGTCTTTTCCGCTTTTGCTGTTACAAGAAGCCTCCTCTGTAGTGATACCCGATTACTGCCTCCGTGTCCTTCTTCGCGGGCGAAGGGGACACAAAAGAGGTGCGTGCAACAGATTCATAATATGCTGGCACTATTAGTAGGTGGTAAGGCATAAGAGATAGGGGTTTATTAAAAGGGGTAGGTCACTGGACCTATGTCATTGGGGGCTATATCTTTCCCTGACCCTTTTCTTTTTTCCCTTTCTCTGTTTTCTTTCTACAGTGACTGTTCTTCAACACCAGACCCTCTCTGTCATTATAGACTAAAGCCTCTGAAAACAGGAGCCAGAATAAATCTTACCTCTTTTTAAGTCATTTACGCCAAGTATTTTAGCTGTGGCATATCTCTTCGTTCTGATAGTCTAATAAAAGTTATAATTCACATTTTCCAAAATTTACAGCTTTCCAAATATATTTGTTTGTTATGTAGTCTGAAACTGTTTACCTGATAAGATGGAAATTATTATCAAATTTTACCTAGAGAAAGTCAATCCCTAAGAGACCTTAGGAAACGTACCCATCACAACAGACCTGTCACAGGAATTTAGGTTTTGTGATTCCTGGGCGAGAAGAACTTTTTAATAGACTAGGCTGGAAATTACAAAGAGCAGGTGGGGATATTTGAAAGGCTAGAGTTATCCTTCATAGATCTGAGTCCTTTTGTTTTATCACATAAGATTAGTAGCTTTGTGCCATGGACGGATAAGAAGGACTTATACAAGTCAGGCAGCCCTCTATCCATCCCATATGAAGTCTCTTCTCTCCTCCCCTTCTTTCTAGCCAGTATCCCTTCCCCTCCCTCCCTCCTCTATAACTCCCTCCCATCCTCTCTCTCTTTACCACCTCTCCTTTTCTCTTTTCCTTCTGAGGCCTTGGGGAATACCAGAACCAATTCTCAGCTGTTAGTCCATCTCTCTAAAGGTTGGCAGCTACCATTCTGGGGTGCTTAGGCAGGGTGGGGGGTACATCTCTGGAGTGGGTCCTCAGTGACTTGTAAAGTTGAGACTATGATAACTGAATCTCTTACATCATATGCATTTAATTCCCCTTCCTATGCCCTCTGTGGAGGCTATTTCTTACATACAAAATAACTTGGCCTCTTAAGCTACAACTGGTTTTATTTCTGGCTAGAGCCCACAAAAAAGCTCTACTTTTTCTCTTTTACTAAAGGCAGGCATAACTTGTAGGCCCTTCTCTTCCCTGTAGTCGACCCTGGTGTCTAGAAATTTTGTTGGATTGACTCTAGTGTAGAATACTACAATCTCATTTCATAATTCAGGCATTAATGATCAGCATTTTAGACCATTTGGACTGGGCTTATACAAGTCAATATGACTACTTCCTGGTGAACTGTGACTTTAAAAACATATTGCTTAAAAATGTCATACATATATGTATGAAATTTATGTATACAATGTATCTTGGTCATACCTATCCCCTACTGCTCTGGTCATCTCCCCTCAGGATTCCCCAATCACATCTCCCTCTCAACCAGCTGGTTTATTTACTTATTATTTATTCTGTACCCCATTGAGTCTAATTTCTGCTGCCCATATGCCCATATGCACAAGGTATTAGGGTCATCCAATGAGGTAAAGCCAATCATCCAGTAGTCATAATCCTAAAGAAAATACTGACTTTGATACCTGAACAACCATCAGCAGCCAATAGCACTTTAGCTAGGGGTGGTGCAACAGGAGCCTCTTCATCTTCCATGTTGGAATTTTTAACTGGCTTGATCTTGCACAGATAAACAGCCGTTGTGAGTTAGTATTTACAGCAGCTGTGTCATGTCCAGAGACCAATCTTTTGAAGCACTCCTCCCCATTCTATGGTTCTTGCATCCTTTCTGCTCTCTCTTTTGCAGTGTTTCCTGCAACTCGGCTGGGGGTGGGTGTAGATACAGATGTCCTTTCTACAGCTGTGCACTCACAGTTACATATACTCAGCACTTTGAATAGCAGTACTTCCCTGCATTGCAAAGTTGGGAATAACACACATCTATGGGATTTAAACACAAATATTTAGATGCAGTGTGACATGACCATTAGAAAAATAATATTAGTATGTTTTCCCTTAAGGTGTATGACTTCCCTAGCCATGGGTTTTGACTGTTTATTGTACGAGGCATGAATTCCGTCCTGGAGACCAGGCCTCAAATCCAAGCAAGAGAGCAGTTGTGACTTCTATAGGCAGCACAGTTTGTATCCTCAGACCCTGTGAGCATTCTGTAGTGCATGCTTCAGTGACAGGCCTTTCTCCTGGTATCGGCAGAGAATAAACTCTGATGCTCTGATTTAAAATGTAGATGCAAATATTAAATCATCCAAGGAATTTAGGATATGCCTTTTAATATAT
This sequence comes from Arvicanthis niloticus, assembly GCF_011762505.2. Taxonomy (NCBI): domain Eukaryota; kingdom Metazoa; phylum Chordata; class Mammalia; order Rodentia; family Muridae; genus Arvicanthis; species Arvicanthis niloticus. The sequence goes on from NC_047659.1 coordinate 130,790,205, forward strand.
TCAAGGAAAACACTTTCAGGTGTTTGATTTCTCTAGTTGCAGTGGTAAGAAGAATTGGCCACATTTTTCTCTCAGCGAGAGTATATCCCTTGTGGCTTCCTTTGGCTCTTGTGACCAGACCACTGTCTTTCTGGTTCTGACAAGCAGGACACGAATTGTCTTAGCACATTTCCCCTCTGTAGGTAACCACAGTCTGTTAGGACATATGGTGACTCTCTGAGGAGCCTTTAGCTCGTGCTTATTCAATGACCCTGGGGCAGCTTTAGTCATCTCTGGGGAACTGAATGCCAAAGCTGACTGGGTATCCCTGTGGACCCTTCTTGGAGGCATTAGTGATGGCTGATTGCTCTCCAAGGCTACTCTGAGAAAGACAGATGGAGTCACCTCTGAGGAAGATTCTTCGCTTGGCTTCTTATATTGCACAGAACCTGTTGGTTGTACCTTGTGGAGTGATGTGTAAGTCCTGGGGGAAGCTTTGATCATTTTTTTTGTTTTGTTTTGTTTTGTTGTTTGTCTGTTTTGGTTTGTTTTTTTTTTTTTTTCAAGCCCACTAACAATATTAAAGTAAGTCTTAACTTACTTCCATCTCTGATTTGCATATTCTCAACCAGGAAAGGCCATTTATTGGCACTGGATAAGATGCTTCCAGCAATTAACTGGGGCCTGTCTGTTCTCAAGTTGCTTAGAGAAGGGAGAAGGCCAAGAAAAGGAGGATAGACCAGAGATTTTTCTATTTCCGTAGAAAGAGGTGCTGGGGACTGGAGTTGGTGGCTAGATAAAGCTTAAATTTATCACACATGTTCTAATTGTTTCTCAGAGAGAATGTATTCATGTGCCATTTGTGTAATTAGAAGTCAGGACAAGTGATAATGTGAACATTTCCATCTTAAATACTAGCATTAATGGATACATCGGATACAGTAAAATGCCCTGAATGAAATTAAACCCAGAGGGCAACAAAATTCTGATATGGTAATTTATAAAAGCCTTTCTCCTTCTAATTTTCCCTTGCCTTTGATCAATGAATACTTGACAACATAAAACAAGTTTTATTCAGATTATACATTGATAAATGTCAGCATAGCGTTCTACCAGTGAATGTGACAAGGGGGCTCCAAGGAATCGACTCAAATATACTCCTACAATGGCACTACATGGCTTTCATCATCGTGGCTCATTTAAAAATTATTTGGTTGTTCTCACCTGTTCATTTGTTCAGATAATTTAAAACTTATTTTTAAACATATCTACTAAAAGATTCATATGGGTTTGATTGAAGCCGAATTAAATATATATTACCAATCTTACCAGAACATGTTAGGATAGCCTTGCTGATTGAATCCAGGGGCAATGTCATGAGGTTGGCTCACTAAGACATTCATTTGGGAGAGGCCACTTTAATTGCTTTCCCAGCCAACAGCCAGTGTTCACAGCTGCCACGTTTATCTGTTAGTTTTTGACAACTACCAGACATGATTTAAATGATTCAAAGTTGACTTTACTGACACCTGACTGTGTAACAGGGCCTAAGGAAGCATGGTCCAATGAACTCCTTCTGAATTCTTGGGCTACATAGTCACGACTAAAATAAGAATGGTTGGGGTTAAGTTGTTACACAGCATTCACTGTGTTACCAACGTCTTAGTTTTACTTGCTGAAATTTCACTAGTTATATAGACATTAGCCCCCCCCCCCAAAAAAAAACCAAAAACAAGAAAAACCAAAAAGACATAGGTATTCAAGACTTCAATAGAAATACTGTTAAATTTTCTTCATTCTTTGATATATTTACTATATGGGCACTTTTTAGTAATATCTTCAAATGATTAATGGTGAGGGATCACAAGATTTATTTACTACATACAGAAGTTCTGGAGATTAACTTCCAGACGTGATTGTCCTCCATGTGGTCATTTAGTGATCCATGAGTCACCTGTTCTACTCCTGGACTGCCTACAACTTAGCGCTTCTTTGGTTGATGAGGTAGGGAGGGAAAAGGCTGGAGGCTCTCTCAGCAGCCAGGAAACACATTCTGCCATAAAACTGGGACACATCAGGTCTACTTAAGCTTATTGGCCAGGACTTGGCATCTAGCCTTAACTAGCAGGAATGACGGAACGAAAGAAGGAGCCATGATCTTTCTCTTTGCTGGGTAAAGAAATGCACACAGGTGAACCCTTGAATTGCCCATGATTCATGGGTTTAACTCTTATATTAACACGATGTCCTACCATTATTACCTTGCTCAGGCTATTTAATCGAAAATCAATATTAAATTTTGTGAAATGCTTTTTCAATATTTATTAAGGTGATTCTATGTCTTCTTCCTTTTCTTAGAGACTCTTAATATTGAACTATTTTTAAATTTCTGACATGCAGTTAGACATGGTACATTTCCTTTAAAAGTCAGTTGAATGTAATCATTGAAATTTAGCAAAAACGCTTTTCATTTAAAAATGATTAGATTTGCACTCTCTCTCTCTCTCTCTCTTTCTCTTTGTGTGTATGTGAGACAGAGAGACAGAGACACATACACAGAGATAGACTTGGTATTCTACTTTTGCTCTATCACTGAGAAGCTTTTGTTCATATTTTGGAATAGTATATACTGTATAATTTTTTGTTTGAAAGCTTGATTGAACTCATTTATGAGCATCTGCTATTATATATTTTAAAGCAGGATTACCAATTAAAACATTTTTCCTCTGATAATGGATTTACTTGGATTTTCTAGTTGTTGAGTGAATTTAGGTAATATTCATACATTTCCAAAATAATCCAATCAATCGCAATGTTCACATTTACTACCTAGAATTGCTTATAATGTCCTTTAATAAAGCTGTATAATTTCCTCTTTTGCTATTATATCTATTTCTGTTTTCTAATTTTGAATATTTATCTTTTTATCTTGATTAGATTTTTCTGCAATTTATTTCATTAGAGACAATAATAACAAAAAAAGTTCTTAGATTCAGCAATCAAATTTGATGTCTCCTGCATCAGACTTTTCTTATCAGGGACTTAATTTTATAGTCAGACACATACACTGATTTTCCCAAGTGAGCCTTTGCTTTTCCACTCCTGTGTCTTTTCAAATGTCTGGTGATGCTTTTCTGTTGGTCCACACTTATAAGTGTACTAAGTCTGTGCAGCATTTATAGCTGCTGGAGAGCATCATGTAGGAACCAGAAAGAAAGGGAATGAGAAGCTAATATTTGCTGTTCTCTTTTCTAAGACAGCTTAGAAATGGCAGGGAGCTTAGCTGGGGTCATGCAGAGAACTGGGGCCTCACACACACTGAAGATTTTCTTATCTGTGTTCAAGGTTGTATGGAAACTTCATGCTGTCACTTTACACCTTTTCACAGGGGCCGTGTTCTTCCAGGAAGAGGAAGAGGAGGAGGAAAAGGAGAGAGAGGAAGAGGAGGGGAAGAAGAGGATGAGGAGGAAGAGGCTGGATATAAGTATAGATGCCGAATTTTGTATGGATTCTGGATCCTGACATCGTAGACTCGTCCCCATGCTAACCATCTCATTGTGCCGTCTTACCAAAAATGGATTCCTATAAAGAACACCCTTCCTGCCCTTTTGTTCTCTACTGGAAAGGTCTGTTAGCTCTTTACAGCAAAATCAGAGATGGTAGAACTCTTTTTCAAACCAAATCTGAGAAGCAAATCAACTGTGTGATATCCAGGATAAACCAGGGGCTCTGTAAAACCTCTTCCACTCGAGTAGCTTTACACTAACACTTGATTAAAAGCTTAACTGAGCACTTGGCAGCCCTCCATGGGTGTTGGCAGATTATCAGCTGAGAATGGGAGATTGTACACGGCTTGGATCTACTTTCCTGGATGGTATTTCCCTAAAAGCAAAGCCTGAGACAGTGAGTGTGTATTAATATTCGGGAATATCATTTTGGTATCAAAAAGGGTTGAGAGGGTTGAGACAGAGAAGATGAATTAACATGGGACATTATCTCCTCTGTATATCTTGATGGCATATGAGTGTTAGGTGAGTGTCCTTGGTGACTCCGAACACCGGATCATGGTGGGGAAGATAGCAAGTGTTATAGAACTTGTTTAAAGGAACCAGAGTTCTACTGATAAAACCTACAAAAGCCTCTTTGGAAATGGCTGCCACACCCATGGTTCACAGCCAAGTTTGAGAGAACTTGAAGTAATGTATTGTAATGTATTTCTGGACATAGTCTAGTACTCATTCAGATGGTAGTATCCCATATCTCCCTGTCTTTCTCTGTGGTGCTCCAAGAAGACAGGAAATATGGAAGAAGATAAAATCCCCAGAATGCATTGCTACACATTTCTTCCTGCTGTTCTGTCTTTTTCCTAATGTAATCCTTTTCTCTCAGGAAATAGAAATGGACCATTGACCGATTTTTTGAGCGAGCAGGGAACATCTGGGACATGCACCTGGCAGGGCTGAGCCACTGCATCCGCTTTTCATTTTTCTTGCATCTTTTAGGTTAAAAAAAAAAAAACCAACTTGATTTCACATCAACCCTTTATGATTTGCATTTGAGTCTCTTGTGTCTTAAAATCAGGGGAAAATTCCTCTTGGGCTTATACAATGTTGTGGCTGCCAGGTGTGGCCACAAGTTGGCAGTCTGGACCACACGTCTGAGAGGAAAATGGGCTAAGATGGAGCTAGTCCTTATCACAACCTTGCATAAGGCCCCATGGCCCTTCTTGATTCACCTTCATTGAGGGGTGCTTTTGCCTTTGATGTGCAGCACATCTGGCTGTTAAGAGCCCCACCATTCATTCACAAGGAGGTGGTAAGTCTCCCCTTTGCTCAGCTAGCTCTTAAAGCCAGGTTCCAAATTTACCCAACAGCTCGAATAGCTACTTTGCTGGTAATTGTCAGGGATAAAAGCCTCCATCTAGCTCATGGACACTCAAGAGAGAAGAGTGCTGAGATGCCCAGAGAGTATAATACTCAGGATTCTGTAAGACAGACACCTTGCTTAGGTCCAACTTTGCAGAGAAATGGGTAGCTAGGCCCTTTCATTTTGGCCCTTCAGTTGAGAGCTTTCTTGGAATTGTACAATGGATGAGGCCATCAGCCTCCAGAGAGGGAGAAAGCATTGTTGGCTGTTGAGGCTGTTGTTGAAGCTATTTGTTATCACAAAGGGAGTTTCTGATGAAACTCACTTTATCTGGGCTCTGTAGCAGGAATGCTTTTACCGCTTTTATTCATGCTGAGCAACTAGCTTAATTTTCTCCTTTGGACATAGTTTGACTAATTGACCATATTCTTGTTTGCGGTTGGAATAACAAGTTTCTGGCTCTACTTCCATCTTGTTTTGGGTTGGCCACCTCTTTTGTTTTTTAATCTTATCTATTCTGCTTTCATTTTCTTATGTACTTTTCTCTCCACTTTTTACACAATTGGTTTTTCTGAATCTGAAAGGAACATAAAGTTTAGAGAGCATAGAAATTTATAAATCAGAGTCATTCTTTTGTTTCCTGTGATGAAAGATGATTACTGATAAGATTCTGATAGTTTTTAATGGATTATATATTTAATTTATTGTCTCTAAACATCTCCACTTCTCTTGATATTATTCTAACTATCTATATATTATATATTTTTAATATGGAATATTGTCTGTGGGCTCATATTTTTAGTGCCTGGTCCTCAGCTTATGGAGTTATTTTGAAGACTACGGAACGAACCTTTACAGTAGTGGTTCTCAACCTTCCTAATGCTGTGCCCTTTAATACAGTCCCTCATGTTGTGGTGACCCCCTCATCCATAAAATTATATTTTTTTGCTACTTTGTTACTGTAATTATTCTATTGTTGGAAATCATAAAGTAAATATCTGATATGCAAGATCTCCAATATGTGACCCCTGTGGGGCTTGTGACCCACAGGTTGAGAATGGCTGCTTTAGAAGGTTCAGCTAAGAGACACATAAAGATGTGCCACGAGTGTCTGTCTCTCTTCAGGCCTAGAGCAGACAGGAGAAGGTATTCTTCAGTGTTAATGCTGGCTCCATGGCTAGGGCTGATTCCTTAGCAGCATATAGAGATGTCTGATTTTGATATACCCAGGCTAGCTTAGCCTCCAGTTCAAGAGTACTGTGAGGATGTCAGGGGCAAGGTCCATAAATATACAGTTTGATGCCAAATACATAGAAAATTATATGTAACTGTGTTTGTGTGTAAAAAGATCTGGGATGACAAAACAATAACAAATCCCTTTAAATGGGAACTTTGCTTTATAACCTCATTTATGTGCATTTAGTTCTGGCAAGCAAGTATGTATGATTTTTATAAAAACACTCTCAAAGGCATTAGCTCTTTGGAAAGAAAGTTACTATGTTCTAGCGTACTTTTGCTATTATATATTATGTATATATTTTCATCCTTGTAATTTTCTCTTCTCAGTGCCATATGTTACATAGTTGACCCCCAAAGAATAATTGTAGCTGGAAGAATAAATGAGATTGACATGACCAAGGACACAGCGGTAAGGATAACTACCTGGCAGGACCCCAGGTTTCCTGCTCAGGGCCAAGCTGGGCAGCATGATAATTTAGGCTCTGGAGCTTTGGGAGGTATCTTGGAGCCTCTCAGGCAGAGAAACCTTGCCACATCACCAAAGCTGAAGGAGAACAAAACATACTATAGGCTCTAGACCCATGACCTGTGACTAGACAAACATGACAGTTTATGCTTATGTCTAGATACATTCAAAGAAACTGGAACTCAGTAAAGTCCAAAGAAGGGTATCCTTCTGCTCTGTTAGGAAAAAGATAGAATATATATTCAACTCAGAGGTTAGTAGCCTCACTGATTTGAGTTGGCTTGTTCCCTTTCCTCCTGGGCTCTCCTCACCAAATCCCTGTAACAGCAATAGCATTTTAAACAATGTGTGTCATCCCCAGGAAAAAGCACACCAATAGGTTATATATAACACCAATTGTTTTATATATATATATATATATATATATATATATATATATATATATATATATCTCAATTGATGAAAAAAGAGGCCATAAAGGAGAGCAGGGAGAGGTGTGTGTGGGAAGATTTGAATGTGGGAAAGTGAAGGGAAAAATGTTGCAATTCAAATACAATCTCAAAAAAATATGTAAGTAATGTTTGCACAACTTTAGCATGTGCCACAATCATTAGAGGACATTCATTAAGCACCACTAACTTGGCATGTTTATGTGTCTTCCAAGTCAAATGAGTGATGTAGGTGACTTTGAGATTAGATTTAACATTGGTCTGATGGCTAAACACAAGACGTTTTGAGAAAATTGACAAGGGAGGCCTATACCAAAAGGAAGAACCCCTATTCCTGATTCTAATTACTTCATAGAGCTAACTTTGTTCATGGAATGCTATATACATGGTTCTTTCAAGCAAAAGCTGGATCGAAACACACAATAACACTTTCTCACACACCTGTCACCACCATGAGAATGGTGTGCTCAGGCTGCAGGAGGAAGATAAGAGGTGCAAGGTACATGGCCATACCAGCTGATGCACATGGCTTGAGCAGAGCCCTAGAGCAATGAACATACACGAGAACCCAGCTGAGCTCGAGTATTTATTGAATGGTATAAGAAGCTTGCATCACTGAGGGATTCTGTTGTTGTTGTTGCTATTGTTGTCGTTGTGGATGTTAATGTAGCTATACCTAGCTGGTACACATGAATAGTTTGTTGATGGACAGATCCTAAGGTTTTGAGGCTGTAGGAGCTTGAAAATGTGTGTGCAGGCCTGAGAAGAGGGTTCAGTGGGTAAAAGTACCTGTCATGGAAAGGACGAGGACCTCAATTTGGATGCCCAGAACCTACAAAAAGGTCTGGATGCAGGAATGCATACATGATTTCTCAGTGGGCTGATGATGAGTTGAAGGTGGAGACAAGAGAATCTCTGGAGGCCCTTGGACCAGCTCCCCTGATAATTGCAGGGGTGAGTAACCAGAGACTATATCTCAAACAAGGTAAAAGGTGATGGTTGACACCTGAAGTTGTCCTCTGACCTTTACATGTGCGACATAGCTTGTGAACACACACACATACATGCACACACAAACAGGTACACATGCATGCACATACAGAGCATGCACATACAGAAAGACAAAAATATTTTTTAAATGTATGCTTAGCAAATGTTCCATTGAGTCTAATGCCAGTATTCTGAACCACACTCATGGACACACCGCTTTAGATACTTTAACCCCTCCCCCTTTTTTTATCAGTTCATGTATACTTATGAAAAAATCCCTTGATAGTTCTGAACTCCATTTTCTCATCTTCAAAGAGGGAATAGTATATATATCTTGCGTTATAGTTGGGAAGATTAAGTAAATGGATAAGAAGAAGCCCAGCTGATAGGAATACCATTAATTCTTGCACCCCAATCTCTACTCTTCTCATCTTCCCCTCATTCCCAGGAAGACACAAGTGTAAATATCTTAGGAAAACATGAATCTCAGGGTCACAGCTTTATTGTATAGATTTTTTTTAAACACAGCCATATTACAAACATTGTCAGGGAACATTTACAAGAATAAATAAGATGGACTTGCAGGTGTAAAAAGATTACACGTCACTTTAATGTACAGTCAAAAAATATATCTGATATTCATTGACCTGACATTATTTACCTTCTGCTTTTTGAAGCTAGAACTGGAAATAAAAAGGGAAAGGGGGAAAAGACATTGACAGCACAGTGCTGGCTTTCATGTCGCTGAAGTTGATTTATTTTGTTTTCTCTTCTCATACGTGCTTTATCTATCAAACACCCAAACTGTACAAGTGCAGGCCGTTGGTATTTGTGGAGACTTCAGGTAGTGTGTAGACTTTGGTCTCATGTGATATCATATACCACTGGGGAATGAAAATGTCAGCTTCCTCAGTGTAGAACTGGGAACACCATGATAGGTCCTGGAGAGGTGTACCAGTATAGTACCCTGTAGCCAAGGCAACTGCGGAGGCTACAACTGTACCTTTAATTGGCTACTAGGATATAGAGTGAAGAGAGAAGGGAGAATATGATATTTGAGTCTGATTACAAATATGAATTAGCCTAGGTTAACCTGGGCTAGCCCAAGAACCAGTTGGTGATAAAACATATGTACTGTGAATTATTATGATTAGCTGTCAAAAGAATCACTGTGCTTTTGAAATCTTTTCCTACAGGCCTTGAATAGGGAGTGAGGGCTGAATTAACCTTTGGAGATTACATGCATGAAGCAAAGCCTTGTTTTGATCCCTGCCTGGATGTTTATTGGTTCTCTCTGTCATTGAGGACCCTGATGGCCAGTGAGTCTGGGTGCTGGCTGCCCTTCTCAGTGATGGCAGTAAGCATCACATGTATGGACAAGGATGCTAACCATCCTGGATAAAGCTAAGAGATGCAGTTGGAGCTTTCTTTTGATTGACATAAGGAGATGATTTAAGTAGAAAACAGAGGACTGCCACCTCACAGACCAAGCACGACCTACTTACTTAGTTTGCCATTTGGAGGTCCCAGTTCAAATGTAACTTCCATATTTCAAGGACTCACCCACTAGAAAGTGAAAGTGGCCTGAAGTCTACCTCAGCTATGCTGCTTCTTTACATTAGACCAGCAGATGGGGATGCCTGGCTTCTGTTGGGAAGCTATTCAAACAGGCAGCTATCCTCCTCCATCTTAGCACCACTCACAGGAGTAACCAGGGTAGCAAACTATGCTCGATTCTGTCTTATCATCCACAGTCTCAAGAAGACTATGGATGCTAGCATTCTGCTTGTCCCTTTAGGAGATTGATTTTTTTTTTAGACTAATACAATTATGCTCACAAGGGCCCTAGAAATGGTCTCATCGAAGAATCACAACCTACATTAGATGCCCTGAATACCCGGTCTCATACCATCACTTTATTGTCCAATATTCTAAGACTCCTATACCTCATTCTCTAAACATTCCAACAAAGAACCAGGGTCAGCATTTTACCACCTAGAGTGGCTCTCAGATCTAGAAGGAAGCCCCATAGTAAGCACCTTCTGAAGTCCTTTCTAGTATGTCGTCTCCCCTCCCAATTCTTGCTCATCCTCTGTTCCAGCTGCAGTGCACATCCACTAAGCTCTTAGGTATATCCATGCTAGATAAAGTGGTACCAGGTCTGGGGTGGGGTATGAATGTGGTACTGACTCCCCCTGTTGGATACTAATATTTATGGATGGATTTCAGGTGTGAATGTGGCCCCTTTGATAACTCTTCTACCTCTTGTAGAAGTTGGCAGGAGATATGTAAGAGATGTTTCTTGGTATCCACAATACAGCTATATAGCCACTGTCATGCAAAAGTCTATCCGTGGCTACCAAGAAATTGAAAGAGCTTATTCATATGTAGATATGTCAGAGACATTTGTGCTGTGTTTGAGGATATCAGCTCCATGACTCTAAAATATGTCATAGAAAACCCGATTTAGAACTATTCTCTTTCTCCCCCACTTTCTACTTTTCACTTTCTGCCTCTCTCTCTCTCTCTCTCTCTCTCTCTCTCTCTCTCTCTCTCTTTCTCTCTCGTTTCACTGTTGTTCAGAAAGGATAGGATCTCAAAGCTGACCCCACATTCAGTAAAGGGAAACCTCTGCACTTCATAATTTTTGATATCTAGGTATCTAGGGACAACCTCACACAGGAAACCTGTATACAGCAGTATGCAAACAAGGTTGAATCTCAGTTGTCTATGGTTGAATTTACTTTTCCTATTTTTCTGTTATATTTGGCTGTGAGTTAGAACTGGTGAGATGCTCTAGAGGGCCTCACATTGGTTGGTTAATTGGAAAGAAAGGCAAATCAAGGCTTAGAGAAGACATTGGTACTTCTCTTTTATCTTTTGACTTGTCTTTTAGGTTGGGTTGTTGATTCATTCTTAGGGATCTTGGCTCAGTATGATCCATTGACCTTGTGGCATAGGATCAGCATCCTGTTCATATTCAGCTTTGGATCTAGATATACCTTCTACAGTATCGAGCTTGCTTTAGCTTGGTGCTGGTGGGCTGTTTGGTTAGCAGGGGTGGCAAGCTACAGGCTAAAGAAGGGTGGCTTTCTTTATTCTTTCCCCATGGCATTTACCACTGAACTTAAGAGCCCATAAGCATCCTTGTTTCTTAGTATACATTGCGTTTCAACTTGAAGTCTTATTTTCCTGCCCTAGTTTTCCAGATTAACCCCTCTAAACTTGGCCAAAGATGTTGTGTGTATGTTTCCTTTTTCATGCCGTGTTCAGACTGATATTTTACATTCCAGAAATGGTAAAGAGCAAGTTCTTAGCCTACTCTCCATGGTGCACCATGGTACAGTAGTTTGTGCTTCCTAGTGGCATCTGTCTGGAGTGCTGAAGACTGTAGGGATCCAGGGATTGTGTTGGGCTATGTGAAGGGAAGGGTGTTTAAGACTCCATATGTCAATATGAAGTGTGTCCTAAGATTTTCCCACATCAAAAGCCATAGAACTCTACAGAAACAACAGATATTGTTCCGCATTCAAGGGTCTTCTGAGTAAATCTGCATCTGACTTCTCCTTTGTCTTTAGGGTTTTGTAGGCTCGACCTTTACCATGCCATGCAGGTAAATACTCATTATTCTAGTCTGTTAGTGGGCACCTTGCAGAACCCTCCATAATAAGAAGAGACCTTAGCTGAACCTCAGGAGCAGTACAGTCAGGAGACAACCCCCCCCCACACCCACCCTCCGCAAGCAACAGATGCGCCAAAGGGAATGTTAGTTGGTGTGAATGTGAGTTTAGAATTGACCTCAGGAGGAAGGAACATGGCCAGGCACTATGTCTTGGGTCCGAGATTGATCAGAGAGATATATGACATAAAGGGCAGATTCAAAAATATATATTATACATTCATAGTTAAATTACTAAGAATAAATTAGAAAATGGGATTCATATATCATGAATGTAAAACACGAGGCTCTAGAAGAATTTGAAGCTTATCATTGTCTGCACTGGGCTTTACCAATAGCTACTGAGTCATTAGTTTTGCTCTTGTCCCTGTTGCTAAGAGTAATCATATGGGAACATCTCAGATACTATGGTGGAAGTATTTTGTCTATGTAGCCAGAAAATCAGGTTGGGTTTGCTTATATGGGCAAGTAAGTTCTTCCTCTGGATTTGTTTACTCGCCAGTAAAGTGGTGATGGCCATAATCACAGATACTTCAAGAATGTTGAAGAGTGAGGTCATGTTTTAGAGTCCACAGCACTGAGTCTATTGGTTCCATGGAGTAGGTGATATCTAGCTGGTCTTTGATTTCTTAGGCTCACACTGAGAGTCACCTGAAGTGAGCAGCCTCTCCCATTCCTATAAAGGGGATCTGCCATGGCTGTTGAGAAGCTAACAGGTCCATTCTTCATCCATGAAAATCATATCAGTGAGGGTAAAAGAACATGAAGTTGAGATGTAGCTGTGATCTGACCTGAAGCCATCTAGGCCATAAACACACCCAAGTAGGGGCAGTTTTCACAGAATCTCATTTATACCTTACACCTTCTCCATTTGGCTTCCACTGGAGACCAACGGGAAAATATCAGCTAAGTGAAGATTCACATTGGCATCCTTCCTTTGCTCATGTCAATGTGAGCCCACCCTATAAGTAGGTTGGGTGAGAAAAGACTCTTGGAAGGTGAGTTTTCTTGGGAGATTTTCCAGGGAAAATATCATCTAAATTCCTTAAAACCATTTCCCACTGTCACCAATGCTCTTCTGCATGTGCTCCACAGGGATCTGAAAAATGTCATTTCTGTCCATGTACCCCACTTTCTTTTTGTGTGCACTGCTTTAAGAGCACTTCCTTTAAGGGCAGTTGGATTGTGCAAAACAAAACAAAAACCGGTATGAATTAGCCCTTGGTGGCTTCCCTCAGCATGGCCTGAATTTTTTACACATTTCCTTTCCCTTGGAGTTATTCTTTAAATTCCCACCATTTATAATGACAGATACCATTGTCATCTTTATCTGTCAGTGCTTCAGCTCCTTCCTCAGCAGAATGAATCCTAGGATTTGTAGTTAATCCTCTCCCCTCCACCCTCTCTCTGTTGGAATTGGTCAAGATCTGAAGAAATAGGATGCAACATGCTGATTGGCTATGCTACAGACTCCTGAAGGCTATAGGGCAGTCCATTCAGATATAGGAGACTAGAGCCATAGGAATCCAGAAGGACCAGTGGGGCCTGGGGCCTGGGGCCTGGGGATATGCTCAAATATACCTGGGAAGAGGCCCATCAAAGGAGAATAGTAACTCATGGGATTCCTTTGCTTGCCTTTTCTTTGAGATGTTCCTTTTGAACCTCCAGAGTGACAGTCTTCCTTGATCAACTCTGGTGTTCTCAGACTTCTAGACGGCTCCTGGGCTCAAGCCAATGGGAGCTGGCTCCCTGATTTCCTTTCATATTCTATCCTTGCAGGCTTAGAGGCCAAGATTGTTTGTTGATCCTGCTTCATGGTAGAACAGAGACCCTGGGTTTTACATACTAGCTCAGTTTTATGATTCACTCCATATTTTGTCCCAGCAACAAAATAATGAGCACACACACACACACACACACACACACACACACACACTTACACACGTAACATATTGAAAGCACACACTGAGGAGACATTTTCACAGTGTCTAATGAAAGGAAAAGAGGCTGTCCTGCCGGTCCAGAGAGAGCCTTCTCCAAAACTAAACTGAGTGCATAGCTGTTAGACTCTGCCAGCTTCCTGTTGCCTGCAGGGCAGTGACTGTGCCCTTTACATTTCCTCCCTGGCTCTGGCTACCTTCCTGCCACCATTCCTGTCTTGCTACCTTCTAGCTGGGCTGACCTCCCACCATCTGTCCCTCCAGATACCTTCTCTCTTGCCTTTACCATTGTGCATGTTGACCCCCTTGGCTTGAATTTCCTTTTTCTTCTTTTCTATCTGTTGAGCCCCGACTGGAACGGATGTTGCCTAGGAAGCTCTAGGCAGAGCAAGTCACTCTCATGACTATGCTCATCAAATGCTTGTATGTTTCACTGTTACAATGTGGCTCAGCTTCCTTACAATACAGTGGGCCTGAAGGGCAAGCTGTGTACCTTATTGGATTCTGTGTCCCTCATACACCGCGACTGGATCAGTCTGCAAGATAGACCTTCCTAGACCCCTGGCTATTAAGCCTGTCAGATATTGTGGCTCAGCCCAGGCTACAGAGCTTCCCAAGCTGGCTCCCTTGTAGCCTGAGGGAGCATGAGAATTGTTTTTAGCAATGATGAAATTAGATAAGACTAGTTTTCCTCGGGAACTGGGAATGAGTTAATAAAATCTGTCTGAAAGTTTGGGCTACCAAGAAGAACTGGTATCAGAAAGAAAGAATTAAATTTCTACTCATGGAGTCCTCTCTATCTGCTCCGAAGTTTCTAGCCTTATTTTGGTTCCATAAAAATAATTGCTTGGCTGAGAAAGCATGAGGAAAATGGCGGGGAGGTTTCGCTGACATTACCTGCCTTTAGAGCCCAGAATTCCATCACTGAAGAAAGTGCTCGGGTTTCTTCAGTGACCAAATGGAGATAATGAGAATATTCTCTAGGGATCCTTAGGGGTGCTACGGACTATGTGACATGTCCCATGGAAGGTGGTAAGCTTGGCACTTGCTTGCAGGAAACACTTCACAATGTTGTCCTCCTTCCCTTAATTTATTCATATTTTGAGCAAGATTGGGTCCCGGGCCTAAACAGGCTTATTATATTATAAACCAAGCGAGGGCTCCAGTAGCCAATTTCAAAATGGCAGCTGGATTTTTTTTTTTTTTTTTTTTTTTTTTTTGGAAAGAGTTCAAATTTGGAGAGACAAATTATAAAGGTGTTTCTGTATTTCCCCACCCTCAAACCGGGGACTGATGCCAGGGGTCCCACTTCACTTGTTCAATGGCTGTGTTATTCCTACAGTGGGACTTTTCAAGGTGACCAGGAAATATAAGTCCAAGAGGGTTATCGTACAGCCGCACGTTCAAACTCCCATCCCATCCTATCCCTTTCTTTTCTTTTCTTTCTCTTTCTTTTCTTTTGACATAAGAGAATACAGGATTTTACACTCTCATAAGAATTTCTTTTCACATGTACTTGGGAAAAATACTCAAAGCTTTTCTTGTTTGTCTTTCCCACAGAAAGTGCCACCTAGGAAGCACAGGGTTGTGCTGCACAGGCCAGCAAGAGCCCTGCCCCAGGAGAGTGGCCCTTTCTGCAAAGGTTAAAGACACTGTTAACATTTCCTATGAGCCCTCCTCCCCCTACAGACTATGGAAAAGCAAAGGAAACCTTTGTCGAAGTGTGATGCAGACACAGCAGGTTTGCTGAGTGATTACAGAAGGTCAAGGCCGAGCTGGAGATGGCTGTAGTAAGTCAAACCCAGCATAGGTTAGGTGTAAGATGAAAAGGCTTTCTGCTTGGCCTAGGGGGGCATCCAGAAGTCACACTGATTCAGATTAGCAGGTGTCTCGTGCCAGAGGCCCCTGTGGAAGATGGTAGGAACCAATAGCCTAGTGATCTCTCAAACTATGATCTTTTGCAAGATAGCGTGGGGAAGAACTTCCACTCCTCGTACTCCTAAGAATGGCAAGGGAAGGACTGGCCAGCTCTCCATACCCCAGCACCTGCACAGTCAGTTTGCCACGAGAGCAACAAAGTCAGAACGAACAAAAGCAAGAGGTCTGGGAATTGGAAGTCCACGGCCTTGCTTGTGGGTAGGCTTCTGTGGGCCTGGTGCTGCCAGGTGTAGAAGGGAAGCTAGTCTCCATCAGAACAGCATCTCCCACAGGTACAGACCCCTCCCAGAAGCTGCAGAGCCTACTGCAGAGCATGAGACCACCAGTCTTCTTCCTGGAGCTGGGCAGGTGTGCCACCTCGGAGCTCCTGAGACCAGTCATTGTCAGTCACAGAAAAAGAGGGGCAGTTGCAGCAGCCTCTGGACTCTGGCAGGTTCCCCCATCCAATCAGTCTAAAAGGAGCTTAAATATTCCAGTGCCACCTCATATACAAATTTATACTGTTCCTGAGAGGAGGAGGAGAAGGAGATAAGAGAGAGAGAAAAAAAGAAAAGAATGCATTAGATTAAAGATGCAGATTTTAGAGAAAACTTTATCTGCACACACTAAAAATCAAATAGAAATTATCCATATCTCATGTCTGAACATCCTTCAACATCTCACTGGTGAGCATCCTACCTACGCTTCCCAGAATTCCCAGCTGAGACCGCTCCCTTTAAGTCACTCCATCACACACCAAAGCTTCTCAGACTGTAAGCTTCATGCAGAACATGTAGGGGTATGCACTGGAAATGAAGATCCTGACTCAGTCCATTTGGGATGAAGCTCAAGATTCTGAATTCTTACACTATCTCCCAGGTGATGTTGCTGCTACCAGCCTTTGAGCCATATTCCATGTGAGATCTTATCACACATTTTAAAGATTTATGGCCAAGTTCCTTCTATGGGTCATCTCCATCATTATAGCAGGTCTTAACATCCGGGCTCTACCATCCTCATAGCTTCACTATCCTTTGTCCAAAGCAACCTAGTTTAATGCTTGATCTTGTAAAATATTAGCGTAAGTAAATTAGAATAGGCTTGGGCTGAATCAAAAACGTAATTCACAAACTACTATTCCAGAATCCTTCCTTGAAGTCTGAATTAATGACATTTTCTTAGGGAGAGGGCAGAAAGTAAAACAAAGTGGGTGGACCGGGATTAATATTTAGATTGCCCTGCAGGAAAGAGAAATTGCTAAGGTTGGAAAGAAAAAGGAGCACAGACTATAGGTATTCAAATGAGACCCAGTTATTGAAAGTGTATCCTATGTACAGTCACATTTTTTTTCAGGTCCTGGGAACCTGAAGACTTTAGATGTTGAATAATGGTTTCTGGATGCTCACCAGCGTTTCCACCATGTTGGATTTGTTGTTGCGGAGGGTTTTCACGATGTGGAACACGTCGATGATGTTCTGCTGCTGGATCATCTCACACACACTGCAGATAGCACAGAAGGTTCCACTGCGGCCTCCCCCATTTCTAAACACAGAGTGAACAGGTGAGCCAAATTCCCAGGACCCCTACGCAGACACATGTCGATCATCAAGTTACATTGTAGAAGCAAGGAGTAGCTGTCCTAGCAGAAGTGTGGTCAGGCAACCATGCATACTTTAGTCTGAGCCATGGGTTTTGGTTTAAATTTCATTGGGGCTGTGAATCTTCTTTTACTTTGGGAAAGAGAGTTCTTAGAGTTCTGAGTTCCCCATTTACCTGATTAAGAGGTTTAGTTACATTGATGTTTCTTGGCTCTATGAGCATTTTAGGGTTAATCTGGGCACACTGATCCACATTCTCAGGGTAGGGTGGTATTGTGTCCTTGTACATGTGATACCTATATCCATGCCCAAAAGGATACTCTGGGTCTAGCCGACATCCAGTGAAAAGTGGACATTACTAGGTAGTTTTATTAGTATTTCTTTCTATCTTCTAATAAAGACAACAATAACTGATGAGTCTTGGGCTAGCTAGCCCTGACTTTGGGCTGTGGTCCTAGGGCATTGGCTCAGTATTTCTGAAATAGCGGGTCAATTCCATGGCTTCCCTTGTAAATCTTCTTTAAATAGGATCCCTCTTGTCTTAGGTATAAGGACTCATGTTCTTGGAATGGCCATTCCTCAGTTGCTCCTTCTTTCTGAAGCTCTGTAAATTATCCTTACAGAAACAAGCATCTTTAGGAACCTACCTGATTCTGAACTCCTGGGCTTGCTGCCAAAGGCAGCTAATGATTTCATGTAATGGTCTGTGTCTAAGGAACATCTGGAAAGTCACTAAAGCACTTAGTCAATCTTCCAGATGTTTGATCCACAGGAAACTTAACAACCAGATGCGTCCAGTATAGAAAATTATCCTCCCTTAACTGGTGGGTACCTGAATTTCAGTGACTGTCATGATTCCTGTGGTCCCCAAGGATGCCCAGGTCCCTATTGATAGACTGACACACTTATTCTGGTTGGCTAGGGTAGGAGAGATGGTGTTGAAAACAACCAAAATCCCCAACCAACCAACCAAGCCACCCCTCCCTCCTAGGCTAGGCTATAAAATCATTGGAGAGTAGGAAGCCCTCCTAGCAAGGAGTGTTAGTATCTTTTGAAATAAGAACCCAAGGACCAAGAGGATGAAGTGAGAGGATGTGTCACCTCAGGGACTTATGGAGTCCTGAGGAATGGCTGTTGTGTTGTGCTAATGAGGGAGCATATAATGTGTGGGAAAGAACTGGACGGAGTCAGGGTTGGAAACCAGTCTTGAGGTATTGATAGAGACAGCTTGGCAGGTCTGACACTGCTCGTCACCCTGAGAAGGCACAGCTCACAATGTCTGGAGTCTGAGTGTGTCTGCATTCTCAGAGAAAAGTTTCTACAAGTGGGAGCCTTTCGGCCCTGAGTGTGCATGTGTGTGTTTAACCTGCTCTAAGTTCTGACCTTCCTGACATGTATGAACCACCTAGCTGGAAGGAAGTGAACAATTAGCAGCTTTGTAAAAGACAGGCCAACTCTGAGGTCAATGAAAGGTAATTAATGCTTCCACTCACTCCAGAAAAAAATTATTCTAAAAAGAGATGAGTTTGGTTCATATTTTCGGCAATGCAATATTTTTTAAAGAGGAAGGGCCTCTCAGTCTCTTCCCTGCAAATGATTCTCTACAAAGTTGATAGTTGCAGATATAACATTCTATGTAAGTCCCCTATGGCTGCAGGTATTCTATCGGTCTGAACTCATAGAACCCTTCTTCATTGTAGACTCTATGACATCTGCTCTTAAGAAATTATATTGACATTTGTATATTTTCTGCTATGGCAGTTTTAAATCTCTGTTGGCAGATATATTATTCTTTGGTAAGTACTTTATGGTTAAACACCACAGGGTCTAAACATTATCTACTTTATCCAGTAGACAGATGGGGAAACCAAAGGTCATATAATTAAGTACTTTTTTTTTTTTTTTGCTGTTCCCATCCTAAGCCAGGAAGCAAAGATCATCTTAGTAACTGGTCTTGAATTCACTGCACCCCCGGGAAGACACAGATTCCAGGGCCCTGAAAATCCATCTACTGAAGTAGTGTCCTCCCTTCATGCTCTGTGTCCCTGTTCCTTCTAAGCACAAGGTAGGGTATAACCCAGGAGGCTGACACAATAAGCAAGTCCAAGAGATTCTCACCCTGTCCAGGAGGTCCTCATCCTGAATGTTCCTCCCCACCTTAGACACAGTGTGACACAGTAGACAACAGGTTAGCTCACAGTCTGGTAGATTTTAACTGAGTCCCTCTTGCATCTAGTTTGGTTTTCTTACCCAACTATGCTTTCAGTTTTCTTACTAATATTATGATAGTCTCTGTCTCATGGATGGAATGAAGTGATTCATATTAAATGCCTGGCAGGATGATATGCATAACTGCTTTTAGAGTGTAGAACTCATCTCTGTGTTGGGCACACTGGGAAGCGGTGTGCCTACTATGTTCTGCATCGGCAGCACGTCATGCATCCATAGTTTAAAAAAACGAGCATCTCAGTTCATCAAAGGATTCTAATTCCTATGGATGCATTTCAATGGATTGCAAGGGCTGTTGAGATGAGATACTACTGGATATGCCTCGGACTGGCTATGCCACCAGCACAACCTTCAGGCATCCAGTCACTCATCACCCCAGTTCCACAGTACTCACAGGCAGTGGACCACAGTGCGTCCCTCTCTTCCATCGTATTGCTCCTGCCATTTCTCCAGCCGTCGGACCACTTTGAGCAGAGAGCGCTTGGAGGGGGGCGTGTCCCGGTATGCAGGCCAGCCGATGTACTGGAGGTGCTGGACAATACGATAACCATCCTGTGGCTGAGAACAGAGCATTGGTTAGGGCTGTTCTGCTGGGGGTACCAAAGAGTACAAGCCTTTCAGATTTTGGTGGGGGTTGGAGTAGGGTAAAATTCAAATTGACTGGGGTCTCAGCTGTGGCACCATGCACATAGTGTCTTTATACCTAATCTTGTACCTCTATGTACACTGCTTAACTTTCTCTGTACCTTGAAAACTCCTGTCAAGCTTCAAACTAATTCCAACGTTCCTTTCTTTAGAATGCCTTTCTTTCTTCTACCAAGTAGACGTCCTTCTCTGAAGCTCATCTGTTACAATTTATCTCATGTTTCTGCTTGATAGTAAACTCTGAGGGCAGTGACTGAGGACCATTTCTCTAGGGTCTCAGTGGGGAGCAATGCTTGGCCATTGTTTCATGGGATTTATTGTGCTCTCTCCTACTCAGTGTTTAACCAATAACTATCTCTTTGAAAGAGATTAATTATTTTTCCATGTCAGTGTTTGTAGGACCTTGTCCAAAGTTCCTAAGACCCAACTGAAGGGTACCAGAGTGGTGTGCCAGTGTGGGGAAGAGCTGATGTCTGAGAAGTTTCGTCTACATGGTTGCTAGCGTGTCAGGAAACAGGCAGCTGGCAGGCTGCATGCGGCTCTGTTCATCTATCTGTGCTGGAACCATTGCTGGCTCTGGAATCAGCAAAGACATCATTTCCCCAAGGAAGAGCTTATCAGGAGAGAGTAACACAGACTCTTGGCGGGCTTAGTGGGATCCTCTCCCAGTCACCTCCATCTGTTCTGCAAAGAAGGGGAACAGTGAGCCATGGTGGCTCTGTATTTACCCGAGCCATGTTACAGATCCGGAAGATTCTGTGGATGATGTCCTCATCGATGTCTGCAGAGACAAATTCCACCTGGATGGGACCATAACACCCGGAGGTCTTCTCAGGCCAGTACTGCATACAGAGCTGAAGCAAAATAAGAGGTCACAGAAGGCTGAGGGCAAAGAAGGGGAAATATTAAATGCTATTTATCACTGAGCCTTTCTTGTTATGAGCAGGACACAGGACCAGGAAAGTCCAGTCCAGGAAGCAAACTGTACGTAGCTTTCCTACTGAGATACAGGTCCAACTTCTTTGGTATAAAATGTTAAAGCTTTGAACAGAGAGGGAGGCTTAAAAAATATTTGCTATGCTTTCTGAGTTCGAGGCCAGCCTGGTCTACAGAGTGAGTTCCAGGACAGCCAGAGCTACACAGAGAAACCCTGTCTTGAAAAACCAAAAAAAAGAAAAAAAAAATTGCTATGCTGACTTCAAACTATGTCTTAATATTCTTGACCCCGGTCTTCTCATCTTTTAAATGGGGAGAAGTGTATCTACCTGTCGATGTTGCTGTTAGGATTTTAGGACCTACAAGTGAAGGGCAGGCACAATCTCATTTTCATTTTACCACAATCACGGCAACTGTTTTCCATTTCAGAGAAGTCTACAGTGACTGTTCCTGGTTATACTCAGACTAATTGTTTTATAAAGTACAGAGTTTGGCATCTGACAGTCTTGGCTCCAAATCCAGGCTCTAATGTATATGGGTTTTGTCACCCAGACCTCTGCTCTCATGTGTAAGTTAAGGATAGGTATGTCTCCCTTGTACCATAAGAACATTCACTAGGTGCCAAGAGAGCTTGTTGACTGTCTTCCCAACATTTCTGGACTTGGGAACTACAAACAGAGTTTAGAACCCGTAGCCAGAGTTACTTCTCACTCTAAGACAGTGTCTTGCAGCTAGAGGCCATTTGTTTCCGTTCCCCAGTGTCCGAAGCCAGCTTTGTTCATCATAGCCATGGGAACAGTTATGAGCACAGGCTAGGATGCAGCGAGGCACAACATAGTATATGGAATACTTCTTGAGAGTCCTGGCAGTCCAGTGCAGCACTGACTGAGGAGCCCTGGTCCCAGATTGTAGTAGGTTTTTAGTTTATGAGCATCCTCAAGGAGGATGGCTACCTAACTCCTTCGTATCTATTGATTTGTTGGGTGACTTGACTCTGGGTATCTGTAGAGGGTCAAAGCATGCTTCCTCAAATTCCTGGTCTCTGAGAAGCATTGAGATGAACCCTGACTAGCCATTGTCTTAGATTTGGGACACACAGGAAGATGACAACTGAGGGCACAGGATTTTGGGGGCTATTAGTGACTGGAGAGAGGCCGTGTGATAGAAAGGTGACCTGGGAGTTACTAGGAAGGCATAGTTAATCCCCATAAAGACCCACTGAAGGTTCTAGCAGCAGTTCTGCACTGAGTGTCTCACAGGATGAGGTCAGCCATGACCCATGCCAGCTTGTAGGAATTGACAGAGGTAACCTATGCGCATGGTGGCTTTCTCTGAGGCAGGGATTTCCTGGGAGGGAAGAATTCCCTCTCCTTTGTTGATGGTAGTGTACTGTCATTTCACCCTGGGGAGTCACATGTCATGATGCTTTTGATTCTCTCCTCCCTCCAGAGCTAGGATGAGAAAGAATGAATAAGACATGGGGTACACCAAAGGGGAGCATCAGGTTCCCTGCCTTCTTACCAGTGGAAACCGGAAGTTCTCCCCAAGGGATACCATCATTTAACTTTAGCTGTGGTTTGCAGCTGTGGCCTAATAGCTAAACAAAAATACAATTTTAAAAAGATTTTTATTTATTTATGATGTATACCACATCCTGCCTTCACATATGTCTGCAGGCCAAAAGAGGGCACCAGATCTCATTATAGATGGTTGTGAGCCACCACGTGGTTGCTGCCAATTGAACTCAGGACCTCTGGAAGAGCAGCCCATGCTTTTAACCTCTGAGCAATCTCTCCAGCCCACAAAATGATTTTTTTTTTTTTAAATAAAGTTTAATTGACACTTACATGTTAACCTGTTCATTTATTGTCTGTGAGTCCTGCCACCCAGCACTTTAGCTGTAGACCTGAATAGTTTAGACAGAGACCTACAAGATTTTCTGTCTAGCCTTTCATATCAATCTTTGCCATCCCTTTCTCTGTTAGGGTTGTTTTGGGGATAAAGGAGCTAATTCATGAAAATAAATCCTTTAGGACTGTATCAGCCATGAAATGAATACCTATTTGGCATTGCAGGACATTATTGCATTTATAATTCAATTGTAGAATAGTTATTGTCATTGCATGGTTATTATCATTCACTTATTGCTTGGCTTATGATGAGGTTGGTTGCAGCGCTACAAATGTATCATTGGGTAATGACATCATAAGGCACAACGTGAATTCAGAACGGGGGATATAGATCTTGGCTTACATGCAGTAGGTCCTATACTCAGCCCCTGGGGATGCAAAAAAAGGCATTTGGCATACATAACCTACAGGCTTCCACAGCTTTACGATGAAGTACTGTGCACTGTAAAGGGCTAGACGTTTCTCGGCAGCATTCTGGGTATCAGGATCTCCACCTTACTGCCATCGCCTAAGCATCACCGGAGAGTATTGCATAACGTCAGCCCAAGGATGGCATGCAAATCGAAATTTACATAGCTTCTATCAAGTGTGTATTGTACACTTGATACTTAACACTGTAAAGTCACAAATTCTCAAGTTGGATGTTTTGCCAAATAACAAAGATGTGTAGGTAAAGTTTCATAAAGGTATTGGTCCTCGGCTTGCCTAAGCTCAACATCAGGGGTTAACCAAGCATATTGAGAAACTATGTGAATAAGGAAGTAGGGGAGGAGGGCTGGTTACAGGGGCCTCCATAGCTGGACAGTCTGCTGCTGCATAGCCGTGCAGTAATGACAGATCCACAGTTTGAACTTCATTTCTCTTTGCCAGTGGCTCTTCTGCTTTGCAACCTTCACAGTAATGAGGGACTGGTCCCGATAAGTCCGCGGCTGGCCAGAGAGACTGGAATTAATCAGAATTTCCCATTTAAAAAAAATAATTGCCTTTATTACCTGCATTGAATCTAGCCTTGCCAGAGTTCAGCTGTGATCCTGACACGAGGCGTATGGATCTGAGGCACAAGGGAGTGTCTATTACCCCCAATATTTTCAGCCTGAGGAGAATGTGGAATGATTTGTCTCTTTTAATAAGATTTCCAGACCAATTTCTCAAGCTAATAGGTTCTACTATGCCTCAAACAAGAGCCCTATATTTTAGGACTCTTCTCTGCATTTGATTTTCCAGGTCACTTTCCCATAATGCCCAGAGGGCTGGAAAAGGTTGCAGGGCCCTTCCAATCCAAAATCAGTGCCATCTTTTTACTTGGGCTCCCTAATTTGTGAGACCACAACCAAATGGAGCAGTGGGTGCCATTTGCTTGGGCAATGTGTGGGAAGATGTGCATCTGAGCTGGCAGGGATTATCAGGGTCTGGGTCTCCTCACAGCCCAACAGGGTGTACATGACCATGAAACAGGAAGTAGGAGACAGAGTGGAGAGAAGCCAAGTGCTCCATACCCAGTGACCCTTCCAGTCTTGCAAATGATTTTCATCAGCAAAAATGTCTTCTCGGTTTAGCTTAATGCCATCTCTGTGTCCAGACACACAGATCCATTTGACTGGAAGCTGCCATTTTGGCCTGAGTATGAAGCATAGAAAAACTGGGGAAATAAATTCATTAGGGCTCACAAAGTTCATTTTATTTCTTTTAATTTTTATTTGTGTGTGTGTGTGTGTGTGTGTTTGTGTGCGCGTGTGTGTCAGCCAGTTATCCATTGAGCTTTCTCACCAGGGTCTCTCTCTCTCTCTCTCTCTCTCTCTCTCTCTCTCTCTCTCTCTCTCTCATTGTTATTTTGGTTTTTTGTTTGTTTTGTTTTCTGTTTGTTTTTTATTGTTGTTTTATTGTTGTTATTTGATTTTTTTCTTCTCTTTCTTCTTTGGTTTTACATTTAAAAAATACTTTAAATTCTATTTATTTTGTTTTTCTCAAAGCTATTTTTTTAAAGTAGCATACAAAGAAAGACAAATGCTATGCTCTCTCATATTCAGCTCCTAGTTCCTAATTTTTATGTGTGTGTGTGTGTGTGTGTGTGTGTGTCTAGTAAGAGGTCAGGAAGCTAGGAAGGGTGCAGCTGAGGAAGAAAGGAAAAAGTCTTTAAGAAGTGACGTGAAGAAACTAACAACACATGGAACTTGGGAGAACACTGAGACAGAAAGGTAGAAACAGGGAGGGGAGGGGAGGACATGGTGGGGAGCAGGGAAAACTGGGAGTGAAAACACTAGGAAGAAACTGCTTACTTTGTATGCTGATTAAGCAAACAAAGAAGAAACAGGTTTCTTTGCCATCTGTATTTTCAGACATAATTCATTTTGTTAAGCCTCCTTCTCTTCCACGCTCCTCCCCATCTCCTTCCTCCCTCTGGTGTCCTCCCTCAACAATCCTCCTTCTCGCCTACAAGTCACATGTATTCAATCATTCTTGTGGTCCCCAAACCCTCCCTCCTTGTTGTCTCTTTCCTAGTTTCAATGACCTTTCTTTACATCTATAAAAATGAAAAGCTAGGATTTTATTTTGATACTTTTCCTTTTGGTAACCTGTCCAGGTCTCTTAATTTCTATAGTTTATTATGAAGGTATATGCATATTAATATCTCCTTGCATAGGGATGCCTGCAGTGAGACTTCCAGGCACATGAGCCCTCACCATTAGGCAGCATTATTTAAGACAAGATGGATAAAGGGAAAGGTTTTCTCAAGAGAGACTTGGAAAATCAAAGAGGATTTTTGTTGGGGGTTGGAGGATGGGGGGTGGGGGAATAAATGTATCAGAGTTTCCATTTGAAGTACCTTCTATTTCTTTCTTTTTATTACTATCAGTATGTATGTGTATGTTGAGTGAGTGTGTGTGTGTGTGTGTGTGTGTGTGTGTGTGTGTGTGTGTGAAGAGCCTAAGGTTTACTGAGGAGCCCTGAATCAAAACAAACAAACAAACAGACAAACAAACCAGCAAAGTGGAAAGTGATAAAGGCATCCAGCATTGACCTCTGACCTCTGCATGTGCATGCACACACGCACACATGCCTATATGCTCCCAAATGGGTTGATGGGTTGATTAAAAGTCTGTAGTTTGGACCAGATGTTCTTCCCTGCCACTCCTCCTTCCCCATGGTCTAGAGAGGATGGAGCTGCCAGATGGGCAGGCCTCTCTACTGTAGATGGGCACAGGTAGGGCCCATGATTGTCTCTAGGAAAGAAGCCAGCCTCATTGTGTCTGATGATTGAGAACTGCCCATGCTTATTCCCAGAAAGCAGAGTACTTATGTTGTCTGTTGATGAGTTAAATCCAGCAAAAGCAGGCAGTATAGACAGTGTTGAATCAGCTGCTGTCCTTTATGCAACCTAGTGATCTCCATCATTGTAAGGCCATGAAAAGATGTCCTCTGTGTGTGTGTGTGTGTGTGTGTGTGTGTGTGTGTGTGTGTGTGTGTGTGTGTGTGTCGGGGGGTGAGTTGTTGCAAATTCAGGCGTGAAATGTGACAACGGCAGAGGTAGCCTCCCTCATTAAACATCTTGAAATCTGAAAGCTTGTTAGTCACCGCGACAATAAACATGCCCTGATAGCTGAATGAAAGCTAGCAGATGTGTCTATTTTTGGAAAAAACAATTTTAAAGTATATTTTGGTACACCTTAGTTATGCCTTTTGTTAATTAAAAATCCTTTGATAAGTAGGAAAGGGCAGGCAATAATATCAGTCTCAGAAATGAATGACTCTAGTTTGCAAAGTTCCTGTGATCTTCCAGGGTGGGGGTGGGGGAAGGATTAACTGTGGGTCACCTAACAGTGAAGTGAATTAGGTGGAATTTAGGTAGAGAACTGTAATAGAGAAACCCAAGTTGGTGTTAAAAATCTGGGTAGTGATTATAACATTCCTTTAAATAGATTCTATAGAATTGCATAATTGGTTTTGGCAACTGTGGCCAGTCTGTGGGAGTAGAGGTGAAAGGTAGAGGGGACACAGAAAGAAATAGCCTGGATGGTGATCAAAAGACATCCACACACCTCGCCCCCCCCCCCCCCAAGTCCCTTAAGTGAGAATGTGATTTCTGCAGTGTGCACGGACACTTCCTTTTATGACAGCCAGTGCTGAATTTTCTCCTGGGAAGGAAGGGGAAGGTTTATGGCATTTACCAACAGGAGCATGGTATGTATAAGGCAAGCTATGGGAAGGTTTTAAAGAGAAGTGCAACAGAGAGGGAAAGAGCTGAATTTTGTAGAAAAGGGAACAAATTTGGGGGTTGGGGTATATCTTAACTATTTTTTTTGTTCTGTAGTAAAATATCCTGACCAAAGAAACTTAAGGGGGGGAAAAAAAGGATCTTTTTCTGAGTCACAGTTTAAGAGTATGGTCCACTATGGTCCAGTGTCACCTCCACTATTCTAGGGAGCTAGAGGCACAGAGCCTTAGAAAGTCAGACCTGAGCTGGTTGAGGTGCAGAAGTGGGTATCCTGTGCATTTGCCTGGCATGTTAGGCTGTGCTTCCTCAAGTAGTGGTCAAATGTATAAATCAATTCCTGATATTTGTTTTGTGGACATAGTGACAGCAAACACATTTCTGAAATGTCACCTTGCTCTCCCCTGAGAAGGGGATGTTTGCCCCCCTCATTTCTAGAAGCTTTCACTTGCATGGAAAGCCCCCACACTCATTGACTCATATAGACTCATATAGACCCATCCATCTTCCACCGTTCCTCCTGGCTTTGCATCACCTGATCTCAGGCTTTCTATAATCAGGTCTGAAAACTGGGCAACTGAATTTCTATATCAGCTGTGAGCTTTTGCTCTACAAAGGAAATGCCTCTGTCTTCTGTGATGATGGTCAGACACCAGGAACTGGAAATATGTCTTTAACTAGTATGGACATCTTATCACATCATCCTTGGCAGGAGGTCATGGGCAAAAGTTCGTGATGGGTCAAGTGTCCTTGTTGACACCCCTTCTTTGCTTGAGCCTTAACCTCAAGTTCTACAAGGAGGAAGTAGTGGTTTCCAAAGCAGGGTCAATAAAGCTGGCAGGAAAGTACGTAGAACTATATCTAAAGCATTTGAAAGTGGAAGGAGGATTATTTTGTTGTCTAGAATGCAGGACCCCAAGTCTCTGGCTTTGAGTTCAGATTAGAGCTTGTCATTAGGTCACGTTATCACATGGTCTACAGAACAGAAGCTTACTGAGATAGTAATGCCCGTGGAACAATAAAAGAAAAGTAACTCACTGTGATACCCAAGGAGGGAAGCATAAGAAATGTTGAAAGGTGACTTGAATTACAAAATCTCTTAGATCTGAACGAGATGAAGGGTGTTCCCTAGTATTAGCAACAAGCATGATAGGAAGAAATTGCCAATATTCTGAAGCAATCTAACATTCAAGGAAACTGGAAACACAAGTATTCATTAATTTGGGGATAATGAAACTGAGGTTGGGCCTCCTTGATCCCCCTGGTTGATAAGTAGCCATTCTTAATGAGTCTTCCTACCATCGCAGATCTTGAGGGCATTGTGATAATGTTGTACCCCAACAATACATCTCTACCATTGGTTTGCTTTGTGCCTTTTAGCCACTTAAGGTTCATGCTAAGCTGATTTCAACTGAGGGAGATTTTACTTTTGGTCAAAGACAGCCTGCAACAGATTCATTCCTTTTCCACAACATGTGCCTCATGGGACCCACAGGTTTGGGCATCTCTTTGGTCTTCTGTTGTGTCTAGGTCTGTGCTCTGCCCATGATAAGCTCTCAATAAATGTATGTGGATAAACGAATGACTGACAAGGCTTTGAGAGCCTCTCTCTGGGTTGGGAGCCACTCAAGCTGATGAAACCCTTTCTTCTTGTCTCTTCACATCCTGCTTTCTTTGGGCTTTGATTGAGACACAATTTCTCCAACTCAAACCACTCACCTTGATACCACATGGTGAGTCCTTTGTAGGTCGAGAGAGAATCTACTCCTTTTATGGACGATCCCCCAAGCTTTCTAAACACTACATAGTATGTCATAACCACACAGGACTTTTCACATCACAGCTACAAACTCCCCAAACAAGGTGCAATTTAAGGGCTTATTTTGGCAGGGAATGCATGGAACCACAGGCATGGGAGGCAGCGGGCTACATGCATGACACAGGAAATAGAAAATGAACAGGAAGATCAAAATTTCAAGACTCTTAGTCAGGCACTTTCTCCAGCAAGGTGCCACCTCCTAAAGGTTCCGTAACTTTCCTACCACTACCACCAGATAGAGATCAAGTGTTCAAACACGAACACACCCAAGCAGCAACAGGTTTCTTTCTGATGCCCTTTTCCTGTGTTCTATGGTCTGGTCATGGTCATATGGTCATAAAGGTTTCCAACAAACCTGATGACTTGAGATTGATCCTGGGAACTAACATGATAGAAAGGAAGCTGTCTTCTACAGGCTGGAGTCTGATTTTCACAAGTGAGCCATGATAAATGTGTTCAGACAAAGAGAGAAGGGGAGACTGACACACACATATAGGAACAATTTGACTAAGTGTAATAAAAGTTTTAAAAAATGTCTATGTAGTGTGTATATGTGCACACTGATGTGTGGGGCATCTGAGTAGAAGTGTGAGACAGTGCACGTGTGTATATGTGAAGGTCATAGGGTAGACTCCGGTGTTAGTCCTCATCTCCCACCTTGGATGAGACAGCGTCTTTTGTTGAATACACCAGGCTTATTGGCCTACAAGCTTCTGGGGATTCTCCTGCCTCTGCTTCCTAGTTTTGGGTAGGAATGTTGGGATTATACTACTGTATCTGGCTTTACATGGTTCTGGGGATATGAACTCTGGTCTTCAGATTGCTAAGCAAGAACTTTATCCAGCAAGTTACTTCCCAGCCCCCAGAGTCAACGAGTTAGAAACAATTCCAGCGGCTGAAGGCAGAGGTTTGAGAATTTTTATCAACAGCTCTCATGGATCACAATTTTCTGATTAGCAGCTTCTGTGAAAAAACTAACACTGTGGCTACAGATGGCCCATTCAAAGAAGGAGCATAGGATTTAGAGCTGCTTTCCACAGCAGTACAAGGAAATAAAGGCTTCTGGGTGCTTGCATCTTCTCCTTGTCCATATCTTCCTGCATCCCATGCGTAGCTTGACCACCCTTCAAGAGGCATTCATAGTCAGACTACAGGAGGAGCCGTTAGTTCCCTTGACAGCAACTGAGAGCTGCTTAGGGCATAAGCAGACCTGTCCACCTTGCTGGCCTGGCCACATGTAGGGCTGCCTTGGCAGAAGCATGCTAGCAGGCAGATGCTCATACCACTTCAAAGACCCACCCCTCCAGGTGCCGTAGGCGGCCTTTCTGATGCTCATGCTTTATCGCTGTTTATTTTTGCAAGGCACCCAGCTGCTGTGGTGATATTTATATCAATAAGTGCTCTACTCATCTGCCAGTTTCAGGGGATGCTTGCCAGCTGTGTATAGCAGCCAATCTTGGGGGGTACTTCTGAACCTGATGTTTTTACATTCAGAGACTTGGTTTTCAAAGGCTGTGCCAAGGTCTGGGGCTAAAAGATCTATCATTCACCAAAAGAGTAAGCTAGAGTCAGCAACCTTGATATTATAGACCCCAAAGTAAGCTTTTTCACAATTCTCATTCTGTTTCCAAGCTTCAATTTTGAAAAAAAAAAAAAAAAGGGGGGGGGTGGATTAAAAAAAAAAAAAAAGAGCAAATAGACCTTTATTCTTCTGTGGGGGATTGAACCCAGAGCTTTCCAGATGCTGGTCACTTGCTCTGCCATTGAACTACAATTTTAAGGAGTGCAAACAGGCTTTTATAGGTCCCACCTTGCTTGCACTTTATAAAAGTAAGTTACCTTACTTGTCCAAACAGTAGAGCAGGTGGTGATAATGTCTGATTCTAGAATTTTCTGGAACTCTCACTTAGGGGGATTTACCTTATTTTCTACTGTTATCTCTCTCCCCAACCCTTAGTCCTTCAGCCCAGATTTTGGCATCATCCTTTATCTCCTATCTTTAACCAGATAGCATGTTTTGTCTTCCTACCTTTGGGATACATGCACACTCTACACCATATTACTAGCCAGCTCAAGCCACCATCACCTGTGCCTGACTGTTCTTGTTACCACTTCCTGTATTTTCTACTTTTGTTATGAGCAACCACCATTACCTCCCTCCCTCCATTTTCAACACAGCAGACAAAGGGATACTTTTAAAAGTCAAATCATGTCATTCTCCTGCCAAGTTTTCCTGTGTCTCCCTATCCTTTGCAGAGTGAAGTTTCAAGTTCTCCCTGTGGTGACTGAGGTCACCCATGGCACATAACCCTGTTACACTTCTCATATCACCACTGATTCTTGCTATCTCACATGCTCTGGCCTCGGATTACTCTGCTGTTTCTTGAGAGCATCAGATATTTTCCTGCCACACTGTCTGGATACACTGTTCCCTGGGAGGAACATGTGACTTGCTCTCTAGCCTCCTTCAACTCTGGGTTCATATATTCTCAGGACCTTCCTTGACTATCCTAGTACATCTGTGCCTCAATGCAGTTTTAAAATATTCATTTATGCTTTCTTGTCATCGGGTCTCAATATATGATTGAATTCCTTATAGAACATTTGTTGTTTATGGTTAGTCTCTCCCCCTTAGAATAGAAAGAGCACGGGAGTCAGGAATATTCTTGTTTCACCTTGTCTGTGTTGTTCACTGATACATTCCAAGAACCTAGAATAGCTTCCAGCAAATAGCAGTAGCAGATGCTCTACAAATATGGGTTGTGTGACTAGAGGAAACTTCTTCTGGATATCTCTCATGGGCACGTTCCAACACATACTCATTTTACGCCCCCTCTACTCTGCTCTTGCCTGTGTTCACCCCTCCCACCTTCCTGCATTTCCATTTTGGCCAGGTGCTTCCTGGATGTCTGATCACCCAGACAAGCCACCTGCCACCATCTGTGACTTCTCGACCACATTCACATGCAGCTGCGCCCTGAACTGTGTGGACTTCACACTGGAAATGATTTCCCATCTAGCCCTAGGTCTCCTTCAAGCTGCTTCCTCTGTTCAGATCCCCCACCCTTCAGTCTCTGAACAAAAGTCACATCTTTCTCCAGTCTCTGATCTCTATGTATGTGCTCTCTGGTCCTAGATTCCACTTCTAAAACAAGTTAGAAACCCTAGGACCACCCCCATGGATAGTAAAGGCTTTCTAATTATCCTGGAGCCTCTGGACTGGATACTGCAAAGGGATTCAAGTGGCTGACTAGCCAAGGGCTACGAGGAACAGATGAAAGACCAGTGTGGGTGGTGTTCTGAGTCCCCACCTCCTGCTTTAACATGCTCAGACCCTGACTACTTACTTCTGCTTCATTCACTGGGTTTGCATGAAATTTTCAGCGGTGGAAAGGATCCTGTCACTTAACAAACAACAGTCTACTTTTATCAGTGCTTTAGTTCAAGGCCCAGGCTCCTGCACCAGGAACCTCTCTGCTGACTGGGCCCTGTTATCTTGTTTCAGTCTTACCTCATTCTTTCTCTCTAGATAAGCCCCAGTATGTTGGAACTGAAGCTGGCTACAAACAAGCATCTGTATGTCCATCTGCCTTGCCTTTGCCTCTGTCGTTCTATGTAGAAGTCCTTTCCTAGCCATTCATCCTCTGTACAACCAGATCTCCCTTCCCTGCTCCCTTCAAGGTCCAAATCACCTTCCTTTTGAAGTCTTTCCTCACCCTCTGGATAGAATTAATTGCTCCCTGCTCTAGGTCAGCATGGCACTTCATTGCTGACCTCTATTACAGCACAACCACAAGAGCCTGGGATAACTTGCCCATCTGTCTCTGTAGCAAGACTGGCAGCTCCTGAATGGCTGAGACTATAGCTCAAGCCCATTTAGAAAAAAAAAATTATTCCCACCCAAGGCCAGTGCAAGGCCAACACTCGCACAAGAGTACACCAAATGACTTTGGGTTTCCTTCAAGGCACAGAAAAAGCATCGTGGCAAAAATCTGAAAGGCCACCTTTATCTCTTCTACCCCATATAATGTATCCAGAGGCTATCCCAAGAGAGCATCCAGTGTCTCAGGTGTGGGGAAGTATAGGCACGTGGTGGTAGGAGCTAAAAGACTGAGAGAAGCTAAGGCATAAAGTCAAGGCTTGGCTAGGTAGTCAGGAGCAAATAGTCCTAGGTTTAAACTTCAGGTTTTGCCGGCAGAGGCTACATGGCGAGGAGCCTTTGGGGCTGGTAGTGTTTAGTGTTGTGTGTGTGATCTTGGTTTTCTGATCTTTGTATGATTTAGAGTAAGGCTTTAGCCAGTGCCTAAGGTTTAAACAGCAGGGTCTTGTCTTTGGTGTACTTAGAAAAAGCCCATAGTCAAGGGGACTAGTTTATGGGAGTCATTGGTGAAGGATTCAGTGGGAGACTCCTTGACTCTGCAGGCAGAAGAATGGGTATGCCCTGGTATTCACAGTCTGACAATGCCCATCAGTGGGCCATCGTAGAGTGTCCTTGCAAGTCTATAGCATACCAATCATAACCCACAGGGGCCGCCCACCTTTAGTGTCCCACAGCCCCCCTCCTACCTGAGCAGTGTCCAGCTCATTCAGCATCACCACAGACGAACAATTATAATCAAACACCAGCCTCCAGAAGTCTGCCACAGTGTTGGGTAGAGGGTGCTGGGTGACCACAAAGGCGGCAGGCTGCTTGTGGCTCTGACAAAAGAATGACACAGGTTTAGTCAAATATACCCATCAGTGATATTCTGATCATGATGAGGCCGGGATGGCTGCCAGAGGCCCTGAGCCTGCCAAACAGATTTCACACAGCACCTGCCTGCTCTGTTATCTCTCGGTGCCCTGGCGGCAAAGGGGACCTTCCCATAATGAACACATTCTCCTCCAAACGAAGACATTTCATTAGGAAAGTGTCACGAGGATGGGGATTATCCAAATAAATTATTTATGTCTCGGAGCTCAGCAAATCACCATTACAATATGAAATGAAAAATCCTGGATGCAGGTTTACTGTACTGCTGGCCCAAACACCTCTTGTCATATCAGGGATCCCACAAGTTCCTGTACCTATGATGCTGAGGACGGGACCAATGGCTTCAGAGAGGCATCATATTACAGGGATCACTCCTGCCTCTGGGACAGATTAAGAGCTGAGCTAGCTTGGCCAGAGATGACATTGTGTCCTTTAGCCCATGAGGCAGAAGAGGCAGCCAGGCATCAGAGTCATGTGGACCAGAGGGTCAAACTCAGTTTTGCCCCTTGTAAGGTATGACTCACTCATGTACTCATTCATCTGTCACTGTCCTCCCATTTGTTATCCATTCTTATTTTTAATATCATGGTAGGGAGTCAGACACTAAGAACTGGGGGAAATCTGGATGTTTTCAAAGTTCTTTCTCTAGAAAATGAAACTTAAATCTAGAGGGAGGGTTGTCATATGATGTATGTGGTATGCAAATTAAAAACAAACAAACAACACTTGGCAATTAGGGCTAAAGAGATTGCTCAGTGGTTGAGAGCACTTGCTGCTCTTCCAGAGGACCTGAATTTGGTACCCAGCATGCGCATTGGGCAGCTCACAACTCTTTGTACTCCAGTTTGATGGGATGTGATGCCTCTGGGCTCTAGAGGCACCACACTTATATATGTGAGCATACCTAATTACAGGTAGGCACACACCTATACATAATCAAAACTAATAAAAATAAATCTTAAAAAAACCAAAACGAACCAACCAACCAACCAACCAACCAACCAAACAAACAAAACAAGTAAGCAAGTTCACTGCAGGGTGGAAACATTCCCGACATACGTTTTCTTTTTCATCAGTAGTGTGTCTAGGTGGCACACACTAGACACAATCACAACCTAGCATGGGTAAATACATTAATTTCATATTAGAATCAATGACAACACTGCATTAATAAATATATTAATTTGCTCTTGTGTTATAGACAGAGACACTGAAGCCCAGAGAATGGGGGGAGTCCAGTGTAAGCTTTGAAGCTTCGTGTAGACCCCATGTGACATACTACCCCAGAGGTAGATATTTGGAAAGATTGAGTAGTATCTCTACTTCATTGTTAGCTTGTGAGACCTGAAAATCAGCCATTGTTTCAACACATTTTCAAGGTAGCTGGTCTAGGTCTGAGTCAGAGATGCTGTACTAGAAGGAAATGAGGAGAGAAGGATGGACACTCAGAAATACCATAGCAAGGCCTTGTAGACATATTTATCATGTCTACACTAGGGATTCCTGCTTCCCAGGGCCTTCTCTTGGCCAGTGGATTGTCTAGCAGCAAGGGGTATTGGGGGACAGACCCTTTAAATGTTTCAAAGCTCAAAGCTGATGTTAGCATGGCTTTTCAGACATTTCTAAACTTAAAAAAAAAATACAGGCTAAGGCTATTGAGATGGCCCAGTGGTTAAAAACAGTGGCTGCTTTCCCAGAGGACCTGGGTCCAATTCCCAGTATCCACATGGAGGTTCACAATTGTCTCCATTTCCAGGGAGCTATAGGCACTAGGCACACACACCCTTCTTCTGGTCTCTGCAGGCCAGACAAACATTTGTATACATAAAATAAATTAAGTTAAATTAAAAACCCAGGCTTTCAAGACAGAGGCATGGAGCTTGGGTCTTTGGTGCCACCATCTCAAAGCCGGTTGGTTTTGAACAAGTAATGAAAAATACCCTGACCCTCAGTAGATCTCCAAAAAATGGGGAGAATAATATTCCAGTGCCAATGAGACGACTCAAGTCCAGAGCCCAACATTCAGAGAATGTTAGTTTTCTTGGCTTTCCCTGTCTCCGTGATAAATGCTCTATTAGGCCAGCACAGCTGACAAAGTCTTATCTGAAAATATGTTCAAGATCTGTGCTCCTGCCGGGTTTCAGGGATCAGCCAGCAATCCATTTCATGGATAACATCATCCTTTACCAAGGGAAACATTAAAAATTAACCCAGAGGACTTCATATTTTTCTGCTAGAGGCAAAGCTGCTATGGTTACCAGATAATGCACAGACTAAACTGGAATACAGATAAGGATTTTTTTTTTTTTTTTTTTAATATAAGAAAGGCAAAGGCCACAGTGATGACTCACGAGAGAAATGCCCTGTGGACAAAGAGAAAACAATCAGAATCAGAGCTTGGCATAAGGCATTTGACTCCAGGCAGCATCTAACCTGCAAAGCAGAGGCCAGGAGCTTCCTTAATTCTTGCTTGGATGAAGAAGGCAGAGAGAGGATGCTAGGAGGATGAGGGATAATGATAGAAGTGGCTCAGAGAGAGAGAGACAGAGATTGGGGGGACAGACAGACACACACACACACACACACACACACACACACAGAGAGAGAGAGACAGAAGGACATAAACAGAGACACAGATACAGACAGACTCAGAGAGAGAGAGATAAGCAGACAGACTCAGAGAGAGAAAGACAGAGACACAGAAATGTACAGAGATAGACACACATACATACACAGAAATACACAGAGAGACAGAGATAGAGAGAGACTCAGAGAGAGATACACAGATACAGACACACAGAGACAGACAGAGACAGCATACATACAGAGACAGAGAGACAGAGACAGAGGGGGGGAGGAAGATCTTAGAAGGCCTTAAGCTAATACCAGATGTCTTTCTTCCTTTTTGAGCAATTCTAACTACTTAACATGATCCAGACACAACTCCCAGCTTCTACACTCAGCTAGGAAAATGTAAGCACCTGTGAGCTGAAGCCAGAACAGGCTTTTTGAGAACTTAGTTGGGAATTGACCTTGGATTACTTCATTGTTTCCAAAACTTAGAACACATGGGACAATCAGAGGTCAGAGAGGTAATGGTCTTGATTCAGGAAGTGAATACTCTAGTGTCTGTAAGTGAGAAGATAGCTGGACCACTGCATGAGCTGGATGACCATGACCTCACAGTGGGGAAAGGTGAGGAGAGGACCCTGGAATTGCTCATCCCCAATCAGGCAATAGTGCTCTTGGTCTTGAGCCTTAGAAGCCAAGGTGCCCATGTCTTAGTGGATCAAACCAACAAGGCAGGCACAATTAATGAATTTGAGAGCAGAAGCTAGGAGCTCCAGCTTTGCTATCAGCTCTCTGGAACAGCCTCAGCACATCTTCCTCAGTATCTTAGTCTCTCCTGCTGCATGGAATGTCCGTGATTCACACTGCTGCAAGCATCTGCAGACCCTGAAGGTGCGATTGTGATAGCCAGAAAATGCCCAAAGACACAGGGGTAAGGCAAATGAGGCAGAGGCATGGGAACACTGGGGCAGAACATTGCCTTAATTTCAAACCACAGTAGGGGACAGTTTCCTTCTGGGACACACTACTGAGGAAGCTGGTAGAATCAAGGTGGCCAGTTAGGCTCTGGGATTCAGCCATCTCCATGTTGGGAAAGCACTTTTTCTCTAATGGCTCCCAAGAGCTTCCTGCCAGGGCTCAGCTTACATCCATCAGTGCTGCATTGATGTAGTTGCTGGATTCTCCATCTACTGAGATGAGGAAGGGTAGGCAGCGGTCCAGAGGCAGGACATCCATGCTCCGATTCTTATCATGGTTCCGGGGTAAGAGCCCAATGCTGCAGTCCTCAGGCCGCACACGAGGTGTCACAATGTTGAGCGTCTGTGGAGTACAAAGGTGAGTAGAGGCGACTGTATCTAAGGGAATTGACATCCCAGTTTATCTTATCTACCCTCCAAGCTTGGCTCTGCCACCTCTTTCCCTAAACCCATGCTTCTCCCATGACAGCGATATTCCATTATATCCTGCTTGCTGCTATAGGACTTCTGGGCTAAGAGTCTTTGCCAGTAGCTTTGTGACACCTTCAAGATGCCAAGGCTGCAGGGGCAGCATGCCCAAACACAAGCTAAGCCATGGGCTGACAACACCTGCCAACCATTTGAACTGTTGTTAAACTGAGCTAGCACAGCATTAAGGGAGGGCCAGCCAGAAGGGCATATGGTAGGGAATGGGTTGGAGAATCTCTAATGAATGTTAAACACAACTTAAAGTGTCCTGGAAGGAAGGAAGTGATTTACCAGGACTCATCTCAGTGTTAACATGGAAGGACTATAGACTGATGCTAGGATGTACTGCTCAAGGTGATAAGGGGCCTTGTGGGGTAAACTAGTAGATCTACAAAATTGCAAGGCTGTGCTCTGTAGGGTGAGTCTCACACAGTTAGGGACCAGATCTGTACCAGCCAATAGACTAGATCCTATGTGGAATGTCCAGGGTTGTGTACCTTCTATTGCTCTGACACTTGGCATGCTGTCCCTGCCCTGAGACAATAAAGATTATTCGTTTAAAGGAGTCCTAAAATATCAGCCTGACTGGAATAGTATGAGCCTGGGATTTACTTGCTTCCTCCTGCCCAGTTCAAACTGTACCATTGCCCAGACATGTCATGGTCTTGGCCATAGGATGAAGGGTTAAACTCTAGCTTTTCACTCAGTGCTATGCCCAGAACTTTAGTGCCCTCTATTCATTCATTCATTTATTCATTCATTCATTCATATTCAGGCCTCTCAGCCCAAAGCTGCAGTTTTGAACATCCTGATTCCAAAGGTGTGGATCTGTGATGTCTGAGCCATGCTCTAAGAGATGGTTTAAGGCTTAACATGCATACGCAGATCCCGTTAAATTGTAGGTTGTAATTCAGTAGGTTTGGGTGGAGCCCAAGAGTCTTCATTTCCAACAAAATCCCGTGTCCACGGAATGAAATTTGTGGAGAAAACACTGAGGATAGAGTCCCTCCAGATTCAAAGAAGCATGAAATTCACACCAGCTTATAAACTTCTGTCCATTCCACAACATCAACAAGAATTAACTAAGACCTCGGTTCAATAGCATAATCACAGCGGAAAAACAAATGTCAGCCATCATTGAGTGATTGGTTAATAGTTGCTAATGACTGTGCAATCTGATGGTGAGAAAAGCTTTCCACAGCTGCTGGGCACTGCAGATACACACACACACACACACACACACACACACACACACACACACACACACACACACACTCTAGCACATACCAAACTTATCAAGAAAAGCTCATAATATGTATTTCAAGTTGCCTGGATCATTACTATAGATTGACTGACAACACATACACACACACACACACACACACACACACACATTTCCTTATGCACCCTGCCCCATAATCTGCTATCCCAGCTCCCAGCAGAGCATAGGAGGAGGTAGCTAGGAATCAGTGTCCCTATGAAAAAACACACATGCCTTGTGAAACTGTAAGGAAATAGCCACTCACAAACCACAGTCGTGTCTGAGCTCTCCCCGGATACTAGATTTGCTGGTAGCTTGCTTTGGGCTTCAGTGCTTTCAGAGATGTGAAAAGCAAATGTCTGATGAGTAAGTTACCCAGGCTGTGGGAATTTGTTAGGACAACTCAGAGCAACCAAGTTCCTGAACATCGCCTTTGTCCATACCTGAAACTCGTCTTTGATCTGACTGGAGTTGGTCTGCGGGTCCAGCCTGCTTATGTTGTAGTAGAGAGAGCGGAACTCACACACGGGGATGGCAGTATTGCCACAGAGGCATGCTTCCAGGATGGCATCATGCACAAATACGTACTGCTCCTGCAAGGTCAAGGGGAGGGGAAGAAGGCTCCAGTGAGAACAATTGTCTGCGAGAATTGGTCCACACTGAATGAATCTTGCAGTAACAAAGAAAGACATGATTTATACTGCAGAATCCTTAGTTTTTATCCTGTAACCCAAAGGTCTAAGTCGCCAGTGTTTTACAGTGATTGAGCTATACAGTGAATTTCTCCCTCATACAGGATGGGACAGCAGAGTCACTGATAAGGATGAGAAATGTGAACACATGCCATCACAGGTGCTCCAGGGGTTCCACTCACATCATCAGTGCTCATCCTGAAGCTGCTAGCTGCAAAAACCCTACTCTTCTCTGCTGGGGGGCTTTCTTCGTACTCCCCAGAGTGTACTTAGTCTTATGCTTAGGACAAACAAAAAACGACAGGTAAATACTTGGGGATAAAACCCCAAGGTTTTTCTCTTCTTCTGTGGGATAGTTTAGAGAAATGTGGTCCACACTTTCTCTCAGGAGTTGCCAGCAGGACTGGGTTTCAGATGTTACAGCACAATAAACTACACTTAGTTTATTTCTGTCTTATCCCACTTTGCACTCAACAACCACAGTGTCTTGGGTTTGCCTCCGAAGAGACAGCTTGTGCTGAAAGCTGCATCTCAGGGTCTGATCCTAAAATTTGTGCCCCATCCTCTCCATCCTGCTTCTTGGGACCCACTTTTCTCTTCTGATGAAATTCCTCTCCTTTACTATAGTCTCATGTTTTCTTCTTTCCATTAAGTATTTTTTAAATCTATCAAGCCTATGCTCATTATCAATTCTAGGTCTTTACTGTGTTTGCTGGGGGGCTTTTACTTTGACACAAATTTGGCCCCTTTAAATAAAGTGCTTTTTATTGGGATGTATCATGATGCATTTATATTTAAATGTTTCCCTGCCTGACATTGAGGGCCATGTTTTTGATTCTACCTAAAGCAACTGCCTTCTGTAGGCATGGGACTAACTAAGCACAGACAGCACAGTGGTCTTGGCTCTAGTGAGATAGACCTGAGAATTAGCCTGTGGGCTCTTTCAGAGCCTGTAGTAGATTCTAGTATGATGGAACTTTCAATGAGCATGTGCAGGGACTGTTGTACCTAAAACCATGGTAATCATTTGCAGGGTTGATATTGGTGCAGCTCCCATGGGTTCTAGATCTGCTAGAATATCTACAGCCTTAACTAGGACCAAAAGATTGACTTGCTATGGAACAACAACCCAAGGCATGCAGGAGTGGGATAGACAGAAAACTTGATTAACAGGAGAGAGTGGTTCAGAACAAAGAGCATGGGTCCTACGGTTTATCGGAGTGAAGTCTTAGATAAATGATTTCTCAGTGTCCTATTCACTGATAGAATGGAGATGTGAGTAGAAGATACATCATGGGCTGTGAAGAACAGGGAAAATATCCTAGATATAAAGCATGCACACTCCTTGGTGCACTGTAGGTGACAATTCAGATAGTTTTAGTTGTATTATCCTCAGGCATTGGGCTCTCCAGCTAGACAGAAAAAACCTGGGTGTCTGCCTTTCCCTGAAGGCAAGGATTATGTATGTCTCTCTAGGATGCCTCAGCCTTTAGCTCAAGCCAATGTTCTCAAGAATTTTGGGCTGGAGAGATGGCTCAGTAGTTAAGAGAACTTGCTACTCTTGCAGAAGAGCAGGGTTTGGGTCCCAGCACCTACATGGTGGTTCATAACCATGGTAACTCCAGTTCTAGGAGACCCAACAGGACCTTTTTTTTTTTTTTTTTGCATCTCTTTTATTTTCTTCTTTTTTATTAGATATTTTATTTACACTTCAGATGCCATCCCCTTTCCCCATTCTCCCCCTTAGAAAACCTCTATCCCATGCCCCCTTTTCCTTTTTGCACATATACATTTTTTAAAAAAATGTTAATCATAGGCTTTATAAGTTTGGTATTG
Organism: Arvicanthis niloticus; assembly: GCF_011762505.2. Taxonomy (NCBI): domain Eukaryota; kingdom Metazoa; phylum Chordata; class Mammalia; order Rodentia; family Muridae; genus Arvicanthis; species Arvicanthis niloticus. The sequence goes on from NC_047659.1 coordinate 130,831,635, forward strand.
CTCAATCAGAGGTGTAACCCACTACCCAACCTAGATATATCAACTATCTTTGACTGGTGGAGATACATGAACATCTGCCTCCCTGTCTCCCCCCTCTTTCTCTCTCTCATCACCTAGCTTCTCCTCTCCTTCTTCTCCTCCTCTTCTTACTCCTTCTCTTCCTCTCAGTACTCCTCCCACCTTAGTTCCTTCTACATATCACCCTTCCTGTTAAAATGAAACTTTTCTCTCAAAATACAATTAGAGCATAATTATGCCAATTTGTACCCGTGAGGTATAAGATAGTCTTAATACCCAGTCCATCATTTTGTTGACTAACCAGAACCTCTGTCGTCTCTCCTAACTAAAACATTTAGTTCTGAACCTGGCTTTTTCCTTGGCTTTAGGATGAATGTCAGCTGATGACCATACACTCAAATCTTTTCTCTCAAGGTAAATAGCCAGAATTGGCTATGAGGCTATAAGTTTTCAACCCCGTCAGAAATCCAGAATGACTGAGTTAACTATAATCCAACAGGACCTTCTAATCTCTGGGGGCATCAGGCACACATGTGGTATACTTACATACATGCAGACAAAACACTTAGATACATAAAATGAAATAAATAAATGTAAAAAATCACTATGTTGATTAAGCCATTTCTATTAAGGTATGTCTGAGTTCTTGGCATAAAGCAGGCATTCCATAAGTATCAATACTTCCTCTCCCTCTTCATTCCCTCATTCAAGGCTCAAACACCATCTCTAACAACTGTCATTCAGTCTTACTTGGGTTACCGTAGAGACGGATAATTTAATAGTTAATGCTTCCACAAGTTCCTGTACCAGAGACTGCCAGCATTGTTCTGGACATCTTACCATAGCGAGTTATATAGGCAACCTGTACCAATAGTTATACAGGCACATCTCTTTCTGCAGGACTTCTCCATAACGAGCTTCCATCCCACTATGCTTCTCCTTGGTCAAGGTTCTAAGTAACTAGCTGGCTCAGGGCTAACCAGGACTAACCTCTGTCTGCACCAGGTTGACCCTCTGTGCCCGGAGCTCACGCACACAGTTGAAGATGTCCACAACCCCTTCATTCTCAGCCATGTCGAGCATGGTGTCGATGGCAATGAAGCAGCCAGTCCTTCCGGCTCCAGCACTGGAAGAGAAGTTTGGTGTGTAGTCGGGATCTTGGGATGGGATGGATTATGATGACAAGGCCCCTACCAGTTAGCCCTATCGCAAAAGTCTTGCTGAAAGGCAGTGTGTTGCAGAAGTCAGATGGAATGGTTGGGACCCCAATAATCCCATGCTATACTGAACACGTGATCAAATGATCCCACCCTCTATTAGATGGGAGAGTGATGCTTACCATTGGAGGTTGTTTTCAGGATCTATTTTGTTTTACATGTATAGCAAATGCTTATGGATTACTTTTTGTATAACACACTGTTGTACAAGTGCTTTACAAATTTGAATTTGGACTTTCCTACGAGGTGATAGGCAAGTCTCTCATCCCATTTCATTGGTGAGAAACTGAGCCATAGAGAACTTGTAGCCTGAGGTCAAAGAGCGGCAAATGAGAGAGCTGAGAGTTCTCTGAGGCAGTCGAGAATTTCTGCTACCTTTCTTAATAAGATGTGCACTGTACCTGGCATACTAGAGCCTTCCTAGTAAACATGTCTTTTTGCCCTCTCCCCTCTCTTTTATTCCTCTCTCTCTCTCTCTCTCTCTCTCTCTCTCTCTCTCTCTCTCTCTCTCGTCAACAAATGGGTTGATGGATACAGAGAGTGAGATAGACAGAGACCAGAGAGCTCTGAACTGTGTCAAAGGCAGAGAGTAGATCTGGACTCTCCTCTTCAAGGCCCTGCAGTTGACCCATTTGTGGTGGCTTCCTTAGTGGCTTCTTCAGAGTCATGAGTCAGGCACATCATTATACTGGAGCAGCTGACAGCCTTGATGAGGGCATCAAGTCCCAGGGTCCCCAACAGAGAATCAGTTTCTCATTATTGACAAGCTTTAACAGGAGAATCTCAAGCAAGACACAGAATAGCAAGAGGATTCCACAAAACTCCCAGGAACACAATAGATTTTCCCAGATTATCTCTGGGATCTAAAACAATACGGCAGAATCACAGAATGCTGGCCTATACTGTGCACAGTTTTGGAAGGGAAAACAGGACAGATTGTGAAGGAATCCCACACTGATGGTGGTTTCACACTTTACTTACCCTGTGGAAACAAATGTCTTTGTCTAACAACTCGGAAATCAATGAGATACTAAAGCAACACTGGCCGTGAAGCAATGGCCAGCTGGGCCTGCATCAGTGGTGGTCTGGAAACCAAACCCCTTGGAAGCAGTCCTCATTTGTGGTAAATCGCCATAGTTCAAACTGAGTGCAGTCTGACTTAATCTTGCCTCAAAATACCTGTCCCTATGAAACTCCAGAACCTTCAAAAAGAATTAAACAGAACTGGATCTGGAGATTGGGAAGGAATCACTATATCTATCTCTGTCTCTATTCTATAGATAGATAGATAGATAGATAGATAGATAGATAGATAGAAGATAGTCATACATTCATTCATCTCTTTCCCAAAGCCTCATCCTCAATATATCTCATGGGAATGAACTGGTATCACTGGATTTGAATACTGGCTCCAGTTCCAGTATCAGTGAATAAGGTGCTTGGTGTTGGTAAGCTTTAGTTCCTGCCTCCTGGAAGAGATTTTGAAAAGTCTGAACTTTGTGTGTGTGTGTGTGTGTGTGTGTGTGTGTGTGAGTGTGTGTGTGTCCGTGCACATGCTCATGTGCATATGTATTTTGTTTTCTGTTTGTTTTTCTAGAATAAACTAATGGTTAAACACATGGAATTTGAGATTCTGAGATTAAATCTTGGCTCTGTTACTTACTAGCTGTGTGACCTTGGGCAAATGACTTCATCTCGTTGGGTCTCACTATTCTCATTCATAAAATGAAACAGGCCATATACCTCTTAGCATTAATAGTACAACATATGTAAATTACATTAAACTTCATTTTAGAAGCATAATGCATGTAAATTGCTTAGTTTTGTGCCTGACTACTTATATTCCACGAATATTTATCAGGCATCCATGATACCCTGGATGCCATGATTAAGAGTAGGGATAAGAAGATTACTAAAAGACACTTACTGTCCTAAAGTATTTGTTATGCCTTGTCTGGGGCATAGGATGATGGTAAGAGTCTGGGAGAGTGGCTTGGAATCCTTTCAGGTAGTTAGTGTGCATTAGCCAAGCCATAACAGCCCCAGGAGAAGGTACCACTCTGCTTAAATACTTTACAGTGACTTTACAGGCACAGACCACCACACCCAGGACCCCAAGTGGCAGAGAGTCTCATGACTACTTGCCATTGTCTCCCTTCCTCTAGCCCTCCCCATCTCTGGCTGCTGTTGGGAGCTGGGTACCAAGCTTAGATGCTAAAGGACCCTCTGCTCTTTGCAATGAGAGAGAGGCAAAGCAGAGAATCCATGCCAGATGCTCACAGTGCAGAGGTGTCGGCTAAACTCTCAGTTTTTACCCGTGAAGTGTGGTTGGTTTTGTATCTACAGCTGTGGAGAACACAAAGGGATGCTATGTGAGGGAGGGGCTGGCTCTGAGACATTTGCAGAGTCTCCTCTGGCCTCTTGACTGACACAAACATTGCCAAGAAGGATGAGATGGCTGAGTCATACAAGGTGTAAGAAGATGTGCTGAGCCCAAGGTCATACTAAAATGGAAGGGTAGTGGGAAGGAGGGGGATACAGACTCTGTGGCCTTCAGGTCTGGACATGTACCTTCTTCCAATTCCAAATGTTCTTGACACAGTACTTCATCTCCATTTAGGAGGCTCCAATGCCACTTATGCTCAAAGTGACTTTCTAGGTCAAAGCTAAAAATTTCCTGTCTCAGTAATAAGGGGAACCTGATGCTGGCTACTTGCTCTCTATTAAGGGCCCTGCAGGCCTGGAGCTGATTTTAAAAATAATAAGAGTGAAGAAACACATGCTTATACCAAGGTGTCCCATGTCAAGTTGCTGCTAGGAAGCTCCAGAGAACATGCTGACAATATCAGCTTTGACATTTTCCGGCTTTCTCTATCATCTCTGTGCCTCAGTTTCCCTATTGTAAAGTGTGAGTGATAAGAATGTTACTCATCTATCAAGGTTAGATGCAAAGTAAAATAATATGAGCAGATATACGTGGTAGGCATATCAGGTGCTGCTAAGCCCCATTGTGTCCCTTGGGGTAACAACCATAACAGTAACTTAACCACTACTGCTGTTGTTGTTGAACCTCAGGAGCCAGGTCTCCTCAGAAGGTGGCAAGGCTCTGGGCCATAGGAGGAGGAGTCTTAAAGCCAAAAAAAAACAAGACCCTGAGACAAGATAGTACCACCCTCACCCACAGAGCAAATCCACAGAGGTCCCGTTGGTTGCAGGATGGGGATGGAGAGTTGACTCACCTGCAATGGACCACTATAGGCCCGGCTTCTGGGGGATTGAGGAACTTGACTTGTCGGACAAAGCCCAGAAGACCAGTGGCATAGCAGGGAACACCATGGTCAGGCCAGCTGGTGAAGTGGAAGAGGCGAAGCTCCCGGATCTCATGGTAGCCTTTCTGAGGAGAGAATGGGCCTCTGTTCTTTCACCTGCTTCCTTCATTACTCTCCCAGGGTGATGTGGTGCAGGGGGGTGGGAAGAATGAGGCCCTTGCTGGGTGGATGGGCGTTAATTCACAGTAACTCTGCTCAGCTACTTTCAGAAAATGTGAAACCAGTAATTTCTTGGAGAACATCTTTAAAATGAATTAACATATTTATTTATTTTTATGCGTATGAGTGTTTTGCTTGCATGTCTTTAGTAGACATTCAGAGCATTTTTTTAGTTAGAGCTAGTATACATCTATTTTTTTTTCTCAAGTTACATAATACTTACCAAGGGTCATCTTTTCCTGGATGTGTGCTAGACCCTTTGAAGAAGTGATTTAAGCCACGGTGGCTGCCCCTGGAACAGCTCCTGACCTCACTGAGTAAGGAAGACGTCTATGTGGATAGATCTCCTAGGGCAGTGGTTCTCAAGCTTCCTAATGCTGTGACCCTTTAATACAGCTCCTCATGTTGAGGTGGCCCTCAACCATAAGCTTATTTTCATTGCTTCTTCATAACTGTAATTTTGCTACTGTTATACATTTTAATATGGGCAAATACCTGATAGTTCTGATGGTATTACACAGGTTGAGAACCACTGTACTAAAGTATAGGAAGGAATTCTCTAACATGATTGGAGAGGAGAAGAAATCAGAGAAGTCTTCTTAGAAGAGACATCTCTGACTAAAATCTGGGAAAAAATATTGAAAATAACAGCTGGCATTTACTAAGTACCAGTGATGTCCCAGTCACTCCTTTGACCATATCCATACATTTATTAATTTATTTCTCAAGTCAGCCATACTATTATTACCTCAGTGTTATAGACAAGGGAAGTGAAGCCAAACAATGTTTAGAATGTGTCAGACAGTAAGGGGAATTACTATAAATTACTTTGGCTTTAGGGGTATATAATGGGGTACATTTAAATTTCTTGTTCCCCTGTAGATTTCTGCCTTCATCCTTTGGTACCTTATAGCTTCCATAAGAATGTATCATATTCTTGGCCCACTATGTTGTCTGTTGAAGTCTGTTTGTCTCTCTAGTTGAGGAGTTCATTACAAAGTCTATTGTGCTGACTATTGAATCTCACCAGCTGGGCACAAATCAGACCCTTGCTTTACACTGTCTGAATGAATAGAACAACCAACTGGCTTAAAAGAGGGACTTCCCAAGAAAAGGGAAACTTACCTTCTGGACTGTGAAGGTGCGGATGACATATTCTGCCAGGGGCTCTGTTTCTATTAGGGTGACTTTAATGTCTCCATAGACCTCTGTGTCATCCGGCCAGTATCGGACACACTTCACCTGTGGCCGAGTGAAAGACAGGGAGAGGACAGGGAGGGGATACATAAACAGAGGGCGGAAGATGAGAAGCCACCTCCTTTGGTTTTTCCCATCCAAATAAACCCAAGGGTGATTTTGGAGGCATTTCAGCCCATGGGGCACTCAGTGGTCAGGGATCAGCAAATTGTGCAGGGCCTAACTCACTGCCAGAGTCATTGGGACCATTATAATAATAGCACTATCTTCTCTTACAGCTCCTTGTAATTTTCTGGTGCCTTGCTATACTAAGCCATCTGAAAGAACTAGGTAAGATGGGGGGTTTATCATCTCCACTTAGCAGATGAATAATACTACTGGAGATTGGTGACTTGTTCATTTCCTGCTGTGTCAGCGTGGAGCCGGTGAGCATTATCATCTGAGCAAGGTTGAGAGATTCAGGTGGGGAAACAGCAAGGAGGGAGAAGCAGAAGCGATTACGAGAGGGTCCTTATAAAGATGTGGTCCCTGGGGGCTGGAAGGAGAAAGGCTCTTCATTGGGGAGGAGACAGACAATCCTGAGCTCAAAGGGAAGATGTACCACTACTCTCTGCCCCAGCGGCAGGTGTCTATGCTACAAGCCCTTCCCATGTTTGACTCTGAGTTCCACAGAGAGAAAAAGAAATCGTAGTTTCCCCCTTAAAATAACAAAAGCTTTATTACCATTCCGGGGGACGCAGCACGGCCTAGCGTGGCAGTTCCCAGAGTGTGTTCCGCTGGGTGCTAATAGGTGTTAGGTAAACAAAACGGAAATAAAACAAAACAAAAAAACAAAACAAGAAACAAAACAAAACAAAAAGAGGTTTTTTTGTGGTCAAATGAGTTTGGGAAATGCTGTTTCTACAAAGTTAAACAAGCTACTTTGGTAAAAGATGACTTAGTTCCTCAGAGGCGCTGATGTTATTAATACGTATCTTAGGACTCTCCAACGGGCAGAGGACACAGCATTTCCCAAGCGTATTTAACCATGGAACCCTCTGCTCACTCGTCATCCTGGAGGCTAGCATCCCTGGGAACCAACTTCAGGGAATGCTCAGTGCACAACAGGGTTTGGAGGTGAATGGGCATTGCTGGATTCTGAGACCTTAGAGCTAAGTACCTGCTAGAAAGAGCCTCCGACTCCTACAGCTAATGAGAGCAGATACTTACCTTGCTTAGCATCGCCTATTAAATGTTCTATGACTTATTTGAGTGTGTGGTGTTAATTATATGTTCCCACAACCTTAGAAAATATGTTCCCCCACATTTTACAGGTGAGGATTTAAACATGGGGAAGCCGAGAAAATTGTTCAAAGTCAACAGCTGGCAAGGAATGGAGTGAGGAACAAACCCAGACTGTCTGACTCACAACCAGGAACACTGCCTTGTACGATTGCTGTGCCATAAATATAATGTAGTGTGTGTGTGTGTGTGTGTGTGTGTGTGTGTGTGTGTGTGTGTGTGTGTATTGGTCACTAGGAGTTCCATTATGAAACTGCTCTTTCTCCCAAGTTGCCTGGTTTCCATTCACAGTCCAGCATCAGGAGAATTCATTTCAAAATGTGGAATGTGCTGTGTGTCAGGCCGGAATGCTCAAATCTGGGGCAGCTGCTCTTATCCACTAGGGCTGCAGCCTGAGACTTATTCCCTGGGGAAGCAGCTGAACAGTCGAAACAGCTGGAAGTGGGGGATATTCTGAACCGTGGGGGACAGTATGAATAATGGGGGCAGTCTAAACAGTGGGGGACAGTCTGAAAACTGGGAACTGTCTGAATAATGGGGGACAGTCTGAACCATAGGGGACGGTCTGAACAGTAGGGGACAGTTTAAACAGTGGAGAATAGTCTGAACAGTGGAGGCAGTTTAAATAGTGGGGAACAGTCTGAATAGTGGAGGATGGTCTGAATAGTGGGGAGCAGTATGAATAGTGGGGAATAGTTTGAACAATGGGAGACAGTCTGAACAGTGAGGAAGAGTCTGAATAGTGGGGGATGGTCTGAATAGTGAGAATGGTCTGACTAGTGGGGGACAGTTTGAACAGTGGGGGACAGTTTGAACAGAGGGACAGTCTGAACAGTGGAGGACAATCTGAACAGTGGGGGACAGTCTAATCAGCAGGGTTACAAGTATTAAAAGCAGAGTCAAGAGTGAGATTATAATGATTGATTCAAGCATCCACCCTTTTCCATCTATGCCTCATCTGTAAAACCGGGGAATGGGTCAGATAGTGAATGTTCCAGGATACTGACTCATTTAGTCCTGACCATGCATGATTAGCAATGAGATATCCACACCCTTACAATACAGTATGACAGAATGTACAGCTTCTTCTTCCCCACCACTGAGGCTAGTACACTCTATCCTAATAGACTAGCCATAAAAACTTACCTGTCTACTCTTCATATAGTTTGTATACACTATGGGAGCCCTTTGAGTCTAGATATTTGTATATCAGCCCTTCAACTGTGCAGCCTGCCCATCCACCCACAGGCCACAATTACTCAAAGGAACAAAAGTAAAGCTGGAAATAGTAGCTTCTTTGCCAAGCTCTTGCTAAGGACAACTTAGGACCGAATCTAGATAGAACAAAGAGGGAGACAGAGGCCTGAGCCCTGAAGAAAGGTAAGGGTTCATAGGCAGGGGAGGAAGAACAGGCTGTTGAAAGGAGAAGACTGATGGAGGCCAGGTTTGTTAACAGGAAGAGAGTCATGTTGACAATATTATGGCTGGTGGAAGGGAGAGACCTGTTATGTTGTGGTGGGTGGAGGAGAAGCGAGTGGAGACACACAGCATCATGTAAGTCCTTGAGGTTCAGCAGAAAAGTGCAAACTGGGAAGGCATTTTTGTTTGGCTTTCAGAAGGTTTTAACTTACCATTTTTGTGGGGTTTTTTTTTCTGACAATTTCATAATAAATTTAATTTATTCAGATTACTCTCTTCTTCTCCCATCTTTCCCTCATCTCCATCAACTGCCCTCCCAGTCCCTACTATCCCGTTGGCAGTTTGATGATTTTTGTTTTTGTTTTGTGACTCATGTGCTGGTGGTTTCTGTTCTTCTGAGCATATTTATATGCTGAGAGAAATAATTTAGCAATGAGGAACAGTTTTATCTTTCAAATGAAAAGGGAATATGTGAAAATCTCTGAGCCTTGGTGGGTTGCACTTGATGATATTAATACATTCAATCTGCCCTGCCTGGTTCCTTCCCTTCAATGACACATCTTAGTTACAGGTCCCTTCCGCCTCCCTTCATAGCTGAGTATGTCACTTGCTTCTCAGGGACTTCTGGTTGCTTTCCTGCCCGGTCCCTCCCTTTGGCTTCTTCATTTTGCTAGTGCAGGTTCATTCTCTTCTTTCAGGAAAGACCAGGTTCACTCATGGATAAAGAATGCTGGGCTAGTGCTGAGAAGGGTAGGCAAACAAAGTGACTGACTTCTCAGAAAGCATCTTCCCAGAGGTGACCTATCAAAGGCGGGTACTTGGTGTTTGTCATATTAGGCTTTGTCATTAGGAATGGCCAATATTCAACCTTTCAGGATCAACAAAAACAGCCCTTTCTCTTGGCTAGACCTGATAACAGAAGGGACAAATGTGAAGATGGTGGCTGATACAAATATAGACTGCAATATGTTGGCGAGAGAGTTCATATCTGATGGCTTTCATTTCCTCAGAATATATGAGATGACATAGTCAACAGAGAGAGGATAGAGATGGGATGGGAGAGCTAAAGGAATGGAAGGCTGCTCAGATGTGAAGTGAGAGGCATGGTCTCCCCCATCCCTGTAGGCTGCTGTTAAGGTGTGGTAATGCTTTGGAAGCTGGTGGCACAATGCAAGCCACAGGGGCCCCGGCATTTGCCTCCACTGCCCTCTGCCCACATGACTGAAGGGGAGGCTTACCCTGCCTACTTCCACAAGGTTTGTGACCATGACGATGCTGGCAGAGTTTTCCTGCCAGATCATTCTCCAAAAGTCCTTCACGGTCTCTTGCATTGGACCTGGTAACAGAAAAGGTGATGGGGTCAGAGACTGCAGATACAAAGCAGCTGCTGGAAGGTTTGTCTCTCTTGGCTATTTAATCAAGGATCTATATGGGTGGGCAAGAGTGAGTCCAGAGGAACCCCAGTAGGATACCAAGTAGCTGAGACAGAGGCTGGAGATGAGTCTTTGGGGGCCAGGACAAGCAGAGATAAGAAAAGCCACATTTTAGATGCTCGTGGTCTGCAGGATCCTCTCCATCCTCATCCTCACCCTCATGCTCAACCCAGCAGCTCCACTTTTTCCTGATTCAGCACTTCATCTGGACTATAGTGTATATTGTGTTCAAGGGGCAGCAGGATCTCAAGGAGAGGTAGCAAGGGAGTTAGGGTAGGGAGGGTGGAGCTGCCCATAGCAAGGGGGTGCAATGCTTTGAGTTTGACAAATGCTGGAGACATTCACCCGAAGCTTGACCAGGAAAGGAAGGATTAAAACATAGAAAAAAGAAAGGAAAAAGAACAGAAAAACAAAGAGTGGAAGATAGGATCTGACAGTCCAAAGCAATTTCCTAGGAAATGACTCTTAATGTCCTGGGTCTTCATCGGTTTTAGAATTACAAAAGCAATTTATACATTTGAAAGAAAATTTGAATAGTATTTTTTTTACTGTGTTTTTGTGTGTATAACCACATTTGCTGTAGTAAGTACCAGGTCTATCATAAGTATTTTTTTCATGTCTTCAAAAATGATATTTTTCATAGTTACAGAGTTTTCTACAACATGGAGACATCATATGTTATTTAACCAACCTATCTATTATTGGGCATTTAAGATTTTCCCACTTTTTCCTATTACAGATGACACGATAACATTGTAAAGAAAGCTTTTTATATATGTCAAGGTCCACACGTGTAATTATCTGCAGGGCTTCTCCCATGGAGGCTTTAAAAGGCATCATCAATTTTAAGCCTTCTCATAGTATACTGCCACACTGCATTCTAAGGCAACTGGCTGCATCTCTTTTGTAGACAAGCACTTGCTAAATGGATGGGGACCTCTGCTGAGTGGTCCATTGAGGCTTTTATCTTCTGGTCTCCAATGCATGGTCTCTTATCTCTTACTGATATTTCCTAGTGACAGCTCTTTCTGTTGCCATTCTAAGCTGGAATTGTCATCTCCTTGCTTCTCAAGGACTTCTGGAGGCCAAGCTGTCCTGTCTCTCTAGCAATTCTGTCTGCAAAAGCTCACACCCTTCTTTCAGGAGAAGCCAGGCCACTAGTGGAGGAAGACTTTTGTGAAAACACACAGAGAAAGAGTGGCTAGCAAGGCTTACTTTGATTTTATTTTTAAATCTCTCTGCCTTGATATCCTTGAGAATATCAAGAGTGACTCGAGAGTCACTCCAAGACACTTACCTTGGGTTGCAATGTAGTGCCGGGGTCGGTGGTACCCCTGGATAATAGGAGAAAAACACGGTGAAGGGTTTCCGTTCAAAGCTTGAAAACAACACAACATCAATACACATCTCTTCCCAGATACCTGGTATTCTCATAGGCAAAATGAGGCTAGCATCTCAGAGGAGTATCAAAGACCATATAAGGCCATGTGTGTAGCAAGCATATAGACAGCATTGATTGTTATTGTGACGGCCTATGAGGGACCCATACAGGTTTGTCATAGGCATTCCTTATGTTCATGAACCCAAAATACAGGGGAGAAAGCATTCCAGGTTTATGGTGCACAACAACCACCAACAAGCCCTTTCTGAGCCATAATTATACACAGATCCCAATAATAGGCCTAGCTCGGGACACCTGGAGTAGGAAACAGAAAAGGCCAGTTCTTTTTTGATTGCACAGTCTTAACAATCATAGAGAGGAAATAGGAAGGATGTCACATTGCTTCTCTCTGGTAATAGCAAAGTTCTGGGTGCAGAAAGGACCATGTGGCAGTGTGAGCTCCGATAGCCAAGAACTAATCCGAAGACCAGTTTGTGATTTCCCTAGATATTTCAGAGTGCTCCCCTAAGCTCTGATGTCCTTTGGCATGGAGCTAATTTGGTGCTTTATAACATCCTAATCATGAGGGAAGAGGTTGTAGGTGTCACTGTCTTTTCATTGGGAGTAGAATGGAGGGAGGACCTCCTTTGTTATAGAGAAACAGTGTCTTTAGTATATTACATGAAAGAAAAGCTTAAGTTGAGTACAGATCATCAAACATGACTAGATGGATGGATGGATAGATACACAGGTAAATTTTATTGGTTGTGTGTGTGTGTGTATGTATATGTGGGTACACATTTGAATGAATTGTGAATATATGTGTACATGCACATTAAGGTAAAAGGAAGACATTGGGTGACTCCCTCAGTAGCTCTTCAGCCTGATTTTTGGAGACAGGGTCTCTGATGGAACCTGGATTTCAGTGATTCATTTAAGTTCTCTGTCCAGTAAGCTTGAGGCGTCCTCCCATCAACTTCTTTCTCCTGCTGCAGCACTAGGATCATAGATAGTCACTATGCACCCAGGTTTTGCATGCATGCTAGGGGTCTGAACTCAGTCCTAATGATCATGTGGCAGGCACTTTATAGGACAGTCTTAGAATGAGTTGCTGTTGGCAGTCCTGGAATACACTTTATACTTAGGGTTAACTGTCCCAGGAAATCAAAGTTTGGCGAATAGCTGTTTCAGTTTAAACATTGTAAAATTACATTAGAGAAGATGACGTGGCTCAAGTTTTCCATGAAGAAGTAAGCCAGAATTGCCCTAGAGATTTTGGTGGTAGCTCTGAAGCCCTGGATCCAAGTGATGACTCAAAAATTAGTGTATGAGTCCCTTGCACATTTGAAGGTTTTACTATTTCACTCATCTGGTACATATTTAAAAGTTTTCTCCAAATTTCTCTTCATATTTTATCTGGAGTACCTATCACCACTGACCCAAGACCAACATTATAACCATAAACTCTCTTTACAGTAGTTAATCTTCATTGTCAATTTGACTGGATTGAGAAATGCTTAGGGGATCAATGACACCCCATCCCCCAAATAAGTCTGTCTAAGGACAGTTGGATCCTGAAGGCTCTGGCCCAAGGAATGAAGTGACTTCTGATGGTTTATAATGTAATAGTGTTATTGGGAGAAAGGGGAAAGGAGGAGGCTAGGCGTAGTTGGTGAAACTGGGAATGTGATCATGGGGACTCCATTGTGATCCATCCTTTCCTGTTTCTGTAACTTCTTTTCTCTGCTTTTTGGCTGTGATGTGAACTGTTGTGCTCTGCCACACCCCTTTGTTAAGACAGACTGGTTGATACCTCTGAAACTGTGAGCCAAAATAAGTATTTCCTCTTCTAAATTGCCTTACTCAGATACTTAGTTACAGTAATGAAAAGGCCCAACTTACATGGTTAGATTAACCATATACCACAATTACTGAAAGTGGTCCCATATACTTAATGAGGACAGCCAGTTGACATAACTGACTTCTATAGAAACTATTCTCCAAGAGCCTATATAGGTTCAGAGCAAATAACAAATAAGTGAGCTGTGACAAACCGACCAGAAAGACACAGCATATGGGTTAGACGTACTGTAGACCAACCAGCTGACTAGATTTGAATCTTGGTCTCTGTGCCAAGGCTGGGTCATTTAGGATAACTTATTTAACTTCTTTGGATCTCAGATATTTTTATTAAAAGGCTATCAGACTATTTAAAGTATATTAAATAAAAATTTAAAAGTTAATATATATCAGTTCCTATAATACGTATTGGACACAATTCTAAGATTTCACATTATGTCTTTGCTATTACAATTATATTATTTCTCGTTTGGCAATCACTTATTGAGACCCCTTCAATGACTAACAGTGCATACTGAGTGTTTTGAAATTTCTGCCAGATGAGTGGTTCCTTGTTAAGAGTAACCCAGCGTTCCCCTCCCCCCCCAGGAACAAAGCAATGGGGAGGGGTATCTGTCACTCCAAGTCAAATGGACTGGGCTATGACGGCTGGATAGAAGAATTAGATTCTGAGGACATTGAGTAGGTTTGGAAACAGAAATGGCTCCCTAGAGCCCAGAATGATGAGGCTTCTTGTGTCTACACTCTTCTGCCAGCCATGTCACCAGCTGTTCTCACAGTCCTCCATCCCTGGCCTGGGCCGTAGCATTAACTTTTCCATGTTCTCCCAGAACCCATTTTCACTTCCGAATCTCAACTCCTCTCTGTAATAGTGGGCTTCTCAGGATACACCTGAGGGGGCAGGTTTTTGAGTCTGCATTGACTCTACTCTGCTTGCATAATTTCTCAATGCTTCACCTTACACCAACGATGCAGTTCATCCTCATCTTGAACTTTTCTTCTGGCTGTCTCTCTGTGTCCACTCCCTCAATGCACTCATCCTATGTTCCAGCCTCACTACCCAGGACTTCAGACATGACCTCTTCTGTGATACAGAGGGAACGCCTTCATCACTTCATCATGATGTTCCTTTCTTGTGAGAGAATCCACAGGGCTTCACATATGCCCAGTGAATACAGGGATATGAGCAGAACTAAGAGCTTTTGTATTCTCCTCAGTCATGAGACATGCCACTCAGAGCTGGGTGTAGTTTTCTGTAAAGGTTGGTCAGTAGGATACATGCATGAGTCCGCTTTTATATTGGCAAAGACCTTGGAGGAGACTAAGGGTTAGAAGATTCAAATATTCTTGAAGGTTAATGGTAAAAACAATTCTGGGTGACGTAGGGAAAAGCTGAAGGGCCTGTGCGCTGCGCGTGAGCGTGGGTTCTCTGTTGCATTGTGGGTCTGTGTGTCTGTCACGGCTCAGAGTGGCTGGAACTACAGCTCAGCATGGCAGAAATGCAGAATCTTGGCTGAGTCAGGTCCCCTCAGCAGCAAGCTTGGCATGGCAGGTCCCTCACCCAGCCTGGTTCCGTGGGGGCGCAGAGCTCTCGAGGGGGAATCCCAGGACCCAGAGGCAGCCAGGGATTGATTGGCTTCAATTCTGGGGGTTCTCAGACGCTGGACCACCACAAAATGGAGGCGGGGAGCTTGCCCATGCGCTGAGCTGAGCGAGTTGAGCAGGACAGAGAGCTCTGACGCTGAGCCCCACGGGGAGAGCTCACTTGGCTTGGAACAGCTGGTTGTTGAAGAGGTGGTCCTGTGACTGGAACACAGAGAGGTCCTCCATGATGGCAGTAGACAACAGGCCCCAATGACATGAATGTAGATGATCTGGGTGCACCCCGCCCCCCTTAAGCCAGAGTGAGCCTGACTTAAATAGGGAGGGGGAAGAAAGAAGGGTCACTTAATTAGCTACACTCTCTGGCCTTTAGGTAACTCATTAATATGGAAATCTCTTGAGGCTGAAGCCTGTAGTCACTCCCTGCTCTCTTGCTGTGTTAGGTGACACCCCTTTGTGTGTGTGGGGGGGGGGGCTGCATAGCCAAATGTGACTGCAAGGTGCAGGTTAAATGGAGGTCTAGACCCCCGTGTCAGGAGCCTGGGTTCTGGGGGTGTGGCCAAACACCTGCTGTTCCCCCATTGGGGTCGGGGTTCAAGGCCCATGCCCAGCCAAGAACCAAGCTATCCTTTCACGGTCCTACAGGGTGAGAAATTTATACATCAGTTGTGAGGTTGGGCTGCTGAGGTTCACTATTTTGTGCTTCTGTTCGTTTGCACACTCGTTTCAGATCAAGCAGCACAGGAATGCTTTCTATTATTCCTAATGTTGGAAATGCCAAAGTGAACCAGATAGATGTGAGCGCTCCTTTGGAGCAGCTCCCAGGCACCTACAAGCTGGAATATGAACTTCCGAGGGAAGATGTGGGGCTCTGGAGAGCACTCGTGGGAACTGACTCAGCCATGAAGCCAGAAGGATGTTCCCTGAGGAAGTGATGGTTTAATTAAATTCTAGTTTGGGCCTCTCAACATTCCTGAATTCCCATTTTGAGTCTTTAGCAGTCTGCCTAGCCTGACTTACAGCTCCTCTTCAGGAGCAGCAGGGACATTTGTCCAGAAGACTTAGCATCAGGCCACTTTGCCTGTTCCTGGATAATGAAGTGGTTTTTTTCTCTCTCTCACTCTTGGATTCTTGCTTTACTTCTAGTCACCGTCTGAGACAGCACTCATCTGATCTCTGTCTACTTCTCTCTCCTACTACCAGGTTTCTTTTCCTGCTTCCTTTTTGTGTGTGTGTGAAAGTGTGCAGAGGCCAGAGGTTGATGCCAGAGGTCTTTACCAATCACTCTTCTCAGTGAAACTGGACATCACTGACTGGGTTAGACTGTCCAGGAATCTCCATGGAACCTGCCATCTCTACACCCTCAGTGCTAGGATTACGGCAGTGCTGCTA
Organism: Arvicanthis niloticus; assembly: GCF_011762505.2. Classification (NCBI taxonomy): domain Eukaryota; kingdom Metazoa; phylum Chordata; class Mammalia; order Rodentia; family Muridae; genus Arvicanthis; species Arvicanthis niloticus. The sequence continues at coordinate 130,847,923 of NC_047659.1, forward strand.
AGCACGGCTTTTTATGTAAACACTAGGGATTAACCTCAGGTTCTCATGGCAAACACTTTACCAACTGCACCATCTCTCTAGCCCCCTTGGCTTCCTTTTCTTCAAAACATGAATCACCAGATAGCTTACTCATTTACACCCTATCTCCCCCCATCTTATGGTTGTTCAACTGTACAGGGCAGGGCTCAACCTGGCTTGCTCGAGAGGCAATGTTCTCAAGCACTGAAATGTTTGTCCTGGCTGCCAACCCCGGTAAACCCCACTGAAAGCATGTGTGCCATGTGCCTGTCCTCATGCTGCATCTAAGCAAAAAGACCTTCTCTGGACTCCAGAAACCCACATAGTCCCCAGAGGGAAAAAATTCGAACCACAAGATTCCTCAGCAAAGGAGATAAAAGGAAATGTATTGCTCAAATGGGTCTCCTCTGGGGATTTGCCAAGAGCGAGTGCAGAAAACTTCCCAACCTTAAAAGAACTTTCAGATCATTTAAGTCCCACCTACACAGCACACAGAGTGACTGCAAACTAGCACCGGGCCTGCCTCCATCTGCCTGTGAACAATCGGAAGGAGGTTTGCTTCCAAAACACATTTATCTCACTCTGCACTCCTGCATCTGTTACTTACTGTGGACCCAACTATGATATTTATTTCCAGGCTGGTAATTTATAACAGAATCAAGTGGCCAATACATTTCCCGGTATGCAAGCAAACGCGACAGTGGTCTGGTTCAGACAGCGGCATACCACGGCCTCCAGAGGCTCCGTCAGGGTTGGCCTCATCCAGCTCATTATCCAAAAAGAGTCATTTTAATAAATTGTCAGGATTCAATTGTGAGGAAGGGACTCTAGCTCGAACAGCCAGCTCTTGTCTTTGGGCTGGTGTGGAGACCAGGGTAAAGCAGATTAAATAAGCTCACATCCCCACCCCCACCTCGACTCTATTTATTGGTTATTGGGAATCCCCAGGAGACCCCAGGAATGTAGTTCTACTGGAATTTCAGGTAGGCTCACAGTTAATGAGATTTTCCTTTTCCTGCCCCATATTGGTAACATCATAAGAGGGTACTTGTGTTCTGTGTGTCTTTTTGTCCCCACTCTTCCCCACATTGTCCTTTCCACACTCTGCTATGTGCCACAGGAGGTAACCATGTTGGGGATTGTTTCCGATGCTTTGAATCAATCCGGCCTCCAAAATCAGGAATCTGCGTGTCCAAATGCTGAAGGTTCTTGCCCCCATTTGGCTTTAGATCGATTAATAAAGAACCAACAGCTAAAGGCTGAGGAGATAGGCTGAGACGAGACCTTTAGATTTGTGAGGGCTAGGAACTGGGAGAAAGCAGAAAATCTCCATGACTCAGGGATGGGACATAAAATCTGTAGGAGAGAAAGCTAACCAACCATGTAAGAATTCAGGTAAGTGGCCACTGGCTACTTCCCTGATTGGGCCTGGGGTAGCAGGGGAAGGTTTAAGAGGGCCCAGTCTTTGAGCTAGTCACAAAATGTCAAAAAATTACCTGCCGTGCGTGTGTGTGTGTGTGTGTGTGTGTGTGTGTGTGTGTGTGTCTTTCATTAGCTCTTGGGCAGGTGCATGCATGCGATCCACCGAAAGCCAAAACGTTTAGTTAACTATCACCAAATGACCATATTAATTGCAATATAGGTTCCCATGTCTTCTGGGTTCTGTGGCACATTTTCTAACCAGAAGAGGAAGCAAAAGCTTAGACGCCAGTGGGACGCTGGGGCATACATACACCTTTTGGGTTCTTCTTCGCCATGTCAGCAAGGGTTGGCTTCTCCTTGGCAAGGGCAAGACAGACTGATCCTTACAGTATCCTTACAGATCTATTCCACTTAAAGCCACTCACTTATCTAGCCACAGAACTCCTGAGATCTCTGCCATCTCTAGCCTCAAGATGTCCCTCACAGTCCGGCTGGTTAATCTGCTTCGGTACTATTCCGGCTCTTATTAAACGGTCCCTGGTTGATACCTGTGAGCCAGCTTGTTTCCTCTTGGAACCCTGATAGGTGCTTTATAGTAGTAACCACATACTTGCGGGCTGGCAATTTTTGTTATTGCATTGTGCAGCTATTAGAATGAATAAATACTTTACTCATAGTTACAAAGCTAGTCCTCAGAAAGGCCTGTGTTCAACAGGCCCAATGAGGATGGGATTCATGACTATAGTCTCATCAGTCCTTGATGCTAACCACTGAGACGCAGCTCAGAGCCTGACACTGCCTATTAGGACAGCGTGTGATAGAGACATTTGGCCTGTCTGTACAGTCTACTTCTTATAAAGAGAGGGAGGGGGCTGTGCTGTGTCCTTGCTGTGCAGAGAATTAAAGTCTAGCTGTGTAACCTAGGGCAGTGCTCTTAACTTCAATCCCTGGTTTCTTGTCTTTAAAGGCTAGCAAAAATACTTCATAATGATATAACAGGGCAGAAATCACAAGCCTGATTAGGACTGGTACTATAGAATCACTTGCATTTAAAGCAATTTCATTTGTTACCTATATGACATGAAAATGTCTCTGTTCTACATATGGTCAGCCATTCACTGTACTGTAGATTGAATAAGTATGTAGAAAAAGCATGCTTATGGAGTTTCCATGTAGATATTAAATGATAGGTAGATATTGCAACTGGGGTACACGAGACTATGCATGTGCTATATCCTTAGGACTGTAATATGACCTCGCCACAGTCAGGATGGGAAAGAAAGAAAAGAACCAGTTTAACCTGTATCAACATATACTAGCTGAGTGTCCACTAAATGCAGGCTATGAGATGATGTCAGGGGTAGATGTAGAACCAGAAAATTGAGCACTGGGTTGGAATACTCAGCTATGGTTCATACCCAGGTTTTGTCCAGATATATGACATTGTACAATTTCAAAAGAAATTTCTTTAAGTCTCAGTTTCCCCAAAGACTGAGTCTGCAAACTATGATAAGAACCACTGTGAAGTGCTACTAAGAAGTCTTAGTCGCGTCACTTAAAGCACACCTCACAGGGCCAGGAGTGACTCATTAATAGCCAAGTACCATTGCCACTGGTATTATTATTACAAGAAACAGAGTTTGGCGCTCCTTATTTAAACTGTAGCTCCTCCTCTCTTACCACTTTTGGCTGTGATTCTGGATATTTTACCTAACAGTGAGAGACCCAGCTTCCTCATCTGGCAATGGGTACTTGGAGGTACTTATCCAGTGAGGTTGAATTACTACTTAGGTTGACATACTGGTACATGAGAAGCGATCACTAATTCTTAGGTTAGTATAACCCTTTCGTGCACAGCTGATTCTCTGTCACTTTCTGAGGCAGGACTGAGAATTCATCTCCTTCAAGAAGCTTCTCATCAGACTCCCTTTTGAGGCTTCAGTCTGACAGCCCCCATTCTGGGAAGATCTCATTCCTCATCTGATCCCTCTTATCAAACAGAACCCTTATGTGGAAGGTCAGTATTTTTAGCACTGACAGTGGAAGGTTGGCTTGGTATTTGCAAAATGAAATTAGAGAGGAAAGCTGATAGCATAATCAGTAAATGCTTGGAGCAACATGATCTTGCTGGAGACAAACTGCTCACAATTGAAGTCCTCCTTGTAGAATCATCTGAAGGGTGACAGAGATAGAGACTACCCCTTTTTAAAAAATTTCTTCTGAAGCTCTAGCCTCAGGTCTTGCTCACACAGTAGGTCCTTGGCTAGGCAGGACCCAGTAGGGAAGTGGAAAGCACTGTGGGCATTTCAGATATAGGGAATTCAACATGGAGAATTGGTTTTACAGGTTCTAGGGGAGTGTGATGGCAGAAAGGAAGCATGGGTCAACCTTCAGATGAGCAGTCCCCAGAGCCCCTAGAGGAACAATGGAAGACAGAAATCACAAGAGTCCAGGATCTGATGCTGGAACTCAAACTGATGGAAACTTGGAGGTGTAGATGGAGTGTGGTCATGAAGGAACAGAGCAGAGGCTCCCTGGCTTCCCTCTTCCAGTCATCCCTCGGTGTCTCATCAGTCCCTCTTATTGAGAAAGCTTGCCTCCTTCCCTGAGTGCAATGCCCCTGCTCACAAGTGCACATTCACTACCATCTGCAAGGGAAAAGAGACTAGAGAGGGTCAAGGGGATGAACAGACAGATGACCCTCACTGGACTGAGATTACCTTTAAGAATATGATTTTGCTGGGTGCTTCCATTTTCATAATGAAGGCCAGCAAGCTTTAGCAACTCAGGCATGCAAGGCTCTATGTGGGTGGTCATCCTTAGGTCAGTCACATCTACCTAGCCATAATCAAGATAAAGGAGAAAGGGTAGGAACCGAACCAATCTAGGCTGGATTGGCATCTGCTGGCTGAGTGTTCACTCCGTGTAAAGTGTGAGGTACTGTCAGGTTCAAGGCTCATGAAATACTTGTTGAGCTAATGAACCATCTGGCTGAGGCTGTGTTATAAGAAAATTCACAAGACACGTGACTATACTTCATATAGTCACATCTAAATGACAGAGAGTCTGAGGGATCAGTGGAAATCTCTTAAGTTATTCTTTAAGGTCTGTGGGCTCTGAGCTGAGACCTGGAGATGTCAGCTTGGATCAGTAATGCTGGGATGTCCACCTGGTAAGAGTGGCCATTGTTCTTTTGTAGACTTGTCCACTTCTGTGCACACGCTTCTCAGCTCCTGTTTGATCTGAGTCTTTTTCTTGGTAGTGTCTGGAATGTGAGGACAGCTTCTCTTCTACTTGGTTCTTAGTTCCAGGCTCTCCTCTCTCTGATTTACCTTTCCTCCCATAGCAGATAAATGATAAAGCTGAGTAATGAATGGGGTCCCCCATGTTCAAACTCCTTCAAGCATTTCCTTGAAAAGCATCTTCCTCTTGTTTCAGAGTTCAGCCTCCTAAGCCATCAATGATCTCATGCAACTTCATCTTCCAGTATTCCCAGTGGCTAGTTTCCACTACCCTCGGACAGAGGTGATGCTTATTTCTTTCCAGGTGCCTTCCTCTGGGCAAGAGCACTTCTCTAACCAAAGGCCCATCATCCTTCACTTTGATTTTGAAGTTTACTTACACTTGAAGCTTTGGCTCACATGGTTTTCTGCATTCCTGATGGAAGCTGTGTTGATTTCCCACCTCTGAATCCTGACAGTATTTTATCTGAACCTATAACAATCATCACGTCCTAGTTTACCCTAGTTTACCACAGATATGTGTAGCTTATCTCTCTCTTCTGCTGCTTTTGAGGGTAGACAACCTTGACATTTTTAGTTTTATGGGTCTCGTAATATCTAGCACATGATGAGAACTTCGAACATTTTGATGCATCAGTGGTTGTGCCTTCAACTGAATGACTGAGTATATAGACGCATAAAAATCCATACATGGGATGAATACATAAGACCAGCAGTTACCCTGGGGCTCTAGAAAGCAGATGACTGCAGTCTGTCCTGAAAACAGATGTCGCTTTGGGTAGATAAGCAACTTGTGTCATATGAACTAAGGGAGGAATACACCACTTTGGACATGTTTTGACTACCTTCTAGCAAACAGGTTAGTTAAAGCTTAAGCCTGGACCATCAACTCTAGCTCATAGCTTCTTAGCTCCATCAAGATACTCACATCAATATAGTTGGCATTGATGTAGTCTGAGTGAGGGTCTCCATCCAGCACCAACAGCCTCACTCGGGAGTGGTCATCTGTAGAGAGGACAAAAGCAGGCAGTGGTTGATGAGGAGTTATGGGGTGGGGCCTCAGTACTTTTCTCCTTTAGAGCTGCCTCCGATTAGTTACTGCATACTAGGCACCATGCCATTTCTCACAGTTATGCTGTCTATGGATGAGGAAGTAGAGATGCTGAGATGATCTGAAAAAGGACCCCTTTTCTACTTCCTACTTTGATTATGTTTTCATTGTCATCTGAGTAGGTGTGTCACCTGCTTCCTATGTCTTAGTGATTTCATCATTAATTTGGGAATGGAAATGCCTGCTCCATGGGACAAAACAAAAGTGGCTGACCTAAGTACACCCTGCATGTAAAGTTATGGAGTCTGAATGAATATGGCGTATTTACATGCTTTTTAGAAAACGGCAAGTTTAGCTGTTTACCATGGACACAAACTACTTTATGTTTGTCTCTTGGAGCACTGGTATAGACAGGTTGTTGGTAATGTATTGTTATCAATGCCATCATTAAACTGAGGACTGAATCATTAGAAAAGAGGTCATCAATAAGTAAAAATTATGTTACTGAAGATGCCTTTTCAAACACAATCTAGATGTAAACAAGATGTACGGGCTTTAGTCGATAGCATGCTTGCTTCAAATAACACCGAGTTAAAAATCACTTTAAATGGTACATCAGAAAAGGCTGGATAATCCTTTGCAATTAATTAAAGTCAATTCTGACATGCTAATACACACATGATAAGGAACATCTTGATTGGGTCTGCTGGGAAAGAAGGATGCTCAGTCTGCTATCGGGATCATTGTGAATCTGCTACTGCACACCTCACCCCCAACAATTCCATCATATTCCAGGGCAGAGATAGGGATCACAGTCAGTGGAATAGAGAAGTATGGGCATCCTAAGTCCTCCTAGGGTTAAGGAGGACAACCAACATTTCCTTTTGGACATTTATAGTACTCTTCAGGTTATAAATGCATTTGCTGGTACTAACTGGCTTATTGAGATAGAGGCATTAGCTACCTTGTTCCTTGTTCCATCCCTTGAATCCATAAAGGGGATAAGCACAAAGGAGGCACTCAGTGAGTACTGGTGAGTGTATATGTGAATAACCTCATTGCTTGCTCTCAGCGACCTCAGGAAAGAGGCAGCATGGTCCCCTTAGTCCTTGTTACAAATGAGCAAATGGAGGCTCATGAAAATTGGCCATATGACCACCAAATAACAGAATATAGAAAAATTGGGGACCTGTTAACTCTGAGTTCACATGCTCCTACTTTCAAAGGGCTCCAAGTGGTAGATAGAAACCATGTGTGTATTCCTGGTGGGGGATAACTGGAGAAGTTGTTAGCTAGTTGATGGAAGAAACTTTTAAGATGTGAGATAATTTAGAAAAGCAACAAGGGGTTCCTACCTTTGCAGGGCCAGATGACATTGACATGGAGTGACATTTTCAGAACTCTAGAGTTGGGGCAACTTGCTACAACTAGAGCCACCATAGACCTTAGGCAGGACTTGGACACAATGAGGAAAATTCCTGGTTGCAAAGAAGTCATCTTGCACATATTGGCTCCTTGCAATGTGACATTACTTTGAAAGGCCAGGAACTGGTCCAGCAATGGGCAAACCAGGCCCTGGGTTGGTATAAGACACCATTCGTATCTATTAGCTCAGAATCAGTTCTGATTCTGAACATCAACAGGCAGTAGTTACCATGCTTGGATATCCTTTTTCTAATTCTATAAGGAGGAAAAAATTCAGTGGAAGCCACTAGAAGGAGGAGTAGGTAGGCAACAGCTCTGAGTGGGCATGAGATGTAGGGTATTGGGTAACGAGAGTTTGAACTTGAAACTTTCCCCAAATCCTTAGAAGTCCTCAATACTGGATACATTAACTTATTCACTTTCCCCTTAAACATTTCTTGATCTTACTATGGTCACAGTGATGTGCTACTATGATTCTGACTTTACAGGAAGGAAGTAGGGCTCACAGAGGTTACACACTTCCACAGATTATATTGCTACTCTCTAAGGTCCACTCTGCTCTACCAACATGATGTGATGTACTGTTCTGTGGAATTCCAAGCATATCAGAGGTAACTACTGCTGGAGTCTGTGCAAGTGAGTGCTCCCCAATCTCCAATCCTCAGTCCCCCAAAGTGGGGGACTTCCTGGGGATTGCCATTCAGTAGGACAGAGACCTGATTCTGACCCAGGCTATCAAGCCCTATTACCAGCAGTTACAGAAATCTGTAGCCTCAGAAAAAGGAAATGTATATTCTGTTTCCATTCAATGTTCTTATTAATGACTTAGTAGTTCAAAATCTTTTTTTTTATTTATAAGACTGATGAATTGCCTGCTATGCTAAGGAGGCAGATCAAAATCTCCTTACTTATTGAATTATGCTTGCCTGGAGACCATAACAGTGGGAACAGAGATTTTAGTTTAAAATGTTGAAAGGGTATTTTTTTAATGCATAAAATAAAAAAAATACATATATCTAAAGGCAAAAATCATTAGAAATAAAGCAGAAGAAAGAAACTATTTCTAGTCAAATATCCTTAAAGATTAATGTGTCTCTAACCATCAGGGTATCTATCAACATTTACATTTATTTATCAAGAACATGTTTGTTGAGTACCTACTGTGTGCCAGTCTAGTTGAAGGAAGTAAGAAAGAGTTATAGCAAGTAAGCTTCATCCTAAAGGATTTGGGGCAATTTGTTCAAGGAGATGAATCATGCATAGAAGCAAGACATCAAGGCATAGAGAGCAAGGAAGAGAGAGTTCTGTGTACTAAAATGTGACTGAGAAATTAAAAGTGAGGAAGGTTTGATCCATGGGCATCAAGAAAGTCTTTGTCTTAGAGGAAACTGTGGAAGAGGGGATCCCAAAAGAGCCAAGGCATTGCAGTAGGTTCAATGGGAGTTGGGTTGTGAAGAGTCTTATGTTCTGGGATCACTGATTGTGAAGCGGAACAGTAACAGGGGAGACAGAGAAGAAAGTCAGATTAGAGCAGAGTGTCACATTCAAGCACGAAGACTCAAGGATTTAGGGAATTGCCAATTTAAACAGTGAAATATTACATATACAACAGTGGCAAAATACCACAACACCACCAAATACTTGCCAATGCTTGTATCAGGAATGCTCCCCCATTCATTGCTGGTGAAACACACATAGTAGGACCATTTCATGCAAGATTAAGAATCCATTCACCATGGGATCCAGTAATTAAATTCTTTGGTATTTATATAACAATGTACTGCAATCTTATGTCTACATTAAAAGTTCTACACAAATGAGTACTGCAAATTTAGTCATGACTGTAAAAACATGGAAACAACAAACATAACCTCAGTAAGAAAACTGGATAAAGGGTGATATAGCTACACACTGGAATATTATTCAGTGATAAAAAGAAATGTTATAAGAGACATGGAAGAGACCTAAACCCATATTGTTAAGTGTTAGAAGCCAAACTAAAGGCTACATTGAATGTTGATTCTACATATGGTTCTAACTGTACTCCAAAATAATAATACTCCAAAATAGGGGGAAACCAAACTAAACTAAACTAAACCAAACCAAACCAAACCAAACCAAACCAAACCAAACCAAACCAAACCAAACCACACCATGGAGTCTATAAAAACCTTAGTCCTTGGCAGAGGCTTAGAAGAGGAGGAAGGAAGTTTAAATCGGTTGAGCAAGAGGTATGTTTAGGGAAAGGAAATTATTCTATAAAATACTATAATTGGAATATATGCATTTTAGGGAATTGAACAACATATAAAGCAAGCCCTAATATAAATTATGAACTTGAACGAAAAAGAATGGACCAATATTGTTCCATCAACTGCAACCGATGTTTTATACTAATGTGAAGTGTTGATGAAAGGGGAAACAGTATGTAAGAGGTACACAGTTTCGTGCCTGCCACTTCGACTCTCTACAAAGCTAAAAATGGCTACTAAAGAAATAAAGGATAGTGCCGGGCATACAGCAGGTATACAGCAGGTATACAGCAGGTATACAGCAGGGGCTCAGTAGATGGAGGTTTGGGGCTGCATATGAGGTACATGATGGGGTGACAGTAGAGACAACCTAGAAAGCTGATGTTTCCCCATCTGTCCATCTGTCCAAAGACAAATCTGTTTATCTGTAGAGGACAAGAGTGATGTATGCATTCCTTAGAGGACACAATTCAGAACCAGGTCTACCAGAAAGGCAATGCAAAGAGTGGCAGCAGCCTCATGGTTTATTTATCTGTTCTGGGAAATGCTAATATTATTCTGTGTCCCTTTCTTCTTCTACCTTTATGTAATTAGAAAGATAAAAATTCTGTTTACTCACATGCACATAGAGAAAGATGGGGCAGCCAACGATGGGAAGGAGCTGATACAAGGTAATTTACAAGCAGCCCAGAATGCTCATTATACCCTATCTACATTTTGCAAGCTTGAAAAACAGCTAATTTAGCATGCAGTGTTTGAGAGTCAAGACAAAGAGTTCTGAAGAGTCATGTGGAGGAGAAGCTCCCCAACTGTGAGGGGAGATGGAGGTGCAGAAGCCTGGATCCCCCAGGTTCCCTGAGGAGGTGGGGAGCAGGAAAGAAATAACCATTGGTAGATGGTAAAGGGGATATGAAGGACTTGGAGATGTCCCATGAAGACAGCTGCAGGGGTAGGAGGACATCACCCCCTGCCTTCAATCTATCTGTTTCTTTATTGCTTTAGAATATGGACCAATGGTATGCTGATAGATGTTTTATAAACTCCCCAAGGGAAAACATTGTGATATATCATGACTAATTGATTTCTGGGGTGTAAATATTTCCCACTATCACCAATTTCAAACTACAGATACACTAAAATTATGTTGAAATCATGTTTACTTTTGTTCACTGGCATGAATCAGCTAGAGTACATCACTAACAAAGACTCTTATTATACCCCACAAAACCACACATGCTCAGATTTCCTGGAAACCTACTGTCATGTCATTCTTTCCTCTCCACACACTACTCTGATAACCTGGCCCTTAAGATGCTCAAATTTACTGTGTTTGTTCTGGTCACAGACCCTTTATATGTGCTAAGGCACACACTCATCTAAGGCAGTGCATCAGGATCAAATTCTTCCTCTCCTCATGGCTGAACCCTCATTATACCTGCAGTCCAAGCCTCATCTGCCCCCAAGACTGACAGACTGTTTTTGTCTTTATCAGAAGAGAGCTAAAGGATTGGCTGAGTTGTGAAAGCAAATCTGAGACTCCCACTCTCCAACTATATCATCATATCACTCAGCTTAGGTCATAACATTTCTTGAACCTTGATTTATTCAACTATAACCTTAAACCCATATTTTCCTGCAGACTTGTAGCCCCGATGAAATGAAACCAAATACAACATCTGACTTTCTATAAGATTCAACACAAATATATAAAATTGGCTTTATTATTAGTGTAGAACAATGGATCTCCAAGTGTGATCCTTAGAAAAACAGGTCATTGAACCCTGATCCAGATTTTCTGAATTAGAAACTACAAGTGAGACCTGGCATGGTATGTCTTAGCAAGTTTGTCACATGATGGTGGTGTACACTCTAAAAATAGCATGCAAATCTCAATGTTTGGTCACCCAGCACAGGCTTGTCCTCAATGCTCACCTCTCTGTGAGAAGACCAGGAGACCTTCCTGGAACTGGGCCAAAGACCCCTCAGTGCCAGATGTTTAGGGATAGAGATTTATCTACATGCAGGGAGGAAGGTGTTTCATGAATGATTCTGGAAGCTGCGTGGCCATTGTGCCATTTGATTAAAAGAAAGTAACTCAGATGTATATAGTACACCATACTTCATGGATGAGTAACTCAATGCTCCATGGAGTTCTGTCACTCAAGACACAGTATGAGGCTGACAGCTTCTTCGTGTAGTGAACTTAACTGGCTACCAAGACCTACTGCCTGCACATCCCTCTATCCCTTGCTTCCCATCAACATCTCAGTCCCCAACACTGGTCCCCTGTTCACATCTTGTCGTTTCACACCTACTACCGAGGAGAAGGTTCAGTTTGCTCCTTGGCACAACGCTAACTAAAAGCCAGCTCCCAGCTCCCTTTCCCTTTCTCTGTCATCAGACACATCTCAGTAAATCAGCCATCACAAGTCACATCCACTTCAAGAGAAAATCACTTCAGAGAGGTGGGGCTGGGAGAGAATATCATTTGCATACTTTATAATCTTCCCTCCTGTCTTCTGGGCACTACAAAGAGTATAAAAAAACAGGTGCAATTTTTCAGAGAAAAGAGATTTGACTCATTACAATGAATTGTGGAGCTGAAAAACCATTTCCTAGAAGTATTGGAAATGTTAATGCTATCATCTTGTGTGAGTGGGTAGGGAGGAGGCAGGTAATTCCACAGGGACTGCCTGGGTACCTCATTGAAGCTAAAGGTCTAACCATTCAATCTTGATTGAATTACCCTTATTGAGACACAGAAGGTACAGCTTGGGCACCACACAAGGAGGACACACATACATTCTGTGTATCTCCCGGTCTTGACAGATCCATGCTAGCTGCTAGCTGAAGTTGGGCAGCTCCCACTGCAGAACCCTGGGGAAGGGGAAGTACAGAAGGGAAGAGTACCCAGAGAGGACAGAGGACAGTGTTGCTTCAGCTGCATCTCCTTACATCCTTAGCATGTTACCAGGCAGTGTCCTACCAGAAAGCCTTTCTGGAGGAACTTAGGAAGCAGAACCAGAGTGGAAGAGTTGAGTTAAGTTAGGGATTTGGGAGGGTCTCCCAGGAAATACCAGGAAGAAAGGAACCTAGCAAGAGAATATCACCCAGAACTGGACAAACAGGACTTAGCTCTCCCTCACCCCCTTGCAAAGCTCTGGGAGAAGACAGGAAATGCGAATCTCAGAGAGGGGAAGCTGGGATTCTTAGACACCCACTTGTACCAGCCATCAGCTGAAGGCAACTCCTGAGGATATTTAATTCCTTGGCACTGTGGTCTGTCCTACAGAGAGTGAGGGTCCAGTGGCTAGAACACATCCTCAGAGAAAGACAGATGCTGGTGGTAAAATTAGGGGCATGGACAACAGGGAAATCTAGGGGATATGGCAAGATACCAATGATTTCTGTACTAGGAAAAGCTAGTAGAACCCACCAAGGGCCACCCTCAGAAAGAACAAAGCAGAGTAAAGGCTGAGAGTTAGGAGCTGTGAACCAGGGACCCATTATATCATCCTAGCTCTTTTTCCAGGAAGCTTTAGAGAATCCTGCTCTATGAGAGGGCCTCCAGGCTTGTTCTGAAGTTGAGCTCTTCTTGGAAGGAGAGTCTTCTCTGAATATTGTGACCCTTGCCCCCTCAGGAAAAGAACACCATTCTATGGGGATTATCTGTATTGAAGTTGGGCCCTTGGCAATTTATACTCCTGGAAAGCATAGGTGTGGCTTCATACAGGGGATATCCCTTGGCAAGAAGTATGTGGCATCCTGGCATGTGATATATCAGAGCTCAGGTCATGGCAGTCCTATAGACTCATTGTGTAACTGTGTGACCTTGGACATCGCTCGATCTTTGGGCCATATGGCCTGTCCTGTAAACTCAGAGGCTAGCCTGCTCTACATTAAAAATCTGTGACTTCAAAGGCCATGTCGGATTTAGATTTCATTTTCATTCATTTTTATTATGCCCCCACCCCCGGAATCCAACCTTATAGGTGAGGAACAGGTCAGAGAAATGAAGGGGACCTACTATACAGGTCACTAGAAGTTAACTGAGAGAACACAGACTACAACTTGTTTCTCTTACTGACCTCCTGTTCAAGACTTCAATATACCAGAACCCAGCAACTTTTCTAAGATTTTCCCTAAGGCTGAGGGAATAGCCTCAGCAAATGGGTGTGAACATTCATGTTTTACCTTCTCTGCCTGGCTCTATGGTCTAGGAGGCTGGTCTCTGAGGATCATAGGAGATTCTCAAAGTATCACTAGAGAACTTCAATAAGACTGCTGGGTGCTGTCCCCACGCCTTATGATGCTGGAGGTTCAGGGAGGTACCTCATTAGCAATTCCAATGAGCTCCAAAGCGATGTTGCTACTCCTGACCAGGGACCACAGCTTGAGGGCCACTGTGCTGGCCCTGACCTCTCTCTGGCATCTAGTTGGATTCAGCTAGCAGATGCAAAGGCATAGAGTAGGTGGAGGCAAGAGAGCAGGGTCAGGGAATTTATTCCTCAGTTCCCTCTGTTGGAGTTGCCTCCAGAAGACATGCTTGTGGCTCAGGTAGCCTCTGTCTCCAGGTCCTGGTGATTTCTCCCTCCAGAATCCTTGGTGGGTTCTAGACTACCCGTTTTGTGAAGGATTACATCATTACTTCTCCTTAAAGGATGTTATCTGGGGGTCCCATCTATTTCCTGCTGGGATCCTGACTGATTACAGGATGGTGCCATTTTATGGGCTCTGCAGACCTTCCTTTTCTATATTCATCTCCTTCCTGCCAGTCTACATGGGGCTGGAGTGAGAGAGGAATGCTTTGCTATTGAAATTTCTTCTTGCTCAAGGTCTCTGCCCTGGAGCTACCTGAAAGCAAAGGGCTCTTTGTTCTCATTTCACTCAGCCATTTCCTCTGTTTACTTCCCTTCCATTTCTACTCCCTGGGAAGGCCAATCTCCATCACTACATTCTAAATAGGGTCATTGGGAAGAAAGAGCTTTTTACCAAGGTTTCTCTTTCACTGTTGTTTGATGGCAGCCCCTGCCCTCCTCCTTTCTCCCTTTGATCTTTTCTGTGTTTGGTGGCCTGGACCTGGAGCCTCCACTCTGGCCTTTTGGGAACCTGGGTCCCTTAAGATGCTAATCACAGCTAGTTTTCTTCTTGTGCCAAGAATATTTCTGTGTATCAAGGCTGGGCAGGCTAGCCTTTGGGAGGGACAGATATAAGGGCAGGGACAATTTCCAGGCCCCTGGGCTGTTTCTCTCTAACCTGTTTCATTAAAACCCAGGATGCATCCATCCCCCACCCCAGGGTTCCCCTTTATGTCTTGTGTCGCTCTTAGGATCCACAGGTTACCTTGGCTGACTCTCTGCTGGGTTTATACAGACCTAATGTGCTACAGCTACTAAACCTCGATTAGAAAAGGGATTAGGGTTCATTTTAAATCACCAACGGGATACTACCAAGACTCCTAAATTTTCTCCATCTCTATTTTTTTTCCTCTATGGATGGATATAAGACAAGAATTCTAAAGCAAAACATGTCTGTAGGTGGAAAGGCTAACACTGAAAGACTGGGGGCAGGGGGGAAGGCATCCCAGAAAACTGCTGTAAAGCTCACTGTTTCTGTGAACAACTGCAGTGTGATCTCAGGGGAAATCTAAAAAGAGATGTGGAAGAGGCCCTCCAATGGACTGATGAGGAACTTGGAGTTTCAGGACTGAGGTTTCTCCCAGCATGTGGGTTCTTCATATTTGCTGTCTCTCCTGGGATTGGGCATAACATCCTTCCCCGACTTTGGATAAGGTCTTTAGTCAAAGAGATGTAGACAGGGCAGGGTGGAACCATGAGGTATGTGGAGCACATACTTCAAAAAGGAGCTCACATACAGTATCCACAGCTAGATTGCAGCTTCCTAGAATAGTGGCCCTGGGAACCTGACCTCTGTTAACATAGTTCTGCCTCTGGTACCCATTCTACCATTGATGCTTCTATAGAGCAAGTGATATGGTTATAGGTCCTGGGAAGTCACCCTAGCAATGGCGTTCAATTTCAGTCATGCCACTTTCTGCACTCTTGACTCTCAACTGGAGCCTTCAGCAGGAATGGTGTGTCCTTCTTTCCTTCCTAGGTCCTGTATTCACTCTGGTCTTCTGTCTTGGGACTTATCATTCCAGTGTTGGCTTGATCCAGCCTCATTCAGTTGTCCTTCCAAGATGTTTACTATCAGTTTGAAGACATAGCAGAGAGCAACCCAACAGGATGCCCTACAGGATCCTCCTCTATTCAGTTCCTATTTTTAGACATCAGTCATGCAGAAGCTTTGGGGAAATAGAAATGCAAGGTGGCCGTGGTTCTGCTGCTGTGAAGCAGCTCTGGGAGGCAAGCAAGCAGGATCAGCTAAACACCTCTCAAGGTACAAGGATGCCAAAGGTCAAGGTGAACAGAAGACATGGAGCTCTAGGCTGAAAAATGGGGGGTTGTCTACATGCTTAGTGTCAGAGAAATTCTCCTAGAGAGTGATCATAGCTGAGAGAGAGAGAAGTAGGTATTAGTAAGTCAAAGAGAGAAGGGAAGGGTACTCTGATGGACAGAATGGAATGTGTCAAGGTGACCTTGAAGTATAGAAGGGCATGGAAGCTTCATGAGCTGTGTGACAACCAGTGTGCTTATAGAGGAGCCTATGATGTGCTGGGCCCACATGAACGGTCTGGAAAAGGCCTTGCAAGGAGGAGAACTCAAGAGCGAAAGCGAACATCTGAAAAGCTTTCAATAGGAAAATGACATCATCTAAGTCATGCAGTGAAGATCTTCATGGGTCCTGTCAGGGATCAGACAGGTAGAAAGTTTGGGTCACTTGGATATAGAGGGGACAGGAAGAGGCTAAGCAAGATCCAGGGGAGAGGTGGTGACGGAGCCATGGGAGGACTGAGCAGGCTTTTATCTTTGATGTATCTCTCATACATATTTGCTTCTGTCCCCTGGACTGAGTCTTTCTGTCATCAATGAGTCAGGTTCCCTTCCTTATTCTTTAGGCACCTTTACACATCTGTGCAATATCCCTAGGAACAGGGCATTGGAAACCTATTTTAGACAGTGGACCCTATGTGAGCTCACAACCTGACAAGGACATTGGAAAATGCACAGAAGCAGAGGGTGGTGGGCACCAATCCTAGTGAATAGCCACCTGTCCCAGAACAAAGGCGTTTCCCAGTGCCTAGGACAGGAAGTGTTCAGCAGAGACCCACATGTCTTAATATGTGTTCGCTGACTATCTGTATATCTCTTTCCGCCACTTCACTTGCAAAAAAATTTTTTTTTGCTGTCTGCAAGCAAGAGAGAAATTATAAATGTTTTCTGATTAGTTCCACTATTCAGAGCCCATTCCTAAATCAGCACAGGAAACAGCTAAGCGAAAACTTCTGCCTCTTTCTTCCTTTACAATCTGCCCGTGTCTTATTCTTTCTCCAGCTTTTTTTCTATGGTGATGTCTAGACGGTTAAGACAAAACTTTGAAGTGTGCTAGAAATAACTTGTCTCTTAGGATTCCCCACTTTCCCCCTTCTTTGCCCAAACTGGAGTACTCTGAGATCTTAAGAAATGTGTCTCACTCGGTGGGCTAGATGTCAAAGGCCTGGGTTGGGCTACACTAGATCACAGGAAGGCTGAAGTGGGCAACTCTTATCAGATCACCACTCAATACTTTGTCTGGGGTAACTCTGCTCTCTCTTAAGTGTGCACTGCTTTGCAAGCTGTCTATATCATCATCTGGAAGTGCTAGATGTGTTATCGGTGAGTAAGAGTTTTGTGGCAGTCCCTCCATCCCTCTCCCCCTTCTCTCCGCCCTGAGGATTGTTACTGATTGTATTTGGGACTCATCATCCCTTCCGGAGATCATTGTAATAATCTACCAACCCAAAGCTGGAAACAGAAGAGTTATTTTATATCAAATCCCAAGGAAAGAGAACCTTATTTTCTCCCATGTTTCTCAAAAATCTAACAAACAGAATGTCTCAGAAGGATACCTACAAGATATGATGTTCCCATATCGATTCTTATTGCGGTTTTCATCTTCCTTGGCTGTGTCCCACGAAGCTGTCTGTCCCTCTGGTAAGGCCTACAATGCAAACACAGAGTGGTTAGCATAGCCTAAGATGGCAACTCTCCTCAAGTGTAGATGAACCAACAACAGGAAGTAAGAATCTCAGTATAAAGGGCCATGTGTCCTGGGATGGTGCCTCCCATTCTCTTACCTTGTTTGCTCATTGGCTCAAATATTGTTATATTCCATGGATATCATGAGCTTAAAGTCTAGTTCAGTAGGGAGCCATTCATTTATTCATTCATTCGTTCGTTCGTTCACATACTCAATAGATAGCCATTGATCACCTAATGTGTTTTAGATACTTTTCTAGGTATTAGTGCATAGTATCAGCCAAGAACTTGAGAGTATTCAATGTAGCAAAGGACAAAGCAAATCCAATATTAGATAATGAAGATATAAAGAAATTAAGCAGGATAAATGGATTGCAGTGAGGATTGACATTTCTTACAGTTTTGGAGGTTTCCTGTGAAAAACTCACATCCAAATTCATTCCTTGTTAGGGCGAAGAAGCCGGTTTCACTGAGAAAAGTAGGAAGTGCTTTCTAGGCAAAAGGAGAAGCTGCCAAGGTCTGTGAGCAACCAGATGACCTTGGTCACAGATGAGAGCAAGGGAGGAACAGGGGGCTGAAAACTTTCAGAAAGGATCTGAGAATCCAGATGACCCCCAAGCATTGAAGTTGCTGGTTAATACAGAACGTTGTTCTTAGGTGCTGGGACACCATTGGAGCACTCTGAACAAGGAGGTCATCTCATATGCTATAATGTTTCTATATGGAATGCAGGCTCTCCCAAGGCCAGAAGAAGCAGAATGAGTGGTTATGAATTTACTGTTATCATATGTCATGATGGTGTTTGGACTGTTGGAGCAGGTAGAGGTAATGGTTATGAGAAAAGCAATTATTTGGTGGTTGTTCAGTTGAGTGTTTCTGACTTAGGTTGCCTCAGAAGCAGAAAGAAGGTTTTGAGTATAAGTGGCTGGGTTTGGAGGCAATCAAGAGTATGATTGGGTGAATGGGGGTAGCAGACCATCAGGAGAATGAAGCAGACAGGGCAGAATGCCACTGTACCACTGAGCAAAACTGAGGCTTAATTTACAAGCACATCTCATGTTCAGGGCTCTTGTTTCAGAAGCGGGAAAAGAGTTGGAAGAGAGATGGAATGCTTATCCAGGGTTTCCCTCCGATTACTATTGGAGAATTGATGTTAGAAAGCCCTCAAGTTTCTGCCATGGTCCGCAGGTAGTGTGGATAATCTTTGGTCTTGAGGAAACCCTCAGATAACAAAACATAGATGCTTACCAGAGGAAACCATCAGGTGGGCATGCATGAGAACCAGGAATGTGTGGAATTGTACAGGGCACTAACACATGTACTGTAGACAGGAACTGTGTAAGAGAAAAGAGTAAAGGCTGATCACTAGGGCGATGGTTTGAGGAACCAGAGGAATGTCGTTTACTGAAGTAAATGGAGAAGTCTGTGGGAGAAGCATGATGGATTGCGTGGGAATAAAGCATTGAGTTTTGGATATGTGATGCACTTAGGAGAGTGCTCATCGGGGGGTACTGTGTCTTTTTAATACATTGAGATTAGCAGAAATGATAATGGCACCCAACTTCAAGATGCCTGGAAGACATCAAAGCTGAGTGGTTGATCAGGAAGTTTGATACTGAGCTTTAAAGCTTAAAGAGAGACAGGAAATAGAAGTTATCTACCAGTTTAAGAGGGAGGCAACAATGTAACTGACAGCCAGGTGAACACCCCTCCCAAGTGATCTAGAACAAAAGGGAATATGTAGCCAGTCCCCTCATGGATGAGAGAGAAATGAACATTTATAGAAAGTGGAAATAGCTTTACCAAGCCTACAGCCGCATGCAGAACAAGCCCTGTTTTGATGAGGGTCTCTATCCTTCCCCACAGGAGGACAGGATGAATGTCCTGCCCATGGTCTTTGTATTACTTAGGACACTGAATTTGCACGTTCTGATCTACACGGCTGAGGAGAAGACATTCATCCATCTAACACATCAGCCATAGCCGTACCCGTCTATCCTTACTAGGTGTAATTAGCCCTCACAAATTAGCCGAAGTTCAGTTATTCAGCAGATCATGGTCTCAGAGGCAGGCAGGCCCACTGGGTATGAAAAAGCAGTATCAATGCACAGTGGGACCTTTCCTGCTTCAAGTCCCACATGTGTTGCACCAACTTTTGTGGGTCTTCTAATAGCAAGGGTAACTTGCAAGATGGATCCGTGAAAATCTATATACGTATTTGATTATAGCCTATAATCACACCCGGCTCTCTGGTTGTAGAGTAGCCGCAGCCATAGGCGAATGCACAGACATGGCTGTGCTCCAGGAAATGTTTATTCATAAGCATAGGTCTTTGTAAATATGGGTTTAACTTGTGTCTATGGTTTGCTGACATTTTTTTTAGCATGATCATGGGCTTCATTCACACAGTGGGAGGTTATGTAGAACCGGTGTTTGTCATCTTCCTGTAGAAACTGAAAGGCACAGGTGAGGGGCCTTGGCCTGGGCTTCCTGTGCAAAGCTGCACACTCCAATTGAGCTCTAAGGTATCTTTTCAGCTATAAATGGCTCCGAATGCTGTTCTTTGTGTTTATCACACCCTTAGGTGGGGTTCTTAGAGGGGAAACAAGGCAGATATTGTCCTCTGGGTACCAAGCATCCCTGTAACCATTCATCCTTTGGCTTGGGCTATCTTTAGATCACAGATGTTCCTTGTTCCTGAGCCTAAATCAGCTTCCAAGTCCATCCTACCTCCTGACCAGGTAGCCCCATATCTGCCAGTCTGCCTGCCAGGTGTAATGCTGTAATGCCAGGTGTGCCAGGGTCTTAATGAATGACAGCATTGTCTTTCATGATATGTGGATTGCTCTTTGGGGCAGTAGGTTTTCCTGTGATATCTCTGTGATACAAGTTCACTGTTCATTTCAACATGGTGGTGGGGCACACTATGGATTTTACAAGAAAATATGTTTAGTATCTGCTATCTGCCAGAATTTAGGTTACAGCTAAGCTTAAGTTCTCTTTATGACTGCATGCTATCATGGCTTGGGTGTGGGTTCAAACCCTTAGGGCAAGGTGTTGGTCCAGACTAGCTAGGTCACTCTGTGATAAACTGTGGACACAGACAATGATTAAAGCTCCCATGGGACTTCTTGTGAAAATGGTAAATGTACCTGCAGAGACAATTTCCCATGAGTCTCCTCTTTGGTTCCCTGACTTTGGTTTTGTTCCTTCCATTGACCCTCCATTGTAATCAGAGTGATTATTATAAAATGGGATCAGGGCCTAATCACTTCTCTTTCCATTATCTTCAGGATAAATTCCAAATGGTTTCATTAACTGGCTCTTTATGACTTCACCCCAAATGGCCTTTCAGCCTTGCTTCTTGCCATGTACAAAGTTCTTTAAATCCATGAGATGTTCTACATATTCTTTCAACTTGAAGTTCTTGTCCACTCCTGTAAAATCTTGAAGTATCTTCGAGATCTAGTCCAAGCTTCTTTGTGTAGTCTTTCTGCTCGACCTTCCTTTTTGTGTCCTCAGATAGAGTCAGTCACTTCTAGATAATTTCACTTGGCCTCTACATCTAACAAACTAAAAGTCTGCCTTCCAACTTGGCCACAGGCTTCTTCAGGAAAAGGATCAAAAACATCTCCTTTCTAATTCTGTTTCCAGGGCGCGCTGCTGAGACTGTACTTAACATTGTTAGGATGACAAGTTTGGAATGAACAACATGACAAATGAACACAGTGACTTCTGTGCCTGTGGACGGCAAGATCTGGGAATTGCAGAGCCATTGGTGACCTTGAGAATTGCCCTGCCCACAGTGGCCTTCAGGCAGCTAGCGGATCAGGTGATTCATAGTATCAGTTGCTGGGACACCCTCAGTGATGGACAGCTTTCTGTCCCACAGTTTCTTGCCTGTCTTTTGAGCAGCATCACTGGCTGGATTTCTATTTACTCTGGCCCTGGGCTTTACCTTGGCCTGCCCCCTAGGGCTCAACAAAATAAGCATGAACCCTCTGTATCGCAGCATTGCAAAGATCCAGTGAAGGTCCATACTAACAACTGTTTAACTTTAAAGCCATGGTCTTGGGGACAAGCTAAGCCAAACATATCCCAGGGATGCCCAACATAACAATTATAATGATTGAGGGCTACTTACTCATGGGAAATACATGCAAGTACCCGCTACAGACCCTGGACCTCTGAACTTTTGTCTCCACTTAGCAAGGCATAAGGAGACCAGGCATAGTGTATGCGTTTGTGTGTGTGTGTGTGTATGTGTGTGCGTGCGCGCACGCACGTGCACAAGTGTGCATGTGCATGTCTGTGTGTGATGGTGTTGACAAATACAGAAGGTGTGCCTAATAGAGCCACTGGAGAGGAGAGGTGGTAATGGCTCCTAATTGGCAGACTTTGATCACCCATATGTTTCCCTTCTTAGGTAGCTGCAGTCTAATAAAGATAATCTCTTCAAGAAAACAAATCTGAGGGGTAAAAGCATGAAAGGGAGACTCATCTCAGTCTTCAAAGTGAAGGAGCCAGGGGCATTATTTTTACATTAGTGGCTAGTTACAGTAGATTGACCAGGGAATGGTGGCAGTCATTAGGAGCTAATCACATTCTTTTGAAACCAAAATTGCCACCTCGTTATACTCCTCTATTATCAATCTCCCGCTCTCTTTTCTTGTTCTTTCTCCTTAAAGTGTGAAGCCCTACTTTCCGCACTCCCCTCTGAGTGTAGAACTATTCCCTACTCTTCCCCAGTGTTCCTTTCCCAAGGCAGTCGCTTAATTTTTGTTCAAAAGATGTGTTTGAGGATGTCCTTGTCCCTGGAGAGCTGAGCCTTGGGTATTCACAACATCCTCAAAAGTCAGATTTGAAAAGGTCTTTTGAGAGAAAAAAAAAAAAAAAAAAACAAGATTATTGTATAACCTCAGGAAGTGAGGTCTGGAGGCAGGAAAGTAGTTGCTCGGCAACATGGGAGACTGCATTTCTCCTGCATGCACCTCCTTCCTCTGTGGGCATCTGAGGCTAGGTTCTATATCAGGTTCTAGAGATGATGGCACTAGATGCAAATGATGCTATTTCATGAACCAAGTTCACTGTCGGGAGAGGCAGATGCCATGCAGACAAAATAAGTGATTACTGTTTGTAATGTGTGCTTTGAAGGCAACGAGCAGGGTGCATAGGGAGACAGTAACCATAGATAAAGAACAATTCAAATAGAGAGGTTTGGGCAGAATTGTTTGAAAAGGTAGCATTTAAGAAGGAGAAAAGCAGACCTTGATACTGGCAAGCTGGCCTGGCACTCACAGCTGAGCCCCAGGGCTCTTCTGATGAGCATAAAAGATTTCACAGAAACCAGTGTGAGACAAGAGCTCTTCTGGATGTCCTGATGGGAAGGGACAATTGCAAGGCCTTTCTTCAGTCACATCTAAACACAGACAAAAATATGAGCATTGTTCATGACCACAAAGAAAATGGCTAACCATCGCTCAATCCCAGCTGACAGGCATGCCCACTGCCTTTCTGCCAGCTACATTCTTCTCTCAGTTAAGATGCATCAAACTGTCCAATAACACCACATCTAGCACCCAATCTGGAGCTTGCTTAAAAGCATCTCTAATTTCACTGAGCACAGCCTACATTCTTGAGCCCTCTCTGACATCCTTTTCCTGAGAAACCCAACCCTCTCCATGCTGCATAGTGATTTCTTCCAAATTGAAACACTCAAAGTCGAAAGGATGATCTTTAAGGCTCGGGAAGTAAACTTTACAAGGCTCCAGGAGTAAACATCTCACAAGTCTTAAGAAGTTTCTGAAACTTAGAGAATTCTCCAAAGTTATATAACCAGTAATGGATGCTGGAGAGAGAAGATTCTCTAACCAGCCAAGCTGGCTATAACTCCTAAGGGGAAAACTAGGAATGGAGCTTTTGTGAGTCTGAACCCTACAATGTGGGCTTCTTTTTTTTTTATGATACAGTTGCCTTTGGGTCATACATGTTCCTGTATGTAAACTTTCACTTATACTTCCATAAGCAACTTCAGTAAACTTATTGGTTCACTAAGCTAGACTTGCCATTATCATTTCTTTGGTCTGTTGTCAGTTATCTACCTAGGATTAATAAATTTGTTCATATGTCCCTAGGAAAACTCACACACAGCACCTGAACTATTCAATAATCCCAACTTCCTTAACACAGTGTTATGCTACTGCTAGTCTTTGGATGACATATTTGATCTCAAACTAAATGATAGGCATATGTCAGCCATGGCAGGAGCTAGGTGGAGTATTCCAGGCTAAGGGAAGAGCAAGTGCAAAGGCCCTGGGGTGGAATGAGCTTATAGTCAGTATTCTAGAACTTGAGGGAGGTTCTCCAGAACACAAATAACAAGAGGTATACAACCTGTGGATCAGTGGCACATAGGTGTGGCTTGATGAAGGTCCTACAGATCACAGGCAGAATGTGAGTTTTACTCAGACAATAGGAATGCTTTGGAAGGAAGCATAGCCATTGTCACATGGTGATACAAGCAGAAAGCACTTGTCACTGGAGCCTCCCCTTCACATCTGTTGACAGGCCTGATGGATTTTATGATGAAATGATTATTGGTGCCCACTCTAGGTGCTCTTCTCTTGCCTCACCTGCTAAGCCACAGCGTCAGTGGGAGGCTCAGACCACATGATCACAGACCATTCCTTCTTAGGCCCTGTCACAATGACTTAGTCCATAAGTCTGAGTGACCTGCCTCTGTTTCCTTGCTTGGTGTTTGAAGTCCCTCTTAGAAGCAAGAATTATCCCTAATGATTGCTTGGCTAGTTTTTTTCCTTCTACCAGTTGGATTAGTCCAACTAGCAGACAGGTCCCTTTATAATGCTTTTAATTCTTCTTTGGACCCAAGCCCCAAATAGTGAGACCTCAGAACACCGTTTTGGAGAGGAGCCCCCTTCCAGTCCTATGCTGAGGTGCTCCAGTCCACTTCATTTATTCACAGCCCCACTAACCCGGCGGCTTCTGTCAGCACTGAGCCCATCCTTTATTTCCCTTGGCTTGCCTGTATCCCAGGAGATAATTGGATGTGAAATGCCCCGAGGTGCAGCAAAACCAGGCCCCAGGATTGCTGATCAGCCAGTTCCTGGATGATGCTTCAGGGCACAGCCAAGAGCCTGCCTCCTTCATAACCAGTTCAGCCCATCAGGATTTCTCCCTGTTCCCACTGTTTTCTATAGAAGGAAACTTCCAGAGTCCTCACCAAGGAAGGAACCATTTTAGTGGGGGCTGTCATTCGCCTTTCTTGTCAAGAACTGCTTTGAGCATACTAACTATGCACGTGAATGGGGGAAAGGCAGAAAGGCAAGCTGACTACGGTGCCTGAATATTTTCATCGGAAGTCATTGTCATTTTCCCATCTAATACTCAATGACATTTCTGGAAGCTAAGGCAATAATACACCCTTCGTGTTAGAGGAGGGGTGGGGTAGAGTCTACAGGAGCAGGATGAGCAGTTTTGTTACTTCCTTCTTAGGGATCCGGGTACCATTGGTGCGTACACCCTTCTATGCATTGGTTAAAACACAGCATGGACATTCTCAAAATGAAAATATAAATTATTGAATATGAAAAATGAAGAAGCATGTTTCCCAGAGCTTTGTGACAATTAGTAATTACCTGAGGCAATGCGCACAACATCTGGACCAATGCCTGAGGCATAAGGTGGTTACAGACTATTTACATCCTCCTTCATACAAAGGTTGATGTTAGGGCTTTGTAGCTTTCTCTCTGTGTTTCTTACTGTGTGCCTCCCACAAAAACATCTGAGTTATTGGTATAAGAATAAAGGTGGGGACTCCTAAAAACACCTGTCTCAAGTTTTATCAAATCAAAAGGATTTGGGGGATACAGGTCTTCAGTTTTTAAAATGGAGGCATCTCTAGGAAGCTGGGGTGATTTGAATTTTAGGTAAGATATAGGCTTCAGGTAGTGGAGAATTCCGTTATCTATTGGGAGTCTAAATTCTACTCTCAGTCCATCCACAGACTCATTTAATACTTGATCTACTGAAGTCTGAGGGAGCTTATGAGATAATAGGGGCCACTATGGACAGCTGTGCAGGTGGGGGACAACACAGGAGCACTAGTTCTAAGGAAGACTGTGTTTGTGACAGTGTGGTTTTCTATATTTCGGTACTCTGAACATTCTTTGAAGGTGACAATTAAGTATTTGGAGGCAGTTACACCTTCTGTTGTTTCTCTCTGAGGTTCTGTGTGAATTAGTGGTGGCCTTGGCAAAGGCTGAACTTTTAACAAATGCTACCCAGTCTGTGGCTGAAAAGCATATGCCTTAGGGATTATAAATGTGGATGGAGAAGGCAGGAGAGGATGACTAATGATGGCTACTCAGAATGGCATCAGGAGAACAAATATTATTGCATACCATGTCACTAAATAGACAGTAATTTATGAATTCTGCTGGTGAAGCTAAGTAGGAAATCAGATTGTTGCAAAGATGCAGGTATTCATCTGTCATGGGAGCTTGGATCAAGTCAGAATGGTTGAGTGTGTATCTGTGTGTAGAGTAAAACATTCTTTAAAGGCCCAATTACAGCCTTCATGTATGAGATTCAGGCAAGGAGGATTGAGAGTTCGAAGCCAGCCTGGGTTATCCAGTGGGATCTGATCTTCAAGTTACATAAAAGGACATGGGCTAGGGAGATAGCTAAATTGGTAGGGTGCTTACTGCTCAAACAAGAGGACCCAAGTTCAACCCTCAGAACCCATGTAAAAAAAAAAAGTTGGCAATGGTAAGCTTATATTTTCAGTGCTGGGCACACAGAAACAAATGGATTTCTGGGGCTTGATGGTCTGATGATGAATGAAATTACTAAGTTCCAGACTAGTGAGAAACTCTGTCTCAAGAAAGAAGGTGGAAATACATACTGAGGAATATCACCCAAGAGGCTAACCCCTGGTTTCCATCGGCTTGCAAACACATGCACACAAACCTGCACAAAATGTGTGTACTTAGACATGCACACACATGCATGGATGCATGCACAGACAAAGACACACACACACACACACACACACACACACCCCAAAATTAAAAAACCCCACAGATTTCTTTCAGATGACAATTGTTATGACAGTGGCTTTCAAACTTTGGTAGGCATCCAGATTTCCCAAGGAAGTGGCTACTTAGGAGCCCCAGAGCTCTCAGGTTCAAAAGAACCCAGACACAGGGCTACCTGCAATGCCTGTTAGCATACCAAAGTGCCTGCTGGTCTCCAGGCTCTCCCAGCATCACAGACACCTGTTGAAGAGTCCATGCTGGCATCCTGGCTCTTCTCACCCAGCCCCTATCCTAAACTTCTCCAGCTCATGGCATTACTTCCTGCAGCTTCTCATTTCCCATATAATTCTGCCATTTCAGCTACAAGTTCTCTCTCTCTTTTTCTGTCTTCCTCTCTTGGCCCTCTCTGTCCCTCTCTCTTTCTCTCCCCCTCCCCTCTCCTGCCTCTGTTCCTCTTATGGCCTGATCCAATCTGCTGGCCATGTTCAGTTTTCTACTTTCTCTCCCTGCTCCAGACTCTTCCGGTTTCTCTGGTTTTACTTTCTCTAGTATCTACAATAAAAACTGTCCCCTCAACCATACCATGTCCCCAGTTGACAGAATAGCGCTATCTGACATCAGTGACCCTATGCCTCCGTGTTCTTTCTTAACTCTAGCTGCTTCTGACATACATTAAAGCTTGAGAACTGTTGTAGGCAGCATGGAGAAGTAGGTGCAAAGAGCAACTGCCCTGGGGGGAGACTCAGCCTCAAGAGTTAAAGGCTGGCCGGGCGGTGGTGGCGCACACCTTTAATCCCAACACTTGGGAGGAAGAGGCAGGTGGATTTCTGAGTTCGAGGCCAGCCTGGTCTACAGAGTGAGTTCCAGGACATCCAGGGCTACACAGAGAAACCCTGTCTCAAAAAACCAAAAAAAAAAAAAAAAAAAAAAAAAAAAAAAAAAAAGGGTTAAAGGCTGATGCACCACACATCATGAAGGACCGCCCACACAGGTGAAGCTCTTTCTGCATTGCTTTCTTTCTGTAAGACAGTATCTTTTTCTTGAGGCAAGCTATTCTTTTAAAAAATTATTCTTATGTTTAATTGACACATCCTAATTATGTATATCTATGGAGTATCCACTGACAGTTCAATACATCTATACAATGCATAATGATCAGATTGGGAAATTAGCATACCTGTCACCTCAGACAGATGTCATTTCTTTGTGTTGGGAATATTCAAAACCTTCAGTAGCTATTCTGAAATATACAATCAACTGTTGTCAAAACAGTCACACTACTGTAGATTTTAAAACTGCTCTTCCTTTCCAACTGTGCCCAAATACCCACAAACCATCCTTTCTCCATCCTTCTGTCCTCCAAACCCTTCCCAGGTTCTAGTAACCAATGCTCTGGTCTCTGCTTTCTTAAAACCAGAATTTTAGTTTCTACATTTAGGTGAGACCATATGCTATCTGTCTTTCTAGGCCTGACTTATTTCACTTCACATAATAGTCTCCTGTTCAGGCATATTACTGAAAATGACAGTCTCGTTTATATGGATGAATATTTCATTGAGTATGCATACCACATTTTTTTTTATCATTTATCTGCCAATGAACCCCCTAGGCTGATTCCATATCTTAGCTATTGTGAGTGAAGATGTCTGTTCTATATACTGATTTAAATTCCTTTGATGTATAACTCAATGTAGAACCATTGTATTATATGGTAGTACATTTCTAGCTATTTAAAGATCCTCTATACTGTTTTTCATAATGGCTGTGCTTATCACATGTCCACCAGCAATATATGAGTTCCCCATATTTATGCATATAAATGTTTTGCCTACATGTATGTGTATCATATCCTCAAAGGTCAGAAGAGAACATCAGATGCTCTGGAACTGGAGATTATGTGGTTGTAGGGAATTGATCTCAGGTGCTCTGCAAGATCAGTAAGTGGTGTTAACTGCCAAGATATCTCTCCACCCCCACTCTGTTTCTTGCCATTTGATAACAGTAATTCTAACTGGGGTGGGCTAATAGATCATTTTGGTTTTGATTTGCATTTTGAATATAACTATTGTTAATTGCTTATATTTTTCCAGTACTTCCTAGTACAATTAAATATTTCAAATTTGTATGTTACTTTTCAGATGCTTGAGGGGGAAAAGCATGAGTCTTTGTCCTTATTTTCAATCCCAGTGGAAAAGCTTGTACTATAGTCACCTTATCCTTCCAGCTCCAAGCTGGAAGATGTCCTCTCTGTCCATCCCCAAGCCCATTATCTCCATTAGGAGGTCATTTCTGGGCCAACAACTCTTTCCTAAACATCAGGGTTAGAAGGGATGAATTGTGGGAGACGATGATTGTAACCTTGTTTATTCTGGTAGTGAGGACAGAGTAACAGCTCAGGGGTGAGAAGTAAGTACTGTTCTTCCAGAGGACGCAAGTGCAGTTTCCAGTACTTAAGTCTCAACCATTAACTCTCAACCATTGACTACTCTAGTT
This sequence comes from Arvicanthis niloticus, assembly GCF_011762505.2. Lineage (NCBI taxonomy): Eukaryota > Metazoa > Chordata > Mammalia > Rodentia > Muridae > Arvicanthis > Arvicanthis niloticus. Next base: position 130,877,023 of record NC_047659.1, read on the forward strand.
CCAGAGGATCGGATGCCCTCTTCTGGCCTCCACAGGCACAGGCACAGTACACACACACACACACACACACACACACACACACACACACAGAGTCTACATAGTTTATTCCATAGTCTACTTTGTTTCAGCTTAATGTCATCTTTTGTGACACTTCTTATTTATCTTAGAAATATGTAAGAAGCCCAAATAAAGTAGTAACAATGTCCATAATAACCACCTGCCTCCTTCCTACCCTGCTTACATCCATGTGCCAAGAAAGCAGTGGTTCTCAAACTGTAGGTCACAACTCTTTTGGGGGGATCCCATATAGGATATTTATATTATAATTCATAATAGTAGCAAGATTACAGTTATTAAGTAGCAACAAAAATAATGTTACAGTTGGGGGTCACCACCGCACATTAGGAAACTTGAGGACCACTGCTCTGAAGCATTTTAACTGGAGTTAAGCTATGGAATTCTCTTCTGTGGTGAAGTCATGGGCTTTGTTAATATGGGGTCTTCATTCCTTCTGGTTAGCTATCTCCAGTGTTTGAAATAGCACAAAGCACACCATTGGTATTCAGTTTGTGCTTCTGACCAGATGAGTGATTAGAAAAGGCCATATACTATCAGACTTAAAAATCACTGCAAAAACAACCAAACATTTCACAGAAGATGGAGCTAGGATTCACTCAGGAAAGAATCTTTCTAAGATTATTCAGGTCTTGATTTTTGGTTTCAGAACTTTTCTACAGAATCCTACAGGAATCAAGCAGTCAGTTGGGAGGGTTTCTGAATCAAACAAACAAATGCTGTCAGCTATGTTATGAACATTACTATAAGTTGAATGATAAAAATAGACTAAAGAGACTGAGTTTACATCATCAACCAGCATGAGCTTTCTCCATCTTTGCCACTATATGGCTTCAATGTCTTTGGCCACTTCCAGGATCTGGCTCATTTTCTTCCTGTTTTAACCCTGCCAGGAGAGTGAGATGAACAGGTGGGAGCCTGGCTCTTCCATTTGGGTCATTATGATTTTGCAGAGTAGAAGAATGACCATGTTTCCCCATTTATGACTTGAGCATCTGCCACTAATCCCTCATGCTTGTCCCCAGAACCTCTCTCATCTATAAATCAAGGAACTGGTCCAAGGTCCCCCCCAGGAACAAGATGTCCTGTTAATCTGTTACCAGTCTAGGGTGTACTCTTTCCATCCTCAGGAAACTTCCACTGCCACGGTTATGCTCCATTAGGAGGCTGCCTGTCTGACATCACCCACAGATGACTAAGCAAGATGGCCTCTCTCCTCAAAAGCTGTGCACATGGTGCATCCAGCCAGAGCTGGAAAATGAACACATGTTTGCTCTTCATTAGACAGCTTCATATTCCACACAGCTGTTCCTTGTTCCCTTAAATAGTCTTAATGGAGCTGTGATAACCAGACACCTTCTGGTCGCCCTACTGGGCTCATTCCATTCATTACAGTGACAGGCTGTCCGGGTTGGATGTAGATTAACATGCTTCTCTTCCTTGTATCACAAAGTCACCTCTTCCTGTTCTCCCTCATCTTCCCCAAACCTGCTACCCTTTCGTTCACCTGGTTACATGGCACAGAGACAACCCTGCTCTCTAGCTAATGGCTGTTCATATTTTCGGACAGACTGTGGAGTCTTTTGTTTATTCTTAAAGAGAAAAAGTGGAATCATCTTGGCAAGGGTTAGGAGAATGAGGAAGAAGAGGCTTGTAGTTCATGACTGTATCACGGTCTTTGATTGACAGTAGCTGTGTTCTATCACATGCAGATTTGAGTGCTAGACAATAAAGCAAGCATAGTGATGGTCTGTGGACACAGATACGGCCCACACTGGAAACTCTAAGGCTTTCTTGAGGCTGGTGACTAGTCATTTTTGAAGTATATTTTAATCAACTAGAAAGCTTGTTGAACACTGATCTCTGGTCCCACCATAGTACATTTTGTTTTAATTGGTCTGAAATATGGCCAGTGCACTGGTGCTTTGAAATTTTATTTCCCAGGTAATTCTAACCTGAAGCCAAGATTAAAAAATCTCAGCAGAGAACTGGATATGCATGGCAGGTGAAGTTAATTTGCCTTAGTCCTTCTTGAGTTCTTTGAACTATGGTTAATCAACTAGATCCTGTGATAGAACAATGGGGGAAGGAGCTGCAGAGACTTCCGTGGGAAACACCTAATTAGTCTAGCCAATAGGTTCTTATTTTAACTCTCAAAATATTAGCTACAAATGGGGTATTGGATCATTCTGACTAACCTATTTGTTCTCAATGCTTAAGGACAGAAATGAAACCCAGAGGCAAGGAATGGCTTGCTGTTGGTCACCTACATATTTATGAAAATGGTAGAATATGAATCCAGGCATTTGACTCACAGTGAAGGACAATTTATGGATTACTTCAAGAAGTAGAACTTAAAGGATGGATATTGAGAGACTCATGTTCCCACATCAAAGAGAACAAGTTGACTTTATAGCTTTACATTCAGTGTGTGTGTGTGTGTGTGTGAAAGAGAGAGAGAGAGAGAAAGACAGAAAGATGAGAGAGGGAGAGGGAGCGGGAAAGGGAGGGGGAGAGGGGGAGAGGGGGAGGGGGGAGAGGGGGAGGGGGGAGATGGGTAGAGGGGGAGACGGGGAGAGGGGGAGAGGGGGAGAGGGGGAGACGGGGAGGGGGAAGAGGGGGAGAGGGGGAGAGGGGGAGAGAGGAGAGGGGGAGAGGGGGAGAGGGGGAGAGGGGGAGAGAGGAGAGGGGGAGAGGGAGGGAGGGAGAGGGAGGGAGGGGGAGGGAGGGAGGGAGGGGGAGGGAGAGGGAGAGGGAGAGGGAGAGGGAGAGGGAGAGAGAGAGAGAGAGAGAGAGAGAGAGAGAGAGAGAGAGAGAGAGAGAGAAAGAGAGATGGGTTCTGGATCCAGCCTCCAGGTTTGGGCCATGAAGTCCCATCTTTCTAAAGAATGATTGCCCTGGTTCCTTACTTGTCTCTAGTAACTCTTCTTTGATAGAAAATTTCAAGTAAAAATCTACTTTAAAAATTTCTGCTTCCTCTATAGTTCCCATGACCCCTGAAATAAAATCCAAATTTCTTAGTGTGTGAACTATTAACCCATTCCTGGACATGTAGTTGCTACAACTCCAGGCCCAACTCCCATTGTGTGCCCGCCTATGTTTTATATGTTAACTTACTTATGGTACCTCTCATTCAAGTCACTTTCTACTTGCACATGACATCACTTGTTGATCTCTCTCTCTAGAACTGTTGGGGGCCGACTTTTAGCAGAAAGCGGCTATCAGCTTTGCAGCCATCTTGAGCCATATACCCTGACATGAGACTTGGATTACAATAGCCTACAACAACTGAGCACACTCCGATAATCTTGGTTTAGATACCTTGGGTGTGTGAGATTAAAGGTGTGTAACTTAGAAGTGTAGAGATAAGAGTTAGAGACAAGATCTAAGGGCATGATTATAGGTGTGACTTAGAGGCATGGCTTAGAAATGAGACATATAAAAGGCAGAGACAGAACAGATCAGAGAATCAGACATTAGGGAGACACAGAAAAGAGAGACACTTCAGAGAGTACAACTTGGAGTACAACTTGGAGTAGGGATTAGGCATTAGGTAGCAGGCACTTGGAAGAGAACTTGGAAGAAGTAACTTGGAACTTGGAGGCACTAGGGACTAGGAACTAGGAATGAGGAACTCAAGACTTGGGACATGGACTAGGAAGAGAGACTGAAGAATAAACAGGACTGAAACGCAGTCTGTCTGGTCTCCATTCTTCGCATTTGTCCTCACTCTCTCTCTTGCTGAACCCCGACCCGCGGAGCGGCAGCTTAGACCGGGATACAGTGGCCACCAAACTCGGGGCAGCCCAGGCCTCAACATTTTGCTCGGGCCGCAACATTTTTGGCGCCTGAACAGGGACTAGTGCCGTTCACAACATTTTAGAACATTCCTCTATGTTTTCACTTACTATTCTTATGTCTTTACATTTGGCTGAGACTTGTGTACTTATGAAAATCACTAACAAATGTATTGTCAGGCTAGTCTGAATATGCCCTCTCTACATGGGTCACTATAATTTGGATGTTCTTTTATTATAACAGTTTGTCCACATAATGCATATTGCAATTAAAATTCTTGGTCCATAAGGCTGTCTTTATCATAACGTCAGGTTTAATAGATACGGTCATGGTTACTACATCTCCTTTGTCCCCACAGCCATATCCAGTGAATAGCCTATGGAAAGTACTCTCTGTCTTCCTAACGTGGGACAGTTAAAATGCTGAGTCCAACGTTCTTGTCTCTGTTGACAAATTTTAGGACCTCATCTGGAATTATGACTTTACGATTACCAATGTTTTCTTTACAGCCTAGGCTTCTTTCTCAAGATAAAATTCATATGGCTACTGCTTTTTTAGAGACTGTAAACTGAGTTCAATTTGCTCCAGACTGGACTTCCCTGAACTTTCGCATCACTGTTTGTGGCAACTCTATCTTTCTGGCGGTTCACATAAGAGCTTCAGAGTCATTCTTGATTCCTTTCCTTTGCGTAGACACTATATATTAAGAAATCTTGTTGGCTCTATCTTTATGACATATTCAGAATCCAACAATTTCTTATGGACTCCTCTGCTGGCCCTGGCCAGAGTCACCATTGTTTCATCTGGGTTACTACATCACTGGCCTTAACTTGCCTCCCCAGGTCCCATTCTCAAAACAGTAACTAGAATGAGTTTTTAACCATAAAATCAGACTATTGGCATTTGTAGCTCTCAAAACTCTGTAGTAAGTTTTTGGCTCATTCAGTGTAAAAGCCAAACTCTTTATCCTGGCCTGTGATGTATGAAAGTACCAGGTCCCTCTTTGTTTCTCCAATCTGATTATTTCATTCTTAGAACATGTTCACCATACATTGATCAGCTTTCTTCTCTTTGCACATGCCAGTATATTATCATCTTGCTATGGAAATTCCTCCTTCCTAATCTATCCTTCCTAAGAACTATCCTTTTACTTTAATTGATATTGGACCTGCCTGCATATCTCAGCCTGGATTATTCTATTCTTGTCCTTGTCCCACTTTCTCTTTGTCTAGAAGACCACATCACCCTGAAATCATGCTATCTACTATCTTATGTGCTCTTCTAGAGCTGGCTTCTTCTATGAAGAAGTAGAGTCAAATTTCCCTCCACACTAGAAGGAACATTTCTTTGCTCATATCCAATGCAATGTGACATCAAAGTCTAGGCCACCAATGTTATGCAATTTTTACCTTGTTAAATAGGAGGCTTACCTTTGGAGCTAGAGCCACCATATAAAAAAGTCTAACTGTTTGGAAGTTACCATTCTGCCAGGAATCCTAGGCTACTCAGGAGGTTGCTTAAAGGCATTCCAATGAAAAACCACCAGTGAGACCTCAGATGATGTGTACGTCTGTTATTAGACATCAGAATTAAGACAATGTAGATTATTTCAGCCCCTAGCCCTGGAGCTTTGCATTACAGAGAAGCGATCACTGTACCTCTTGTTCATTGTTCAAATTCCAAGCCAATTATTGCAATAAATCAATCGTTTTCTGTTGGTCATATTTGAGGTAGTTTGTAACACAGTAAATGGCGAATTATTTATTTTTTAAGCCTGTGTTTATTTTGTATTTCCCTTGCTAGAATACATGCTTCATGAGGGTGTGGGTTTGTTTCACTGACTATTGTATCCCAAATGCCTAGAGTACTCCTGGGTAAGAGTAAATACTCAACAAATATTTACTGAACGAATTTGGGAGTGACTGTGCAGCTGCGCTGGTTTTTAGAAGGCACAGCTTGCTAAAGTGGATGGTCTCTTAGATGTCAACTTGTCAAATCCATACATTGGTATGAAAAAAAAAATAAAAGCAGAGAAGAATGGGAAGGTGACAGGCAAGGACATCACACAGCAGCCGTGTGACAGCAAAGCTGGAGGCTCAGAGTTTTATGTCTATGCTGAGTCTTGAAGCGGAGTTGTAATTCATGTTCAAGATGAAGATTCTAGAAATCATAGGAGCCTTATGATAAAAGAAAATCACAGTCACTTTCTAACAAGCTTGACTAGCACACCCTACAAAGTAAGATATTTCAATTAATAGTCTTCTAATTAGCTCCTGGTTAATCATACAATGCTATTAACCAGAAGCAAGGCACACTAGCTGGCCTATTAATAACAATTTGAATTAATTGAGGGCGAGGCTAGCCTCCTTAGAGAGATTTATGGTTGAGGCCCAAATGCTGGAATAACATATATTCTTCACTAAAAAATAAGTTTCTTTCCATGCTAGAAAGTTTGGGAGATGCTGACAGATATAAAGAATAATTTAAAACCAACCCAACCCAACCCAACCCAACCAACCAACCAAATAACAACTAGCATACAGGGACAGATGCGTTAGAAGAAATATACTGGTAGGAAATGTACCAAAATGGTCAATTGCATCTGTATTTCTCTTCTTGAATTTTAGATTTAAAGTTCACAGAATAGGTAGTTTAGGCTTTGGCCATATATGAATCTTTCTGAAAAAGAACATAGTTTTCTTGATGCTATTTGTAATGTTAAGACAAATTATAATGATTAAGGGCTCATCCAACTACAAAAACATTGGGCATGCCTTTATAAGCAATACATCATTTCTTGAGTTATTTGCTTCACATACAGATCTGTGTCCATGCATAGGCGTACATACAATGCTCAGGACCATTCTTACTTTTAAGAAATAAGACTCAGATGTGCTGAGAGCATTATTTGTAACTCTTGTTCCAATATTCCTCCAAAATTGGTAGTCTTGTAACTATCCTGGCAGGAGAAAAGATATTTGAAAGAAAGATTTTTACTGTCCCTTTTGCTATTAGACTCCTGAAATGATGGGTCCCAATGAATCCCAGGCTGGGGGTGGGGGAAGGGGAAGGCCAAATCACCCTTGGTACCAACTGCAGGAGAAGCTTGCCTCTGGGAAGACATATCAGAACACACTATGCTGGCAACTTAAATGAACATAGGCATACCTCCTGGCTTTTGTTTCATCGTTTCTATTAAAAGGTAACAACGGTTTGGAAAAGGTCTTAAGCAAGAGTCCTTTTCTCCTTGGTTTACAAAACCTGTGAACAAATCCATTTTCTATTATCAATTTGTGTCCTGATATTTTTAAAAAGAAGCAATGGGTTTTTGAATCTCAGAGGCTCATGTAATAGACTGAATTTACACACAAAAATGGTATTTGACTGAGACTGTATTTGAAATGAACTGCTGGTTTCCTTGAGCTGGTAATTACATCCACTGGTGTGAATGTCTGTGTTCTCAAAGTATTACAAACATGGTCCCCTCCACTGCTTTACACTCCTGCCAAGTTTTAAGAGCATATAGGTCTTAGGAGCCCCTTAGGCACATGTGTTAACTAATGAAGACTTTGAAAACTGAGATAGCAAAATGATTTGCCAAAATCACACAGCTATCTGGACCACAAGTTTGGCATGATTTCATGTTCACTCATGATATCAGTAATAGTACTCAGTAAGCCTGTCTAGAAATATAGTCTGAGGGATAAACTTAGTCTGAGGTGGTATGAGCTAAGGAGCCTTTACTGCATAAAGTGGAACTGAACAAAACGTATCTGGGTCATTACTATAAGTGAAAAGAAGAAAAAGAAGAAGGAGAAGGAGAAGGAGAAGGAGAAGGAGAAGGAGAAGGAGAAGGAGAAGGAGAAGGAGAAGGAGAAGGAGAAGAACAGAGAGGGGGAGGGGGGAGGGAGAGGGAGAGAGAGAGAGAGAGAGAGAGAGAGAGAGAGAGAGAGAGAGAGACAGAGACAGAGAGACAGAGAGAGACAGAGAGAGGAGGCAGGGGATGATGAGGAAGGGAAACCCAGTGGGTACCATTTAATACAGGGCACATAGAAGATGCTGAAGAGGTGTTTGGGGGAAAAGAAGTCAGGGAGAGAGAAAGGAAAAGGAAACAAAGGAAGTTGCTGCAGCTGGACTCCACTGTCACTAAGAGAACAGCCAATTTTGAGGATGGGATGGGGAAGAGAGAGTGAGCTGCTCTTTGCTGGAGGAAAACATCTTAATGGATTTTTCCTTTGTACTTTTCTTCTGTAAAGGTGAGATCTAGCAGGTAAGATTTGAAACAAAAGGAGTCAGACAAAGACAGCAGGAAGAGAAGTTGTTTTGTATAATAAAGCAAAGAAAATGTGGAGTCACGCTGCAGGTGTGCTTAGAGACACCAAAGAAGACTCAGGATGCAGGAGAAGATAATTATTAGACCTTAAAGGGCCTGCATGGTGAGGAATCTATACCATAATAATGTGGGACTAGGGCGCTTCCCATATTTTGCTGCTATTGTCAGTCACTACTCTCCACCCCCAGTGCCCACAATGCACACTCCAAACTCCTGAAATAACCACAACATGCATTCTTCATATCTTTTATACTAGAGATGCTGGGAGTGAGGGGGTTGTGGGAGGAAAGGGATGACCAATGCAGGAGGAATGTGGGTGTATAGAGAGAGGCCACAGCAGTTACTGCATTGTATAGCCTTGGTGGAGCACAGTGAGAACACACAGAAGCATGAACACCAGGCAACAAGCAGGAAGCAGCAGGCATGCCAGACACTGGCAGGGAGATGTGCTGGCTTTTCTACAACATGTGGGAAGAGGGCTATCTTCAATGTGAAGAAAGGTTTGACTCTAACATGTGGGGTTTGGAGCATGATAATTAAATTTAATGTTTAGGTCCTAGTTAAAATGCAAATTCTGAGAGAAATGTACCAAAAATGGCCAATTGCATCAGTACTTCTCTTCTTGAATTTTAGATTTAAAGTTCACAGAATAGGTAGTTTAGGCTTTGGCCATATATGCCAAACTTTCTGCTAAAGTACATAGTTTTCTTGATGCTATTTGAAACTTCAAGACAAATTATAATGACCTAGGGCTCATCCAACTACAATAACATTGGGCATGCCTTTATACACAACACACTTCGTCCTGAGGTATTTGCTCCACATACCGATCTGTGTCCATGTGCATCAGCATACATATAATAATAATTATTAAATTTAATGTCTGGGTCCTAGTTAAAATGTAAGTTCTGAGTAAGTGGGCCGGGTGGGGCATTTTCACCGTGCTCCTAGGAATTGTTGCTCATGGTCAAAGGCAAGACTTCAGTTCTCCAAGTGTACCTCAGGAGCTATTGGGGAATCCTCCCACATGCTAACCTCTTACCTCATATTCCTCCTTGAACCCGTAGCCCTGGCCTCTCTTCATCTGGGTGATGTGTTGAAGCAGGTCTGCCACCCGGATCGCAGGCTGGAATTGGTCCCGGGGGTAGCTCATCTCTACAGGGTCGCATGTCCGGTAGGGGTGAGTCTGAATGGTGAGGGTGGGCTGAGACAGCTCCCCACGGCTGCCATCTGCTTCAAAGAAAAGAAGCAGGACAAACTATCACTTCGGGAGTTTCATACTTTGTACCCCACCCCCAGCCCCAATGAGGCCCCAGGAGGGCAGAGGACACTGTGCACCCCACTGTTCAGAAAAGTATAGAAAGACAAACGACACTGCTTCCCTGACTTGGCCCTGTGCACAGATTTGAATGGTGAAATTACAAACCAGAGTTTGCAAAGACCTTTGAGTCATTTCAGCTTCAAGGGCTCATTATTGATTGCGTGAAGACAAAGTGACAGTTTAGTGACTATCCCTTGCCAGTCAATATCAGCCAATCCCAGAACCAGTAAGAAGCTAGGCTAAGTCTTGGGAGAACCTTCTTGTTTGGGGAAACTGTAGGTGTGGATATAGTCTTAGTTTCTTGTCTGCAAATGAGGATAGTCTTAGGTGCCTGGCCAGAAGAGCCACCTGACTGCTTCTGGGCCTGTGTATATATGATCTGATTTCTCTCTTAGTGTGTTTCCTTTGGGTTGTACACTGGGTGGAAGAAGTATAGCTAGTCTTGTACTCCCAGTAGGTAGCAGGCATTCTAATCCTCCAGGCCCTCTCTGCAGCAATGGGCTCTGTAACAGACGCTACCTTCTTTCTACCATCTATATGTTCCCTTACTACCATTGACCCTGAAGTGCCCTGATCCCAATTTGTAGACTTCTCTAAACTTCTTCCTTCACTCTCACCAGCTATAACTCTCACGGGCCTCCCATCCGACACCCCTTGATATAGCAATGGGGTTTTCCCTCAGTTGATAGTCTCCACTGAGCATGCACAAAGCCCTGAATTTGGCCCCTGGCACTATATATATATATATATTATGTGCTTAATATTCTAGATATCCAAAATGGGGAAACAGTAGAATAAGAAGTTCAGCCACCCCAAACTAAATAGCAAGTTTGAAGCCAGCTTTCATGATATGAGACCCTTCCTATCTTAAAAAAAAAAAAGTTAGATTTTTTTTTTCCCCTAACAAAAAATCTCTCTACACATTGAGCTCATTCAGATACCTTCTGTTGTTTGGTCGCTCTGGAAACCATTTCTCTTTCCCAGAACCATCTATGCTTGGCATGTTTATATCCTCCCCAATACTCTGACAGTCTGTGCCCTGGGGCCATTCTGTTTGTACCATGTAAGAGATAAGGCCTTCCAGATGTGACAGATGATGGGTATATCCAGATGTTTTCAGACATCGAGACTCCCATGCAGACATCCATGAAGCCTGTGTTATATTCATTCCCTGAGAGACTTAGTGTATATTCCAGTTTTTTCTGCAACTTGTCTTTTTAAAAGCCATGTCCCCTTCAGCTTGTTTGTCTCCCCTGTTACAATAATCCATCAAACAGACTCTGTGGGAAAACACAACCTGCTTCTATGTGATGACATCAAAATCAGTTCCTCACAGGATAGGATACTGGAGAGATGTTTCTGGCCTACAGGGTGACCAACTGAGCACACTTGCCTACCTTCTCTTTGGTTTGGCTTTAGTATTCAGAGTATATTGTTCAGGGAAATCCCTCAGTTCTGGAGAATGCAAGTCTTAGTCACTCCCATGTGTCATCTGTGTCATGGATGAGTCAGAGACACACATTCTTCACTTTCCATCCTTTTGTCTGACCACACCTGTTATCATCTCCATGGGAGAACAAGTTAATGAATTTGATGAGCCTGTGCTTGAGACACTGATTGGGTCATACCTCATTAGTAGATGAAGTACCTGCATGTCCCCCATGGTTTCAGCATATCCTGTTTTAGTGCAATGAGTAGATAAGACAGAGCTGGCCTTTGGGAATTAGCCCTCTCATCCAACAGAAATATAATGAGAATACAAGTTCACATGCAGGGGAGAAAGTCCAAAGTGAGATGCTAAAAAATTAAAAAAGATCTTTCTGGCTGCACTGAGAATAATACCCCCTACTTTCCCACCCTTGGCTTGGTAATAAGTTGATACATCTTTACTAGCATTGATTGAATGTAATTCCTGACACATATTGGGGTTGAGTCCCTGCTCTGTCATACCCTTGTAATTGTGAGTTAGATTTATGAGAGCTAACTCTGCACCAAGAATTTTCTTTAGACAGATGCAATGAGAAAGAAATGCAGTCCACACCCAAGACTTGAGGGTCTAGAAGGGAAAATAGGTAAGAGTCCGCTGACGCTTAGAGTCTGAGAGATGATGGTACGTTTAGGTAAAGGCAGAGACATAGGTATAAACAAAAGCTGTGGGATAATGCTGTGGCAGATGACAGGAAGAAGATGCAGAAGGGCTGAGAACATGATGACTCAGGGCCAGTGTGAAGCCGTTGAAGGTTCTGCAGAAGAGTCCCACCTTTTAAAGACTCACACTCTTTCCCATAGGTGTCCCAGCTGTCATGGACTGGAGGTGTCTTTCCAGTGAGCATCACTCCTGTGATTGTGTGATAGGATTGGAGATGGAGATGAAGAGAGATCTGAGTGTGAGTTTCTAGATGCCACACTTCATGGTGACATCCAAGTCAACACCTAGAACCCATGTGTCCCACATAAACACCACCATATGAGCATCACAGAGACATGCCCTGCCCCCATCTTTTCTAAAGCACTCAGGGTGCAGGCTGCATGGGAGACCAGCTGCCTGGCAGAGACAGGCTTCCTGGGAGTTGGCACCTGGCAAATCTTTGTGACACGCCAAACGTTCCCAAACTGAAAAGGCTATCAATATGGATATTTTCCCCTAAACACATTGCTAGACAGACTGTAAACTTGGTGTCAGCAAAACCAACAGTGGGATGGAAAATAGATGCATTTGAAACGTAAGCACTTGTATTGCTGCGACATTTGTGATGATGCCGACACACTAATGATGCCAGGAGGACTTGGAACTAAGGGATTTTCAAGGCTTATTAATCCAGCTAGTTGGACTCTCTTTTCCAATGGATCTTACCTCACCTATTCCCTTATTAACCTTCAATAATGCAGAAGTGATGCCTTTTATCACGCCCCATTTCGCCAGACGCACTATGCTTAATTTTCCGTCATTAGGTTTAATGAAAACCCAATTTCACAACTCGCTTCTCTCAGGAACCTACAAGTAATGCTACGTTTTTTATCAGCACCAATTAAAAAGCGTTATGATGTTCCTATTCGAGAGGGGGCCTTAAAACTAATGTTCGAGTCTGCCGCAAATTCAACAAGGGCGCTGGAATTCACACACTGCCCATAAAATGTAACTCAAACCAGCTGGCCCAGGGAGAGGCCGTTTTTCATTCTCCCTCCTCATCAGACCTTCCATTTTCATACTCTCCGTTTATAGGTCTTGCATATTTATGGATCATGTAAATGATATTTGAGGTTTATTCTGTATTTCTTATATAGCTACTGCCTGAGTCTGTGTATTGCCCTGTAAGAATTCTCAGCGCCGTCTGCAGGGAGCTTATAAGTGGGTCCAAGAAGGCACTGGGTCACACTGGAATGATTTGGGTCAGCAGTTATCTGTCTGTTGCTCTGCTTTCCTCTCTTCTGTCTTTTGCTACCTCCTCTTCTTTTCTCCACAGGATCCTGGCATAGCTTCTCCCTCTAGACTCTTAGCTCCTATGTTCTGCTACCAGCCTTCCAGATCTCCCTGTAGTTTCAGCCACTGTGTTCCAATCATTTGATTGACATTGCCACTTGAATGGCATAACAAACAAATAACCCCTATCCACCGATTTTGTTCAAAGCACCAAGTTAGCTACATGTGCATACTCACAGGACACTGGAGTGGAGTGGGTGGAGCGAGAAGGAGTGTTGCTATAGAGATAAACACACTGACGCCCTTGTAGGAAGATAGATGAAGAGGTAAGTTGTACACAGTCTAGCCAGGCTAAGCAGGGACAGGTACCTAGGAGATGGAGGACTCTGTGCTGCAGGGTTAGGTGCCATGGAAACCGGCTGTATCTTTCATCATTCACCTGTGTGCCTCTTGATATCTCTGTGTACAATCTATGTTGGTACCACCTGATACAGAACTTTCTGTGACAATGGAGACATTTTCCATCTGTGCCTTGCAATATGGTTGCCATTAACCACATGTAACTGCTGAGCGACAGAACTGTGGCTAATGCGACAGAGGAACTAAATTTTAAATTTTATTTAGTTTCAATTAAGTGCACTGGAAGTACCCACATGCAGGAGCTCAAGAGATGGCTTACTCAGTAAAGCACTTGCCGAATAAGCATGAGGTCCAGAGTTTGGTACCCTTAGAATCCATGTAGAATAAAAAGAAAAGAAAAAAAAAAAAAAGCCAGGCAAGTTGCCATATATATGGAATCCCGGGGCTGGGGAGGCAGAGACGGCTGGAGTATGCTGGCTGTCTGGAGGCAAATAAGCAACCTCCAAATTTAATGAGAAATGCTGTCCAGCTCTGGCTTCCTCCAGGCAGACACACATCCTCATTGCACACACTCACGCCCTTGCAGATAGATAGGAACATATTTACTCACAGGCACAAAAAGAAGAAATACTTGTGGCATACGAGTACCTATTGGGCAGCAAAGATCTAGAGAAAGTCAGAGAAAAAAAAATTGTGCTTTGGAGTCACATTGATGGGGGAAGGGATCTACAGCAGCCTGTCCAGAGGACATACTAGACATGTCATAGATATAATTGAAATTGTTCTTGTAGCAACATTAAATGTGTTTTTTTTTTTAAAAGAACATCGGTCATTAATTTCAACAGTATTTTTTTTTAACCCAAGACATGTAAAGTAATATTTCAACATATGCTCAGTGTAAAATTATTAATGTTGTCTGTTATATTCTTTATTGATAGAAAAGCTTTGAAATCTAGTGTGTACCTTACACTTCTGGAGTATTTCAGTCACACCGGTCATATTTCCAGGGCTCAGCAGACATTGGTGACTAATGGCTATTGTGTCGGACAATGCAGGTACACACAGACCTATCTAGAGCCAGATAAAGTCCTAAAGAGGGATTATTTAGAGCTTGAGAGAACTCTAAATAAAGAGATATTGGTCTTATGTAAGACAGCTTTGGCCCAAGGACTCTGCAATAAAACTTTGTACAACGACAGAAGGGTTGTATAGTTTCTCCATTCACCATGGCAGCACCTTGCTATCCATAGCTACTGAACACTTAAAATGTAGACAATGTGACTGAAGGCTTACATCTGTAATTTCAACTACTTTGAACGTAACTAGCTGCATTTGGACAGCAGTTAGTCATTTTCTAAACTTGGCTTCATTTATGAATGAAGGTAACATAGAGAATCATGGGCATGTGGAGTTTGTTCCATTTAAGTCTTGGTTAAAATGTTTGCAGAATTATTTCAGAAATGATCAGAGTCTATAGCCTTGCAAGATGCTGAGTTTGGGTCTTGACAGAACAGGTCCTGGGTTGACCAATCACATTTCTGTGACCTTGGCCAAGTGATAGATTTTTCCGAGCCTCTGTTTCTCTGCCCATTCTCCTCCACACAGGAGAAATAAGTGTAAGGACTCAAAGACACAAAGGGTGATAACAGCTCTGAACAATACCTATTAGCAAGTGAAAGAATGGAAGTTGTGATAATGCCCAATGTCCTGCTGGGCACGTGAGAATCCACACAATGGAAGGAGTTAAGGTGGTGGTGGTGGTGGGAGTGCAGGTACATCTTTGCAGTTTACAAATGGTTTGAATGAGGTCCCCCAAGTCACATGTGTTGAAAACAAGGTTTTCTTTCCTGTGTCAATAGTGAGAGGAGATAGTCTCCTGGTGACTTCAATACTGGAAAGGGTTATTATTGAGAAACTGGCCTGTACCCTTTCTCTGGCTTCCTTTCTCACTATGTGCATGTTTCTGTCGTGATGCCTTCTGTTATGCTAAAATATAGTCAAGGGGTCCAAAGGGACCCTCAGCAGTGAGCAGAGGATATTTTCAGCATCCAAAACTGAGCTAAATGAATTGATTTGTTTTATAAAATATCTAGCCTCAGGTATTTTGTCATAGCAATGAACAACAACAACAACAACAACAACAACAAAGATTAATACAGCACAGTAGTTTCTGTCTCCTTTCCTTGACTTCTTTCTGCTTGCATCCTTTCCCACTGTTACTGCTTGGTCCTGGTCCTTCTGACAGGTATCCTGATAACACTTTTTTGCTTTTATACTTCTCTTAAATAGTCAAGTCATTTTCACCAAAAGTCTTCACAGAGTCAAGACAAAAATGTCTGAACCAGTCATCAAAATCCCTGTAATTTCTGATACCACTGTCAGTCTTTTATCTCATCTATCAAAATGCCTTTCAAACCCAGGTGCCCTTTAGGGCAGGAAAACACAGGAGATTGGATGGCAAATACCTAGACTGCTTGCTGAGAGCACAGAGTCTGAGGAGAGAGAGAGAGAGTTTTGAAGGAGGAGGGGGCTGGATTACCCTGTTTAGAGTCGGGATGTGATCAGAGCCAGTAGACTGGGAATAGACAGGAGTCAAAGCACAGGGTCTGAGAAAACCTTGGATTCAAACAGGAAATTCACAACTTGGCAGCTATGAGGCTTCAAATAAACTATAGAGAGCCTAAAATTTTTGTTTGTAATCACTGATAGTGATGAACATGATTACATGTCATCACTGTCATCTCCAGTCTGTTATCATCTAGATGGTCATTGCAGAGGTTAAATGGGATTCCACTGTAGAAAGTCTCCAGGTAGCACCAGATCAGCAGTAGATGGCTTTCTTCCTTCCCCTCTCTCACCAAACAGCAATACAACCGTAAGATAAACTCATAATAGAACTGAAATCTAAGTCTGACAACCAACCTAAGTGCCAGGAGGAGTAGCTGTGAATTATAGCACTATCATACTTAACATGTGCACAATGATAAAAACTTAGTTTTGTCAAAATTTCTTTAGAATCTCTGCGTTTGTACAAAATAATCTTTCCAGCTTCAACCAGGCAGTTCTGACTCCCCACCTCCTTGAGTTGGAAGCAATTTTTGTTGTTTTTGTTGTTGTTAAATTAGAAGATGAAGCAGTCGGATAGTGGTTTGATGTCATATTATACAAAATGATTATCTCTCTCTTTTTCTTTTTTTGAGTTCTAGATTTATTCTAGGATGGCTTCATGAGATTTGTGGCCTCTGAGGGAGGGACACTTACCACACATGGCTATCTCACACCCAGCTGATGAAGTGCTATCACTCAATGTACTGGTAGGCTCAAGTGTTTTTTTCTTGATTTCTTGTACTTGACCAAATGGATAGGATTGAACATGTAAAACTAAACGACATGTAGAATGTTACCTGGTGTGCTCGTGTTTTTTTTTTTTTTTTTTTTTTAGAGAGGAAATGATCATGACATAATGGAGATCTCATACCAAAAGTCTTTGTTCCTCAAGGTTAAAAATCACTGGTCTGAAGAACAGGAAAAAAAATAATCTGAACTTCTACTTTCCAGGCTCAGAGAGATCAAAGTCCCCAGTAACCAAATATGAGAAACAGGGCCTCCCCTGGTGTTCTTGTCTCCTCAAACCCCTCCATTGGAATCTTTGACAAAGACAAAGCACCCTTGTGTCCAAGATCCTGATCCTGAGATGCTCTTCCTGATGAGAAGCCACGCCTCTTCTCTAAGGGGAAACTTGTACTTTGACACTTGTGCCAGGGGCACGGCTCAAGGCTCACGAATTGGCATAGGAACTGTGAATGACCATTGCTCCTGTTTAACTCACAAGAGAAGGAGCGCAAGATTCACCAGTATAAAACAATGGCAGCACACTTATCCTGTTTACTGACAAACACCAGAGAAACTCCTCTTATCTTTCAAATGAAATAAGCACAAATAAGACAGAAATGGTATCTCATGAAAAATATAGCATGTTAGCTAGCTGTAAGAAAAATTACGTTCTATATATATATATATATTAAATTCACACTATTTAGAAGAATAGCAGCCTGTGTTTACTCTTTGCTGAGGAGCTTTCGTGGCTGGTAGGGACCCCAAGTTAATTTGGATGCTTACAGCTTCCTGATATAGCTCAGGAACTTATTCCAAGCCCCATGAGAATATCCTGATTTCTTTATGTCAGTCGAAGTACCCTGATTCCCTTTTCTGTCCTGCCCAGTCAATGAAATTAGAGGAACTTCTTCTTACAGCTGAGAAAGCTAACTCAGCTACCTGTCTCTGCAGTTGGATACCATCATGTCTGGGTTTGATGAGCAAAACTTCTAAAATAATCATGTCTTCATGATGGGAGCCAGTTTTGGGGTAACACCAATGTACTACCCCAAATGCCATTTGTATTACCTTCAGATGCCATTTGAAGACCCAAAAGAACTTGGGTCTGGAAAACCCATCTGGAACCTAATCTGATGCTTGTTCTGTTAGCTACTTCACTAAGTTTTCATTGGAGTCAATCCGACATGGCTTCTTCTATTTAGAGCACAGTAGCTTATATCACAGAGAGCAAAAATACATTTTGAAAATGCATTTCTAAAATCTCAGAAAATCTTAGAAAGTCAAATTCTAGAGCATATATAGAAATAAAGGCAAGATTAGTAAGACACAGTTTTTTTTTTTTTTTTCAATTGAGAATGTTCAGTACAGGCTGATATTATAAGGGACTAGAGGGAACAGTTCGATCTCATTAGGAAAGGGAACTAGAATAGATATATATATGGATGGATGGAGAGAAAAGAGGGAAGAAGAGATTGTGGGAGGGAATATGGGGAGGGACAGATAAAAATAAGGGGCATTTAAAGGTAAGCATGGAAACCTAATATAGTAGACACTTCCTAAAATACATACACGGATGAAGTCAAACTAAAGTCGCCAATATTGGAGGAGGCAGGGTTTCAACTGGCTATCTCTTGTCACCAAAGGAAGATTCCAGTACTGGAATTGGGTTACATCTACCTAAATTGTTGGCCAAAAGGGTTCCACAGGAATCCCCAAACAACTCAGGCTGTTGTCCAGACTACAGGCTGCTGTCCACAAATTGACAGCAAGGCCCCATTGCTGAAGATAACACCTATAATCTCATTGACCATGATAGAGCCAGTGCTTTTGTCTTTCTGTTCTAGTGTATTGGGTATAGGAAGGTAGTCTGCCTGCTCTAAAAAAAAAAAAAAAAAAACAAAAAACAAAAAAACAAAAAAACAAAAAACAAAACAAAAAAACCCCCAAAAAACAAAAAACAAATAAAAAAAACCCATAAACACCAAACCAGCCACAAACCCTTAATCT
Organism: Arvicanthis niloticus; assembly: GCF_011762505.2. Taxonomy (NCBI): domain Eukaryota; kingdom Metazoa; phylum Chordata; class Mammalia; order Rodentia; family Muridae; genus Arvicanthis; species Arvicanthis niloticus. The sequence continues at coordinate 130,895,674 of NC_047659.1, forward strand.
AAAATGGTGGACTATCTGCAAGATAGGCTGGGGCAATGGTGGCACAAACCTTGTGGGGATAACCAACCAATAGCTGATTGGACTTAAGGCTTACTCTATGAGTTAGAACCCATATTCAACACTGCATTGGTCTGCTATGTTTGTAGATTAGGACCTTACTCAGCCATCATCTGTAGAGTAAAAAATACACACACACACACATACACACACACACACACACACACACACACACACACACACACACACACACACACACGTAGGCTTTTTCTTTACCCTAGACCTGAGCAAAAGAATGTAAGTTCCAGAAAGCAGAACTGAATGTAAGATTTTCACTGCCCCGGGACACATTCCAGATGGAGGACATTATCCCTGAATCAGAGGACACTTGCTGGATTACATTCCTCAAGCCTCAGGGAGTAGACCCACCTATGGGTGGGAAAAGCCTAAGGTAGGAAGACACATTCCTGACCACAGAGAAAGATGCAAGCCATCTAGGTGGGGCTATAGCCGGAAGAAGTGAAAAAATCGTTTACCTGAAATAGTTGGTAATGATTGTTTAGGGTAGGTTCCTCTGAAATGTTCCACTGTTCTGGGTTATCCCCCCACCCCTGGTCTTTCCAGTGTTAAAACCTGTTGGTGTTCAAACTTTGTAAAGCAACCAATCATGAGTAGCCGTGCGAAAATACAACCAATCATGTGTAACCTCGCGAAAATTCCTCCCTTTCCCTATAAAAGAAACCCCTCAGCTTGCTGGCCTTTTGTCAAAATTCTGTTCCTGCGTGGACAAGCAGTTTTGACCTTGGCCAGCCAACTCCCCAATAAACCTCTGCTGATTGCATCCAGGTATGGTTTCTTGTGGTTTTTGGGTGGTCGTGATTTTCTGAAACTTGAGGAAGGGTCTACTGAGTTTGGGGGTCTTCACATCAGAGAGGCTTCCTCCCAGAGCAGCTGGGAACAAATCTAGAGACACGCAGCCAAACATTACACAGAGAATGAGAGACTGTAGAACACTCAGCCCTAAATGAGATACCTCCATCAAATCTCTCCCCTCAGAGCCTAGGAAAGGAAGAGGAGGCAGGAAGAGTGTAAGCCAGAGGGGATGGAGGACACTAAGAAAATAAGGACCTCTAAATCACCATGAGCAAGGCTCATATAAACTCAAGAGTGTGTGGCAGCAGCACGCACAGGGCGTGCATAGGTCTGCACCAGGTCCTCTGTGCTTACATCATGACTTCCAGTTTTCTGTTTTGTGGGATTTCTGAGTGTGCAAACAAGCGGGTCTTTGATTCTTATTCCCTTTCTTGGACCCTTCCCCTTGATCTTGTACAATGTTGATGTGATGGTTTTTGTTTTACCCTATTATATTTTATTTTATGATATACTCTTTCAATGACTGAATGCAAATCTAGCCACTAGGGTAAAGGTTAATAACCAAACTGTAATTTATTTATGCCTGCTGGGGGAAGAAAGATCAGTTTTCCCTAATGAGTAACACTAGATATGTCAACTACTCCAGGGCAGGCCTCATGTTCGGAAGCAGTTGAGCAACATTTAATGGATCCACAGTTTGTGTGTGTGTGTGTGTGTGTGTGTGTGTGTGTGTGTGTGTGTGTGTGTGTGTATGTGTGTGTGTGTGTGTGTATGTGTGTGTGTATGTGTGTGTGCATGTAGTCTTTTGTTTGGTTATAATTTGATTTTTTCTTTTTGTGTGTTTTAATTTTTTTCAGTTTAGGGGTTGTTGGTTGCTGTATTGTATTTTTGTTTATTTTTGAGAAAGAACTTATAGTTAGATGGGTAGGGTGGGAGAGAAGATCTGAAAGGACTTGGGGAAGAGGAAGAATATGATAAAATACATTAAATATTTTAATTGTTTTAAATAACAACAACAACAACAACAACAACAGGAATGCCACCATTTACAGCACAATGCCTGCAACTGGAGGACTTTATGTTCAGTGGAATAAGCCAGGCAAAGGAAAACCAGAGCTATATGCTTCCCTTTATCTGTAAGAACTGAAGGACAGCAACTTGGATGTAAATTAATGATAGCTAGAGGCTGGGCCATGTTGCTCCTGGGAGGTAGAATGAAAGAGGCCAGTTATCCTCGACCAGTGCATGTCCCATCATGTGTTGAAATATTCCACCCAATGTCATCAACCTGCACAATGAGTAGACTAACCAAGAGCAAAACAATATAATTAAAATTTAATTTTTAAGAAAATTTAAATATGTTTTATTCTTTAGAATTAAAATATAAGTTCATCATTTCTCATCTTTTTTTGTCTCCTTCTACCTCCTTCCTTGCACCATCCTCCCTCAGTCCTTTTCAAATTCCTGGCCTCTTTTTTCCTAATTGTTATCTAAATGTATAGATGCGTAAATGTATAAATACAACCAGCTCAGTTCATTTAGTGTTGCCTGTATGTATATTATTTCAGAGCTGGTCACTTGGTATGGGATGACCATGGGGGACTCATCCCTCAAAATGACTATTTCTCCAGCTCTCAGAAGTTCTAGTTACCTGTAGTTCTTTGTCTAGGAGTAGGACCCCATAAGATACCCCCTTCCACAACATCATGTCTATTGGTGTGGTGATTGTTTGAGTCCTGTTATGATGGGTGTAGTTACAACCATAATTTAGAGTTTTTATTAGAAATAAGGAAAATACTGTTGAGGAACCAAAAGACCATGAGACAACATGCAAAGTTAAGGAGAACAGTAGAATTTACAGGAACAAAGAACAGACAGAATTACTTTATATTTAAATTAATTTATATTTATAATATTGTGGAGAATTACTTTGAGAAACTTCCACATGAAAGGGCAAGGGAAGAAGAACAATGGGCTATGTCTTTTCTCTGCAATTACCATTTACTCATGTGTGTTCATGTGTAAGAAAAACAAAGAGACACATTCAGGGAAAAGATAACAGACATGTAGACGATGAATAACTGTGTTAAAAAGAAGAGAGCAGAGTAAGCAGACAGGAGCCATGATAAAGAGCTCCATGTAGACACAGCTCCTGGAGAAAAACAAACAAACAAACAAACAAACAAACAAACACCAAAACCACCCCCCCCCAAACAACAAATCCCAAACCAGAAAATAAACCTAAGATCTTCAAGTACAACCTTTCCCATAAAATTAAAAATCAGAACCTAAACCCAATCCAGGTGTTTAAACATCATTGATGTAGAAAGACTCAGACAAACATTTAGGCTGAAAAAGCAGCAAACAAACAAACCAAACCAACTAAAACTCCCAACAATTTCTAAAATAAAAGAAACAGCATTACTGCATCTTCTCTTGCCCAGTTTTAAATGCCAGAAGTCATTTACATAAAATTCTTGAAGGAAAAAAAGGCGTGGATCCAAGATTACATACTAAAATAAGTTCTCTTTCATTTGTAGGGTTAAAGAAACGCCTTCTTTGCCACACAAAACTTCCAGAGTTGTACTGGTTGTTTCTTTTCCAGAGGGTTGGATAGGTGAGAAAGAAGCAAAAGATATACTTTCAAGAAAAACACAAAATAGAAACAAACAAAATAAAACCAAAAAGAACCAAGGGAATTCATCTTATAAAAGAACCAATGTGTCAAACAGCAAAAAAAAAAAAAAATCAGTTAAATATAGATATGAACATGAAAGTCATGGTGACTATTAAATAGAATGAAGATCATAATCTTGAGGAAAAAACATACAAATATATACTGCAAAATTTCATGAGTAAAATTTCTAATTTTATCAGTAAAAACCAATGTATAACAAGAAATAAAAAAACTATGTAAAATTCTGTATCTTTCATATATTACAATTGATGTATAATATTTTAATATTGTTGCTCTTAGAGTATGTAATTTCTCTTGACATGTTGTATTTGTGTAAGTTAATGAGATGAGAGTATACAATGAAGAGAGTACAGGTTTCAAATATAAACAAACCATCACCAGAAGGAAGGAAACCCTGGGTTGAAGTTTTATCACATGATACTCTGGGGTCAATATCTATGTGGTTCGGTTGCTCAGACAAGCTCAAGCTTGATACACAAGCACAAGGAGCTGAGTCTGGATCTCAGCCTCCAAGTAAAAAGTTGGCATGGCTATTTACAGCTGTCATCCTAACACTGGGAGGAATAGTGGAGCTAGGAGATGTCTAGAGTTTGTTGGTGGTCAGCCTAGGCCAATCAGGTTCAGTGAGAGATCCTGTCTCAAAGGAACAAGGCAGAGGCTGTGATAGGGCACGGCAGGTGAAGACCTCCTCCTGCCTCTACACATATGCACACTAGAGCACATGTCATGTACTGGAATGCACATGTCAGTGAGCCTGGCACACACATGTGCACACACACACAAAGACATACACAACAAAACACTTGTTACTTGTGTGACAGAGCTACTGTGAACCTCAAATTTGATTTATAAACCCCAAGACCACTGGAAATCTCCCTAATTTTACAGGCAAATGAACCACCAGTCTGCAGAGGCTTTTTCATAACCTAAGACACATTAGTTAGTTACCTTGGAACAACACCATCTCCACTAAAGGTAAACTCACAGTAGAAAAATAAAATATTGAACATGACAAGATTATCCCCGTGAGGGAGAAACTGCAGACATGATACTGAGAAACAAGTCTCCCAAGAATTGAAAATAATAAAACAATTTTAGACACCATAAAATAAATACATTTGAATGGATTAAAGAAGGTGGGGAGGAAGAAATATGAATGTGTAATGATACAAGACACAGTGCCGGGACAAATAGGCAGATTTGAAAAATACAAAGTCAACTTCTAGACAGGAAAAATATAGTCCTTGAAAGTAGAAAGTACACAAAACATCCAAAAACCGAAGGTAATGGGATATGGAGATGCCAAGGATGCAGGAGAGAGGCTGAAGCAAAGGAAACTCTGTCTCTCAGCTTTGAAAACAGTAAACTAATAACAAACCTTTTACAAAAAAAATAGTGGAGAAAAAAAATCCAGATAAACTGGTTAGGTGATGCTAGAATGGTAGAACATGCTTAGCAGGTGAATGAAGAATGCCAGGGGAAGCCATGATGCACACATAAGTACCCTTGAGGACAAGGCTAGGGCCAGACAGTATGGATAATGTATAGTGTTGACATCAGCTGTAAGACTTCTCTATGTCCTTCCCCCAGCTTCTCCCAATGCCGAAACCTACAGAGCTATAGTAGAGCATTTAGTTAGGAAATGGATGGACAGCAATCTAGATGCAGAGACGGTTCTGTTCCAAGTGTTTGTCTTGCAACAGAACACAGGCTGAGTGTCCCTTCCCTGTGTCTATGCTCAGGGCTGCTGACTTCAGCAACAATGAAAATAATAAGCAAGTGTTTTGGGGGAAACACTCCATGTTTTCAGGGACTCACAGATAGGTTCCCATCTCTCCCAGTGGTCCTCTAATCTAGGTTCTCATGGGACCACAATTGTCAGCTGGCCATTCATTTGACAGCCGTGCCCCAGTGACCCACATGCTTCTGATTAACGACCACCAGTCTTGACTGGTGCAGGTGATCAGCAGTTGGGGTGTCAGTTTTGTTTTGAGTAGATATCCAAGTAAGAAGTGTCACTCATTTGGTTTGCGAAAAGATAAGCAAAATATGAGAGTATATACTTAGTGTTGTAATAGCTGACACAGTCCTGGGAAAGCAGACTCATTTCAGAGGTTCTTTTGTGGATCAGAGTGAACTGGGGCATTGGAAAGGGCTTTGTGCACGTGTGTGTGTGTGTGTGTGTGTGTGTGTGTGTGTGTGTGTGCACGTGCATGCACCCTGTTATCTTCTACTTCTGTTCCAACCAGATCTAACTGCCTTTATAAAATGGTTTTAAAGATAGACTTCCTGAGAGGATTTCATTTGGCGAATGAGTTTCACTATTATATTTTTTTTTTTGAAAACTCTGATTTCTCTTTTTGTCACAGTTTCATGAAAGTCAGTGGGAAATAGCAGAAGAGCTAATACCAGTGTTCTGCAGCATGGGTTTTATACACTTAATATAATTGAAGCCAAAATGAAGGGTGTTTGGAGAGCCAGAAGCCACATGAAGGGTGTTCTGTGGTCTTAACCACTTACTGTTCTAACTCGGAAATAAGGCATCAAGCTGAAGGTTGGCCATGGGCGCCTGCAAACATATTGTTGGACCATAAAGAGGAAGGGCTATAATTGTGGGCTTTTAAGATGCTTTAGCTCAGTGGGAACAAGAGTCCTTTTAGTAAGATATGTCTACTGTTCCATTCTTGTATGCATTCTATTTAGTTTTACTTTCAGAGTCATTTATGTTAGAAAATAATGGACCTGAAAAAAATGCTGAACTTTCACCTTAAAAAAAATACTCCAAAGCAGACAATGAAATACCATTCAAAAATGATGTACAAACCAACGACAAAAATATGGTAAAAATATTTTTTTTACCATAAAAATATGGTAAAAAATTACATAAAATTTTTACATAAAAATATGTAAAAATTACATAAAAATATGGTAAAAATTACATAAAATTTTTTACATAAAAATATGGCTGTTAGGGACTGGCCTTCGGGGAGTTTATGGTTTACCAGGGGAGACTGGAGTATGTTAAAGGAAGAAGTGTAATGTTGAACATCAAAAAGATGAACATCACTGAGAATTTATGGAACATCAGTACGTGGCTGTGACACGCTAGTGCAAATAAAATCTGCAAAGAAATCTGAAAAAAAATGCATCTTGGTCAGTAATTTACTCCAGGCAGAAGTAATGAAGACATGTAATTTGTGCAGTTTTGATATTTCTGTAAGCACAAAAGGACAACTTTGGGGTGGTATTTAGGAAACATTTATGTATAAAGTAAGAATGAGATTATATGAGGAAGGGAGTGAGTCATAGATAAAAGGACTGATTGAAGCTTCACAAGGGACTGCAGATGGGACCTGATGTCATTGCTGTTTTTTGACAGAACAACAACCAGCATTTAAAAAAAAAAATAGTCGAAGGAAGATCATCTAGCCTTACTTACTTTGTTCAACCATTGCTCCCAGGACAGGCTTAGCTGCTTATTCCCCAAGGGAGAGCCTGGGTTGGCTAGGACTGTGTGGTTCTTTGAATGAGAACCACCCTCTCACCCCATGGGCTCATGTATTTGAATGCTTAGTCTCCAAATTAGTGGAACAATTTGGGAATGATTAAGAGGTGTGGCCTTGTTGGAAGAAGTGTGGTAGGGGTGGGTTTTAAGGTCTCAAAAGCTAACACTGTTCTGAGTTAGGTCCCTCTGCCTCATGCTTGTGGATCAAAATGTAAGTGCTCAGCTACTTCTCCAGTGCCATGTCTGCCTGCTCGCTGCCATTATGATCATGGACTCACCCTCTAAAAGTTGGCCCAATACATTTTTTTTTTCTTCTATTGCTTTGGTCATGGTTTCTTAGTGCAATGATAGAAAAGTAACTAAGACTGTTAACAGCTTGGACAAACTGCTTAGGAAATTCTATATACTTGAAAAATGATATAATGAGTGAAGCTGTTGCTTCAATTAGAAAAATTGAAGACAGGGACGTGTTTGACCATCATGTCTCTGTTAATATGACAGAGAAGGAAGAGAGGTTTCCTTCTCTTCATGGCCAGGGTCCTATCTGCCACCTATACTTCCCAGTGCCTGAAAACAGCTTGCCCACAATTCCAAAGATGCCCTGGGTCTGCACCAGGTTCTCTGCAAATCTGCTGTGGTTGTTAGTTTGGTGTTTTTGTGAGATTCCAATGAGTGGGAAGCAGTGTATCTCTGACTCGTTTGCCTGTTCTTGAGACTCTTTTCCCCTGTTGGGTTGCCTTATCTAGCCTCAACATGAGGGCTTTTACCTTGTCTTATTATATCTTGTTTTGTCCTGTCTAGCTGTTGTCTCTTGGAGGCCTGCTCTTTTCTGGAAAGGAAATGAAGCGGGAGTGGATTTGGGGGAGGAGAGGAGGAGGGAGGGAGCTAGGAGGGGTAGAGAAAGGGAAAATTGTGGTCAGAATGTACTATATGAGAGAAGAATCTATTTTCAGTAAAAAAAAAAATTATTTCAAAGGGAAAAAATAGATGCCTGAGTGATGTACAGTTGAGTACCAGAAGAAAGGGGAAATGTACAGATGTCTGAAACTCTCTCTGACATGCATAATATAATCAAGATGGATTAACGGATAAGGAGATAGATGACAAAATAAGTCTAGTAAAATATTAGCAGAAGACTCTGGGTGATGATTATCTACTTTTTTCCCCCTTTTCTGAATAAAGACATCAAGAAAGACACCGCTGTCTGTTTCCATCAGAGGATCCTACATTATATCCTGACAATTGCATCACATTCATGAATTACAGTGTATCTCTTTGGACATATGTCATCTTCATGAATTGTAGGAGTGACTGACTGACAGTGAAGCTATCTCATATCTGTGTCCTTTACCTGACTGTAAGCTCTGTGACAGTAGATGCCACATGCCTGGTGAGATCTCTGGGATCTGAGTTGGCACCAGCATCTTGTTCTGTGATAGGTCTGTCCTCTAATTTGCTGATAAACATGGCAGGGGCTGTCTACTCTCCTATGCTCCTGGTTTCTATTTTTTTTTTTTTTTTTTTTTTTTGGTCCTGGAAAGTGTGAAGGAGTGAGCATGCCATATTCACCTAAAAGTACACTTCTTCCAAATGAACTTCTAGTGGGTTTAGTTACACCCAGATTCAGCATCCACCTCTCATGCTTAGGCGAGACATGATCTGAAGTTTCTCATTGGTCCTTAAGTTACTGTGCACACACTGAAAACTCAGCTCAGCAGTGTGTGTGTGTGTGTGTGTGTGTGTGTGTGTGTGTGTTATCTCCAACTTCCAAAACTCTCACACTGATAGGATGGAGGAAACAACAAACTTCTAAGAAATGCTTTCCTCTAAAGAAAGGGGTTTATTTTCTCTCTCATTCATCAAAATTGTAATGAGACAAAGGCATGCAAAATAGTTGCAGAGTAATATTTAGCTAAACTAGAAAGTTTCAATTTTGACAGGTTTTACAATCTCCAGTCTGACAGGTGACTTTGCCTTTTATTGATGGGGAAGAAAGAGAAAATGAAATGACTAACCTTGCCCAGGAGAGAAAATGTAAATGTGTAACAGCTCTTTAAAATGAGGTAGAAGATTTCCTTGTCCACTTCAAACTATATCCTGGATATTTAAGAAGAGTTTGTGGGTACAGTTAGCTACTCGACACAACTTTGATATTGTGGAAAGAATGGTTTGGGAATTCCAAGACCAGATTCTTCATCCCAAGTTTGCCACTGAATTATCCAATATTTCTCAACTCAGTGTATCTTAGTTTTGATTAATAAATTGAATTAGACTAATGTCCCCTGAACTCAATGTCTCTGAGATCGTGTAAAAAGATTCTGGTTATGTAGATGTGGCATGTAGCTTAAGGATATGCATTTTTAGCTGCCCTTCAGTGATGCTGACGACACTAGTTCTAGAGCACACTTTGAGTGGCAAGGGACTGGAGAGTCTACCAGGGAACTTCTAGGAAATAATACAATTGTTTGCACAGAGTGTCCTACAGTTTCTCATAAAATTGACTATGTTTTCTTTCTGCTTTCAGTACATAAATGAGAAGGTTCAGCTCGATGTAGTTCAATGGCGACCAAACATAATTCAAGTGACCAAAAGCTGATGGCTTTCCTTGGGGACAAACAAATACTGATAGTCAGAGCTGAGTGAAGTCTTATCATTTAATCATGTCATTGTCCATGCATGAGAAGCCAGTCACAGATGTAGCCTGCACTCACAGGAAGGGGATAATACACTGACAGAATATATGGCAAGAATCACTGGGGTCATCCTAGGGGCTGCCAATCACAGATCTTAAAATTATCTTACAATAACAACAAAACTTATAAACTTAAAAAATATGTGTGCTCTTATTATAAGAATTCATTCCAATGGGTACAAGCAAAGCTTCGAGCTGATTTTGCTTATCTTTGCCAGTTCTTCTGGTCTATTTAGTGACTGTTTCTAATTTATAGTAGGTCCTAGGCTACTCTCTCTATACTTTTACATAGTGTTTTTTCCAGCATCTGATATTTCAAGGGAAATAAATGTGTAATTTTCCTGATGACATGAATTGGCATTGACAGCAATCTTTAATCGTTAAAGAGTTAACAATGCGCTTTGAATTACTTTGCCCAGATTAAAAAAAAAAATTCATTTCTTAAGTAAATGAATTAACCACATAATTGACAGTCAATTCCAGTAATAAGGCACTAATGAAGTGATTCTGCTAAGTAAAAAGTGTAATGTGATGAATTTGAATTTGCTAAACAACAGCTTACCTAATAAATTTCCACACTAAATAAATGACTTGGGATTGTGACTAAACCCCCAGCACATCTTTGGTCAGTTTAAAAAAAAAAAAAAAAAAAAAAAAAAAGCTCAGAAAACAGCAGCAGTGGAAGTGACTATGCCAGCCAGCGTCCTTAACAGCATTGTCCTGGGATCTTTGCCAAGCAGGATTAAGACAGTGACTCTGACTGGCATGGAAATGTCAGACTCTAAAGGGGAGGTGGAACACAAGGAGATCTCCATGGTCCTACCCTGGGTGACTTGATCTCTGCCCCCAGTGTCTTTGTTGTTCTTTGAAAGAATTATGGATTCAATTCCTTCCCAGTAGTGTCTTTTGGAAGTATCTGAATTCAGGCAAGTCCCTCTTTCTCAAATGCTCCAATCACTGGACTGATAAGTTCATACAAATATGAACATTTCTATCATTAAAACCTTGTTCTCTAGACCTTCAAAGCTATGACAGGACCTTGGCTTTCTAGATTTTCCACCAACACATCAGGCACATTTGTTTTGGAATTCTCTAGCAGGGATTTTTTTTTTTTTTGACATATCTCCTGTTTTCCTGTCTTAGGTCAAATCCCACCTTTTGCAAGACCAAAACCCTTGACTACTTGTGACTGATTCAAACACCACTCAGGCTGTCCCACAGTTTCAGAGTATTTGTCATTTCTATCATGTCACAATTTATTCATCTTTTATTGTCTGTTTCTCATTCCCTCTTTATTTCCTACCATATTGGAATGTGGCCTTCAGAAAGACTCAGAAAGCAATCTTATATTTCTATGTTATTCACTCATGGGGTACAGGAACTATGACAAGTCAGTATGTGGTAAACAGAGGCCCAAGAAATATTGCTGAATGAGACCATGTCAACTGCATCTGAAGGGTTTAATGGACTCTTACAAATAGAGTTAGGAATAGATTGTATTTTGGGATTTGAAGATATCACTGTTCTAGGTTAGCCATTAGTTCAGTGGCCCAGGAGAGTATATGATTAGAAGTGGTCATTATCATAGTAGACTCATATGCAATCAAAAAATTAGTTTTCCTACTAGATTTGCTACTTGATAGCTATGTGGCACCGAGGAAGTTTCCTAGTCTGTCTGAATCTTAATCTCTACCCTTGCCAAAGAAGCTTAGTTCCATTAGTAACCACAACCTCACAGAGAAGGAAGAATATATGGTGTAACATAAGATAGGATCTTGTATAGTCCTTGGCATATAGTTAGGAGTCAATAAATGTTAGTACTTTTTTATAACACAACTTAATAGACAAGGAGGTATACAGCTTAATGCAGAAAGAGAAGATAACTTTTCAGATTCTGCCAGGCATTAAGAAGACTCATAAAAGCATAAAACTGAAGGCAGATAATCTTTGACTGGGAAAAGATTAGATATTCACAATTTAAAATCTTGGAAATGACACATGGAGAGGTCACAAGTAGGGAGCAGTAGGGCCCAAAAAGTGGTTCTGAAGAGTGTTTCTTTGTGATGAAACCCGACAAAGTGATTGTTTGAGAATGAGAACTTTAGAACTAATGGCGAAGCCAAAGATACCAGAATGACAGCTTTCTAAACAATGTCATACAAAAATACATCTGATGCCCTTTCTAGACCAGTACAATGATCTCTTCTTTGATCCTCTTTTCTCTACTACAGGATTAAAAGCTAAGAGCAATTTTAGAGGTCTTCCAGGCATCAATCCTTCACATTTCTAACAGTGCATAAGAATAGTTGCTTGAATATTGAATAATTAAAAATGAACCACCATGTGGCTGGAGAGGTGGCTCAAAAATTAAGAGTACTGGGCTGCTCTTCCAGAGGTCCTGAGTTCAATTCCCAGCACCTACATGGTGGCTCATAACCATCTATAATAAAATCTGGTGCCCTCTTTTGCCCTGCAGGCATACATGTAGACAGACCACTGTATACATAATAAATAAATAAATAAATAAATAAATAAATTTTAAAAAATGAACCACCTGGCCCATCTTGATTACAAAATTAACAAGTGATTCATTGAACACATAATTATCTATTATCATTCTACACCACGTACCATCATAATCTCCAAAAATGCAGTGGTAGCCAAAACAGAAGTGAATGTTCTACACGCTATGATTTTACTGGCTAAAGATGCTGACATTAGTCACAAAACATTTAGAAGAATAAACAAGCCTTTTCAAATGTGGCATTTCTGATATATACTGAGAGGTAAAGTACACAGACAGCACCATCATCCAACTGTGATACCTATGAACCACAATGATGAACATTAAAGCAAGATATCATACCTAAAGGTGCAGTAGTGGCACTTATATCTTGGTGTTAATCAACCACTGTCTAGCTGAACTTAAGGTCTTCACAAGAGAGAGGAAATCATGTCTGGTACTAGAAATCTAGGCAAGTACTGGGTCTAGTGAGGTCATGAATCTTAGCGAAGAACTTATTTTGCTAAACCTATAAAATTCCTAATTGCATTCTAAAACTTATACTCACAGATAAGTATACTGTAACATCAAATCAAAAAAGCTTTTCTTTGCAGCAGATAAAGATCATCACAGAAAGGCACAACTTATCATAAGGCAAAGATCAACTGATCAAGGAGAACGTTGTCCCAGTGGATATGTTTATAACCCAACTCCTGCACCTAAGGCTCAGGAAACATCACAGAAGAGGAGACGAAATGATTGTAAGAGCCAAAGGACCAGGAAGTCTGCTGTGAGATTGTGTCTTTTAGAAATGACAAGGATGCTACATTCATGTTACCTCAAGAACATGGCAGCCTAAAAAAAGACCTGAACAATAACAGTACCAATAATCACAATAAGTTGTAAGGGAAAGTCTTAGAGGGTCCTACATCTAGAGGAAGAACTTAAGGAAACTAATGACTTAGAGTCCCTAATTGATTATTCAATACAAAATAGTCAGCCCTGAAATCATGCACACACAAGCAATACCCAACACATTCAGTGGGCTATATTTACATATTTATATATCTGTCTATCTATAACAATAATAATGAAGTAAAAAAAAGGCTACCCATTTGAGAAGAAGTGGGAGGAATTGGAGGCAGACGACAAAGGAGGGATTGGAGGCAGAAAAGAAATGAGGGAAAGCAATATAATTAGATTTTAATTAAAATTTAAAACTGTAAGTAAAGAAGTAGAACTTGTTAGATATTTAGAAAACCCCTTCAAAGTTGATAATCACAGACCTGAAGGAGGAATGGTGGCTAAAAAAATAAAATGAAAGATAGAAGAGAAGAATATTCTTTAAAAAGGCAACATGATTGTCGAAGCCATGGTGTTAAAAATGTGTGTGTTTTCAAAAAAACAGGGGAAAAGTTAATAGTTCTTGAATGTATTAAGGAAGCCAGTCAGTGGCTAGACATAAAGTTAAAGATGTCGACAGATCTGGGAAAATGCTCAGCTGGTAAATTGCCTGCCACATAAGCATGAGGACCTGAGTTCAATCCGATCCCCAGTATCCATGGAAACAAATATGGGTGTGGTGTTACCTGCCTGTAATCTCAGCCCTAGGGAAAGGGAGACAGGAAGATCTCTGGAGCTGGTTGATCAGCCAAGTCTAGAAAAATTGGTGAGCTACAGGTTCAATGAGAGGTCCTACCTCAAAACAAAGGTATAAGGGGCAAAGAGGTTTGTTTGCCATGGATGAATGAGGACCTGAATTTAGATCCTTAGAATCCACATAGAAGAGCTGTGAATGGTGGCATACCTTTATAACTCAAGTGTTGAGAGTGGGGAGGCCAGTAAGTCCAAGGGGCTCACTGACAATTGTCAGTCTAGAAAATCGGTGAATAAGGTGGATTGAAAAAGAAACACCTGACATTGACCCTTGATCTCTACATGTATAGATTTACATGTATGTATACCCCCTCACACATATATACCCATAAATATGTGTGACCATGTGTGTAACTGCACATGTACATGCACACACACACACACACACACACACACACACACACACACACACACACTAAATATGTAAACAGATGTCTGCTCATTCTGGGTCTCTATATACTATGAGGAGCATTTAAACTTTATGCTAAGAGCAATAGGGAATGGCTTGGGGTGGGGAGGGTTAATTGAGCATACATGATGAGATTTACATCTTTATAACACAGAACAGGCTAGCCAAGTGTATTTTCATAAAGCATAGCAATGATATTGAGTTGTTAGATAAACTTGCACTGACAGATCAACTTGAAAGGATAGTGACAGGATAGAATGATAAGTTACATTTACAATAGCCAGAGATCGGATTCGAAAGTAGATGTATCTGACAGGGCACAGCTGGTTGAAGAGTCACCACTGGGGTCCCCACTGCAATAGGGACAGGAGTGACTCTGCTAGTCTGGAATGAGTCTCTTACTTTCTAAGCCTCTGTCACATCTGCAGATCAGAAGGAATTTCATCTAACCTAGATCAAAGACCCTGAAGATGAAAAGGGGTTTTCACCTAGCAAAAACTGAACTGTCCCAATGAGATATTATCTGAATAATGACACTCATTGCTAAATCAAACATGTCCAAAGACTTCCAGGTATCAAGCTCTCAAACTATCGATTAACCAAGAAAATATGAAATAAGCCAGAAGACCTAATCAATACCCAGAGCTTAGAAACAAAAAACATCCCGAGTGAGGTAACCCAGACCCAGAAAAACATGCATGGTATGTATTCACTTATAAATGGACATTAGCCATAAAGTACAGGATAACCATGCTACAACTCACAGGCCCAAAGAAGCTAAGTAATAAGGAGGACTCAAGGGAGGATGCTTGAATCTCACTTAGAAGGGGAAATAAAACACACATCAGAGCTGAATGAAGAGAGAGAATTAGGTGGGAGAGGGGTGAGGAATGGACCAGAGATGAAGATCAAATGGGGGGTGGGAGTGGAAGAGAACTGGGAGGGAGAATGGAAATCAGTGGGGGGCATCTCTGGGACAAGCCAGAGACCTGGGACAGGGAGGGGCTCCCAGGAGTCTATGGGGGTGACCCTAGCTGAGACTCCTAGCAGATTGTGATATGAAAACTCCTGTAGCCAGGCAGGCCTTCCAGTGAAGGAAGGGGGACATTAAGCCATCCACAAAACCTTCAGCTCAAAATGTGTCCTGCCTACAAGACGCTCAGGGATAAAGATGGCGTGGAGACTGAAGGGATGGTCAACCAATGACTAGCCCAACTTGAGATGCATCCAATGGGAGAGAGCTAACCCCTGACTAACCCCTGACCACTATTAATGATTCTCTGCTATGCTTGCCGATAGGAGCCTAGTATAACTGTATCCAGAGAGGCTTGATCCAGCAGCAGATGGAAACAGATGCAGAGATCCACAGCCAACCTGGGCCTACGGAGGCTCACAGAGATGGAAACACCAACCAAAGAGCATGCATGGGTTGGACCTAGGCCCCCTACACATATGCAGCAGATATACAGCTTGGTCTTCATGTGCATCCCCTAACAACCGGAGCGGGGGCTGTCTCTGCCTCTGTTGCCTGCCTTTGGATTCCCTTCCCCTAGGTGGGCTGCCTTGTTGGGCGTTAGTAGAAGAGGATGCCTTTAGTCCTGCTGTGATTTGATGTGCCAGGGCAGGCTGGTATCCATGGGGGCTTCCCCTTCTCTGACAAGAAGGGGAGGAGGTAATAGAGAGAGGGGCTTGTGAGGGTGAAACTCAGAGGAGAGGAGGGAAAGGGGCTGTGATTAGGATGTAATGTGAATAAATACATTAATGAGAAAAAAAAGAGAATGTAACACTCTCTTATACCTTTATTTTAAGGAGGTGGTCATTCCAGTTTTTTGTTGTTGTTGTTGTTTTGTTTTTTGTATTGGCTGGTAATTCTCCAAGTGTGTGTGTATGTATGTATATGTTTGTGTATGTGTGTACATGTGTGTATGTGTGTGTGTGTAACAAAAATCCTGGTGTGCATCAGTATTTTGTGCATTTTCCCAGAAGCCTGGTTTCTGTGGAAAAATAAGACCTGTCTTGCATGGTTTCATCCATTCTACCTCCAGCACATTTACCTCACAGTCACCAGGATGACCTTTACAAAACTGATGGCAATCCTTTTTCTCTGTTTTTAACATCTACCTTAGCTCCTTGCAGAAATCAATGCATTTCAATACTTTTTCATATTCTTTAAGGCATGGCCCATTGTTCACTTGCTTGTGTTCATCTCTTACCGCTTAATACCAAGGAGCTAGTAGTTCAAGTACCACAAGAGGGCAAACCATTCACAATGGTGTGTCCACTGGAATGAAATTACTAAAAGAAATACCAGGGAGAGCTTGGCTTTAGAGAGGATGAAGACCACAAACATAAAATCAAAACATACTTCCCACATTGTATTTCATTGGGAGCTCTAGGAAAAGTTCATATTTTTAGACTCTTGTTTTTAAAACTTTTAATTGCACTTCTTTAGTGTGTGTATATGTATGTGCATGTGTGTGTGGTGTGTGTATGTATGTGTGTATGTGTGTGTGTATGTATTGTATGTTCATGCATGTATGTGTAGTGTGTGTGTGCATGTGTGCATGTGTGTGTGTGTGTGTGTGTGTGTGTGTGTGCACCATAGGAGGCAAATGGAACTCAGAAGACACCTTGGTGGAGTTGCTTCTCTTGTTCCATCATGGGGTCATATGACTAGAACCCTGGCATCATGTTTGGTGGCCAGCATTTTTACATGTTAAGCCATCTCACTAGCACTGAGCTGCTCTTTGAAAAGTATATATTTACCCTCAAGGAACTATACAAGAGAGAAAAAGAAACATTTTAGGGACAGAAAACCTGCAGATACCTTGCCTAACTGTTTATTGGTAATAGCAGAGTTAACACTAACAAAAGTTGAGACTGGTAAATTGTGAACTACCAATAAATATTGGTTATACTGACTTTTAGCCAGAGCAGACATTCCCTTAACCCCTTCCACTGTGTATTATTTTTTTCCTTTTAGAATAGCATGTTAGTTTGTCTCTAAGATGACTACCACTGAGTCCTTTAAAAACTACATATTTTTAGTAATGGGGGGGGGCAATATGATTCTTTGAGTTTTGATCATGTCTGCCCTCTCCCTCTCACCTCACCCTATACACACTTAACCTCACATCCTCTCTTTATTTTAACTCATCTAGTCCTATTTGTTGTGGATCCTTACTCTGGGAGAAGTGGCCGTCCACTAGAGTAAGGTTCTCCTAATGGATGCCATATCCTTAAAGAAAATGAATTCTCTCTTTTCCCGGAAGCTATCAATTACTAATAGCTCCTCAGATAGAGATGGGACTTGATAATTACCACCCCCCACCATGCTGGGATTTTTCTGGCTTGAGCTTGTGCCGGTCTTCTGCACACTGTCCCACTCTCTGTGACTTCATATGTGCGACTGCCCTGCTGTATCTGAAAAACACTGTTTTCTTGAAGTTGTCCACTGCCTCTGCCTCCCATAAACTTTCAGTTTATTCTTCTGCAATGATCCCCAAGTTTAGAAACTGGGCGGAGTGTGTGCATTACAGATGTTCCATTTAGGGTCGAGCATTTTATAATTTCTTATTCCCTGCATTTTGACCAGTTATGATTCTCTGTGTGTTGACTGGCAAGTAATCGAGGCTAAGAACCCATGGCTAGACAGGTCATAGGTTCTAGGGGACAGCTTTCTACTAAAGGAGCATAGTATTAAACCAAGCCCTAATGATTTATTGTTACATCTACAGAGTAGTACATCTCAAACCTCATAAGAGAATCTGCATTATACAGTAGATGGCAATTAACACCACTGATTGTTTTTCCCTCCTGTATTTGAATGCTATTTCACTTGTAGAGAAATGGAGTTTGCCCTTCAAGTCTCTTCAAGTTAACCTGGCCTATGACTGCTCCCAGTGATGACAGCCAGCAGAAGTGATACTGGTACATAGACCTTATTTTTAAGACAATAGGCATTCTTCCTGCTGTTCCTGAAATACTCTCCATGGTGAAAGGCATCTGATTGCTTTGAGCCCTCCATGCTAGAAGGGGCCCATTGGATGCATGGACAATATTAGCTTGCTCCAGGTGCTTGAGTCATTTCAGCCCAGGAAGCAGAGATGCAAACACTGGAGCCATTTGGCCATTTCATTCCCAGCAGATGCTACCTGAGAGAGAACTGAAGTGCTACACATATGGCCCAAGGGGAGCTGTCATAGTCATTCCTGGCCACTCAGGACAGCCCAGCATCCTGAAGGAGAAGCAAACATCCCTTGTACTCTGTCTAAACTCCTGACCCACAAAACCGTGACCAAAGTACAGTACCTGCTCTTTTTCTTGCTATTAAATTTTGATGTAGTAAAGAGAGAGGCCACTTGCTTCTCCTTTTCTAACTTGACTGCCTTGATAGTTGTTTCTGTAAAATCCAATTCCTGCACCATATTGTCCTTAACCAATGGAACCTCTTCACATCTCCTGCAAGCATGCATCTCACCTAGATATCTTATCTTATCTACAAATCAACCAACATGGCCCCAAATGCCTTCCTATTTAACTGGCAAATAAGTTACATGAATTATGGAAAGCCCGTGGTTCCCAGAGCAAGTGGAAAAGCTGGCTCTCCATGACTACATGGACCAGACCTGTGTAACAGGTGCGCATTGTCAACAGTACCCCCTCAGATAAGCCATATCTCCATGTCTACATGTGTAGCCAAGCAGACAGGTGAGAACCAATCTGTTAGAAATGTTGCTTTGCTATTTCTCTTGCCTCCTCTACTTGGCAAAGCCAGGTAGCAGCCAAACTGAGATTTGCCCATTTGTATGTGCTCTAAAGACCCCTCATTTAGACCCTGTACTGTTCAAGGTATTGGAGGGGTGATTGTATACATCCCCAGACTACCAGTGACTAAGTTTCAAAGGCTCCTTTGAGTCACAACTCCCAGAATGTCAGGAACCATAAAAATGAATGTGTAAAATGGCCTTGAGTTATTAGAATGCTGGGGTTGGTGACAGATGTTCCTGAGGGGCTAAGGTATGGGTGACACCTGACTGGCAAAGGCACATTCTTTGATTCCTTTCTCCACCTGTATCCACTTATAGATGTTGAAAATAGTGCAACTGCATGTGGTACCATCCTTATAGTTTTCTGAACACGCAGTATTTCTCTGCCTAATCCTTACCTATCTACCCATCCACTTGTTAGAAAGAGTTTTGAGTATCTGCTCTGTTACAGACACTGTGCTGCATACTGAGGATAAGGGAGCAATAAAATTCAAATGCTTTCCCCCATCTTGGAACTTTCATAAAATAGACCTTAGACAAATGTGTCTGAAAACTGTAGTCGGCCTTCAGGGTAAAAATGGGGAAGCATAACTCAGTGATACCACTGAGAAAAGGGAACAAGCCAGATAAAGGAATAAGAAGATAAAAACATACACACGAAACACAACTCATGAGTAGACAGCTAAAATAATCAATTAGGGGCTGGAATTTTCTCATGGGTCAGGGAGTAAATAATTTAGGCTTTGTGGGTCAAGCCCCCAAGAAATATGCAAACAGGAATGAATGTGTTCTTATAAAACTTTGTTAATATTAATCAATACCTTGGGCTAGATTTGGCCTGTGAGCTCTAGTTCATCCACCACAGTCTAGATAGAGTGATGGCATAGATAGAATCCTGTGAGAGAAGGCAACACAGCTGACGTTCACAGAAAAGGGAGTAAGATGTAACAGCATCTGAGATGTGAATGGTTTACCATGTCAGGATTTTACCTTTGGTCCTTATCCTAATGTTTAGCTTAATAAGATATCCCTGGTTATTATGTGAAAATGGAGTAGAGAAAGATTAGGATGGGTATAGAGATTATTTATTGTTATTTATGCGCTATGATCTTTTATTGAGGTTGGAGACGAGGATGAAGATTACTTGGGCAGAGATGAAGAGAGTCAGTGGATATGGAGAAAAAACATAAGTTCTATATATTTTGAAAGTTCAGAATAAGTTGTCCTTTTTAAAAATTGGGTTCGTTCTAGTTTTTGTTTAGCAAGGATATCATATAAGTCATGCCAGTCTCAATTTTGCTATATAGGTGAGGCTAGTCTTGAACTTTTGATCTTCCATGCTCAGTTTCTCAGTGCTGGGATTGCAGGCATATCTAGGAGGGCACAGTAACACACACACACACACACACACACACACACACACACACACACACACTTACTTCCACCACCACCACCACCACCACACACACACAAACACACACTCAAATATCAAAAAACTTTGAATACAGTTACCATATAACTATTACAGGGTGGCATTGCCCCTACCAGATACCGCAGGCTAATAAATAAAAAGCTTAATGCCATAAATGGTTTGTTGGCCAGTGAGGTCTCACAAACCCTCAGACATTGCAGGCTGCCATCAATGTTTTTTGTTACCCTCTAGAACTTGACAATAAGAACCTCTCCTTGAAGACACCGTACACTAGAGTAATGGAACATGGAAACATCCAGTTGGTTCCGATGCAGAAGCTTCCTTCCTACTGGATAGATTATAGAGTGTTGGAAGGTGCTATGCATACTACCAGTGTAAAGTAATTGCCAGTATTACCCAGCTGTGAACTGTGATCTACAATAATTACTGGCCATGCAAGAAATGCCTCTTTGTGCAATAGTGGCATGAATGTCACAAGAGTAACTACTTTTTGATTGACTTAAGATTCAATCCATAATATTAAATGCATATATGTCACCATTACCAGGGTTAGAAACTGTGGGTAGACAGGACCTATAACCTAGGGGAGAACCTTTTACTATTATTCTACTAAATAGATATAGAATTAAACTAAATTATGATAATTAACCATTACAGCTATAGATTAGTGCATCTCCCAACCCTTGTCAGAGATTTCGTGTAGCAGTAGTTGGTGACTCATACAGAAACCCATACTAGTTATGATGCAAAGGATGGGAGACAATAGAATGCTCCCATCTAAACTGGACATCCAAAACATATCCCCTCTTGCCAGGCCTCAGAGATCATTGCAAAAGAGAGGCTGGAAGATTGTAAGAGTCAGAGGCACTTTGAGCCTCAGTTTCTTTAACCTGCCCCACCCAAGTGCTTCCAATATTATATGAAATGAGCCTTTTGAAGTGCTTTGGCCAGTAATTACTCACAAAACATTAGCCAGTAGAATTATCCGTGTTTTTAAATTTTCCCAGCCTACAGCTTTGAGCTGAGGAGACCAAAAAAAAAAAAAAAAAAAAAAAAAAAAAAGTCTGTAAGACTTGGTTGATGCCGCTACCTAGCAACTACATATTTACATTTCCAGCATCTTTTCTTTATCCCTGATTACTGCAAGAAGCACTTTCTAAGTGCCCAGTTATAATTCAGGACCACCTGCGTAGTATGGAGGACTATTCTATTTTCTTCTGCAGATGCAGTGGCCTAGCATAAATTGTCAGCTTTGTCGCTTCACTGAAGTCCTTTTGAAAAGGTACTGGGAGGGAATGACTGTGCCAGCATACAGTGACAGTGACAGTCCATGACAAACTGTGGTTCACACTCCTGCAATGGAAAGATGATGCTGTACAACTCACGGAGCTTGTGAAGCCAGGATTCAGCACAAGGCAAGGGCACCCGGCTCTAGGGTTATTTGGCTTTCAGAAGGGATAACCTCCTTGGGATGTGGACTTAAGTTGTCCACAGATGTGAGCCCCGCCCCCTTTACATTCCAACTACCTGTCCAGTCTTATCTCAGGCCATATGCTTTTAGCAGAGTGCACTGGGCTCTGAGCCTGTGATGCCCCAGGCTCATCTCAGCTGTTGTACCTTTAACCTGGGATAAGTTCTCTCTTACACGGAGTTTAAATGAGAAGTTTATAACTCAGGCAGAGTTAATTACCTGCTGAACCTCTGATTGGCGTTCCTGAGACACGATACATGCCTTTCCTCTATCACTTACCATATTTATTGAAACGAATCCACTTACAAGTCTCCTCATGGAGGAGACTAATATCCTTGAAGGCAGAGACCGTGTCTTATTTATCTTTACAATCCCTATAATATTTCCCCCTATAGTCGGCATTCGATGAATATTTAAAGGAACACCTCAGCTACTCCCATAACGAGAAGATGAAAAGGATAATTCAATTTGAGAAGGTTCTATTTGTGCAGAAATCAGATTGGGGACAGGGGGATGTATGTGGAAATTACAAGAAGACAAACCACTAATGACTGTACACAGCATTTCAATCCTTTGAATGAAACCATTGTACAGGAGCTAGAAGGGTCACAGCCCCCAAACTACTCCTGATTCCATTAGTGACTTAATGAATAATTTGAGGAAATGCCCTTCCCCCAGGACCAAATTCTCCACTTTTTAGTAAGAGAAGGCTGGATCAGACATTATCTCAGACACTTCTTAATTTTTACTATTCATTGTGTTATATCCATTTTTGTTCAAAATTCTTCTGAGCAACTTGTCACAATCTAACTCCATACTGTTTGTGATGGACAATTTGTTCACTTCCTTAAGGGCTACTTACATTTCTATTTCTTTCTTCCAAAGAGCAAACAATTCCACCCAACCCTGGGTTTCCAGGGGTTTAATAAGCGTGTCCTTTATCTGTCAGTCAAGTGGATGATTGCAAAATATTCAATAATCCCTGCAAAATATTCAATAAAACTGGAGGTGGCAAGCTTGTAACATTCAATTCTTCTCTCAGATTCAATTTAATCCTGGAGCAACCAGAAAAGATAATTGTTCCTGCACAGAATTTTTGCACTTCTCTTTTGCATTCCTCTGCATGAGGCTCTGTAAAGCTGTTGGTTTTTGCCCTGTGACTCATTGTTGCTTCACCTTGGAAATTTCCACTCCTTCCATCCTGACTCTTAGGGTTTTTTTCACTGTTCAGGTAAACTGGAGAGGAAAATCCTACATGGTTGGGAGAGAACCCTCGAAAGGTAGATCCTTGATTGTATTGACACATGCTAACAGCCTTCAGGTCAAATACCCCTTGACAGCAATGTCCCCTGGAAACATCTACTCCAGGGAAGAGAGCAGTCAGAGCCTCCCTACCCAGAGAGCCTACAACTTTGTTAAAATTAGAGGCAACTTAGCAAATGAGGCACAAGGGCTTTGGCATCTGACAGACCTCGGCTTTACCTTGAGCTAGTTGGTGTTAAACTTGAGCTTTATTTGAGTCACCTGGAAGGCATATTGGCTATCCCTAGGCACTACCCCAGCTGAACGTGCTCCTTTAGAGACTGGGCTTTGGGACAGTATGCTTTAAATGAATGGCTCAATGTCTGTGGACCCTAGTTTCTTTTCTTTTCTTTATAAACTTGCAAATAAATGAAAATATCTCATATAAAACTAATCAGACCCAAAGTCTATATAGCTCAGGGATGTCTATACAACTAGAACAGACTTGAATTTCTTTGGCAATAATAATGCCTACCTTCCACAAGGCAGCATAAAGGAGTTATTTTGGCTAGGTGACAGAGGTGTCAGACAGACCTATGTTTTAGGTCTAACTCTACCCTTTAAAGCTATGAAATTTTAGGAGCTGTAGTAATTTTTATTTTATTTTATTTTATTTTATTTTATTTTTCAGAGCTGAGGACCGAATCCAGGGCCTTGCACTTGCTAGGCAAGTGCTCTACTACTGAGTTAAATCTGCAACTAATTTCTATTTTAAGGTCTTGTTTTTCTTGTCTTTAAACCATCAGTTTACAACATTTATTTAATCCTTTCAATATGCTAATGATGTTAAGAAATGTAATATTAAGTATTCAGCATTTAAATGAACATATCATTAATTTTTTAAAAGGGTTTATCTATTCTTATGTTATACATAGGAGTGTTTTACCTACATGCATGTATATGTACTGTAGGTATGTCTGATGCCCACAGAGGCCAGAAGAAGGCACTGGATCCCATGGAACAGTGCTGAGTGATGGTTGTGTACATTAATTCAGACATGTACAGCGTATTCTGGATGCCAGTTTGGAATCCAGTGTGAGGGAGATGACAGTTCTCTTAAGTCCTAGGCTGGAGTAGAGGGTCATGGTTATCTGGAGGTCTAGCCTGGAGTAGAGGGTCATAGTTGGGAACTCAACTCCATGAACATTGGTCAATAAATAGAAGGGCCAGCTGTTTTGAGCAGATTGACAACAGGGGTGTGTATTCTGGGGCCTGATGACTGAAGTGGAATTGTTTAGCCTGTCAGAATACCTGGAAACTTCAGTCTAACAGTTAAATAGGTGGGATGAGGGTGATTGATTCCATTACCCTATCCAACAGCAGAGGGCAGACAAAGCCGGCACTGGGCTACTGATTAGTACACAGGTGAAAAAGCAGAAATAAGAGAATTGAGATGATAGTGACAGATTTCAGGTTCATAAAAGATGAAATTTACTCCGAGAAAAGGAGGCGGCTCTGGAATTAGAGACATCTTCGCATGAATCCCATTTCCATTATTTGTTCATTGACTCCTTCATTCATATAGATAAATTGCCAGTGAGTATCTGATGGGCCAGAGTGCTTTCTTATAAGAAACCAGAGAGGACCCAGCAACCATGCTTTGGATTTTAGGTTATCTTTATGACAATGATGATGTCATTTATAACATCAGGTAACAAGGGTAACAGTTCTACCTAGCCATGCTGTTTGGGGTCTAGACCCAGATAAGGTCCTCAGAGAGCTAACAGTCATAAGCATCACATCCATATCAAATCAATAGTTATTCCCAGAGAAGGCCAAGACTCATTTCTGTAGCCATCTCGCCTCAGGGAGTTTACTACAATCCCCTTCAAGTCCGGTTACATTTTAAAGTCCGATCTATCCTCCCAATGTCAACTTCTCTAGTTATACAACATATTTCTAAAATAAATCAGGCTGCATTTTGCCTGATGCTGCCTGCCACCTGCCCCATCTCTGCTTAACCAACTTATGACAGAGTCAAACTTGAACATTCTATGACCTATGTCCAATGAAACCCTTTTATGAGTTCTATCTGTTGAGCGACAGGGCCATGCCTCGGGGTTCAGGAGCTACTCTCCTCATCAGAAGAAAACAGTTCCTGGGGCATTTCTGTTTGGGCTGAAATGAACCACGAGAAGATGACACATGAATGCACAAGATGAGGAAGACATAAGCACAATATTCAGGGACAACAGCTGAAGAGACATCCAGAAAAGAAACAAAAGAATGTACGGAAAAATTATCAGTATGCAAGGCAGCAAGATCAAAATCAGATTACTGAAGAAAAGGTTAGTGTATCTTTAAATGGAAAACAATGCTCATTTCTGTCCTTGAAGTGTACTCCTAGGTGTATTTTGATCACAAAGACAGGGGACGAGCCCTGGAGTCCTTTGTGCAGGATGCTTCAACACAAAGTCATACAGTAAAGATGCTGATTGTCTGGACCTCTGTTTTCCTGACCTATTGTGAGCCAGGAGCCAGAAGCCATCCCTGTTCATTCATTTTTGTATCTTCTTGCAGATTGCTCCAGCACAGCAATAATGAAGATGAGACCATCGATGTAGAGACCGGCTTTCCTAGGAAACGCCTAGAGGGACAATTTCTGCAGGACATGTCTGTGACAGCCTTCACTGGGCAGGTGCAACTGATGCAAGCATTTGGATGAATACAGGGGATGGGAGGAGACACAGTCTTCCCATGCTGCAGGGCTATTTTGCCTTTGTGTCTTTTCTTTTCCTCCCAGCTTCATGGTAGAGGTATTAATAAAGATCAAAGACAAAGATGTCCAGTTTAAAAAGGAGAATATGTGCTATTGGACACAGATTTCTTTGACAATTCTTTAAACAATTTTAGGAAGATGTTTTAACGTAGGAATGTATTAGTCCACTATCAAGTAGGTTCAGTAACAAACATATGATCTGGACAGGGTCGTTGTGAGGCTGGACTTAGATGATCATGAGAGAGCCTAGCAAGCGCCTCATGACAATCTAACTGACTCCATGTCAGTACCCAGATGTAGGCATCCATGTTCAACAGAGATGTGGTGAAAGCCATTGCTCACATGGTAGAAAGTTAACCCACACGATCACTGAGGAATAGTGCTGTCTGTCTTTGCAAGTGCCAAAGAGCTCACTCAGTGAAGCTGCCAATTGCCAAACTATGAGGCATGGCTCTGGTTTGAGAGTAGAAAACTCCATTTGGCTTCTAATCGAATCTCTACTATTTCTGTGCCGTGTGACTTTGGGCATATGTCCTTCTGCTCTCCTAAACTTGGGTTCCTCATTTTCAAAATAGAGGTAATATAGAATTTACAAAGTTTCGAGGAAGCTTAAGAGTAGGATTTACACAAAGCAAAAGATCCAGTGCATAGTAGGCACTCTTCCAAGCTATCCTCCTTCTTGAGTGTTTGCTACCAGGAAGTTAAGAGACAGATTCATATTTAAAAATTAGTGACTGCTGCAGGCACCTGCATGTGCAGATGCAGATGCACGGGCACACATACACTCACACACACAAATCAAAAATAATAGAATTAATATATATTTTTTTAAAAAAAATATCTATTTGTGATGCAAGTTCCCAATTTATAACTACTTTTCTCAAACTATTCCTGATTTATCAGAGTACTTAATGGTCCAATATATGATGATGTCCATATGATCTGGTCTGCATATTTAGATTCAATTATGATATATCTGATATAAGGAAAAATGTGTCCTGATTCTGACTCGTCTAAGGGTATCTATTCCGAATCTCAGTTTCCCTACATGTTGACGAGGCACAATATTAAACCTATAAGCTATCTATGACATGAAAATAAGGGCCCACTGTTGAAATATGTCACACAACTAGAAATGTTTATCTGGAGGCTAGGGAGATGGCTCAGTGGTTAAAAGTGCTTGCTTGCTTGCTGCTCTACAAAGGACCTGAGTTTGTTTTTCAGTGTACAAGTCAGGTGGTTCGCAATCTTCTGTAATTCTATCTCTGAGTGAGTACTAACTGATGGTAGCCAGTAGAAACGGGAGTTAGATGTTAAGGTGAACAGCCAGGCCCCTACGTCCTAGGCATTCAACTGCGATTTGTTTTGAAGCATCTTGTTTAGTCTGAAAATGAGCAAGGAAAAGGCATAAATAGAAAAGATAAAGAGGCAGACATAAGCATGATGTGTAAGGAGTGTACTTGAAGAAAGACCCAGAAAACAATCCCAGTGAGCAAAAGATCACAGGAAAAAAAAATTACAAGTATTCAAGGCAGCCAGGATCAAAATCAGATTACCTAATAAGAAGCCAGCTTTTCTTTAAATGGAAAACAATGTACATTGTTTGTCCTTGAAATGTGACATGCACAGCTTTTAAAAGAATGCCTAAGCACTCTGCCACAACAGCCCATAGCTGACAGAGCCCTGTCACCCTACTGCCCCAGAGGTCATTGTTCCTATACAACACTGGGAGGCTTGACTGAATAGATGTTGCCAAACATAGCAGTCACTGGTAATAGATAAGACCAGAAAACAGACCCAAGCAGGAAGAAATAAATGATAAATTTGAATAAAGGTAGGGCCCACCTGCTCAATAATGGAATAATTGCCCAAGGCATGTCCTTCTATAATCTTTCCTGATGTTAGGAATGTTCTCCTACCCTCCCTCTCTCTGTATTGCTTCAGAATTTGCACATAATCTCAGTCACTCTTAAAGATGCCGATTCAGAAGCCAGACAGCCACTTCCCTAATGTCACGAAAATAGATTCAATTTTACATACATCAGGGTGATTTTAGAAGCAATTTTTACATCTCTAGTGTAAGCATTACTTACATTTTTTCCCCCTTCAAATCTCATCCCAGTGGTCCCACAGGGCATTTTAAACGTTACCTGATGCATTTTAGGACATTGAAAAAAAAATCCCCAGAGTATGTTTATAGCTGCAGCCTGAAGACACTAGATGGGTAGAAAGAATTCTAAAATATTTAGTGATTCAAACAAATGCATGATTTCATAATAATTGAATATAACCAGTCACTTGAAAATTTGTTTTTTTTCTGTCTTTAAAAAAGAAATATCAATAAAATCAATATCTATATACAGATACATAGGAGAGTGCATATGATTCTATGTATGCATGGGTATATAGATATAAGATATGGACAGCAGACATATCTGATTGTTTGGGAAGACTAGCTTTGACCTTTAAAACATCCTAGGAGACCTCACTGAATGTTCTTACCCTTTCTTTTTCATTAGTGAAGAAGTGTTTTTATTTTGAGGGTCTAACTTTTTATCCACAATGAAAACAGTGGTTGTATTTCTCTTTGAAATCCAAGGAATTAGTGTGACCTAGGTTGTTTTCCCATATGACTGGCAAGCTCGAGACTAAAGACCTGCAATTTCAGGGTCACAGTGATTGTCATGCTTGCTGGACCATAATCTTTCAGCATCTGATGTCTTCCTGGGGAGCTTTTATGACAGGGAAAAAGTATGCACACAAGGGTGGGATGTGCAGGAGAATTTTGGTTTGAATAACTGAAATTAGTATCATTTTTAAGGCTAAACTTGCAATGCTCAAAGTTGAAGAGCCAGGGACAGCTCAGTGCAGTTCAGAATCCACGTTTCTTCAAGTACACACCAAGGTCATTTCCTAGCCAGATCCTCTGTGCTTCTCCAGTTCTGTGTCTGCCTCCCCTTCCTGAATCCTGCCAAATATACAAATACGGGTAATTCACCCAGATTGAGGACAGGAATAGGCCACGTGTAGGGTTAGACAGACCATAGCTTGTCTCTTATCTCTAAGGAGAGGCAAAATTTAAATATTTGTTCATAAGATCATCAGTATGTTATTAGATTTTTGTCTTCAAAGCATTAGTCAATCTTAAGTTGTATTCAAATTTACATGGTCAATAGGAGCAGAGTGATATCATGTGGCTATTGATAAAGTTGAGAGCAGTAAACAATGCCACTGAGTTGTATATCTTTTTCTAAAATGATTAACCTAAATAAAATCTGATGCAAAATCAGACAACTCTGGCTCATGGATCACACTATGGAACAACTGCCTCAGACTTCTGAAAAATGTCAGGTTCCTGGAAGGAAAAATAAGGTCAGGAGACCTTAGGAAAACCAAATGGAAATGAGCACCTTGGTTGGATTTTGATTTACAGCAAAAGATCCAGCATACTCTGGGGACACACAGGAACTTTAAATGTGAACTTGCATCTTCAATATCATTGGAACAATGTCTTAGTTCTTACAGAAGACTAATTCTATTGTGGTCTGATGAAGAGCTGTTTTACATCATAGGAGCCACATACCCAAATCTCTAGAGATGGAATATTCTAGAAACCTCAACTTCTAAATAGCTCAGAAAATTCTGTTCAGTGAGAAAAAGTGCAATCAGATGTCAATATTGAAAAATATTACCAATCAGTGAATACAGTTAAAGGATATGAGTATTCTTTTCTTCTCAGCCTCTTTTGGCAAAATCAGATTTAAACTAGATTTTAACTAGATTTAAACTAATCTTTGCTCCCAAAGACAATACTCCTCCATTTGAATATAGTCATTGCCATTCTCAAAGTTCTGAGTACTTAACCAGGGTGTCTCTAAGAACTGTTTGGATAGCATTACAAAATCCATCGCCCTCAGTTCCTGTCCTATCTCTCAACCATCATTTTGCTTGGAAAACTTTTAAAATTTTATACTGTACTTTAGCATAGGGGTCTTGGATCCTTGAGAAATACAACGCTGGGAAGTTGAGGCAAACATATCTCACCTACCAAATAAGATCAGCTCTACTAAGCATCTCAGGCTGAGGGTAGAAATGAACCCAGTGTGCCTGCATCATAGATGGTGCAGTGTCTTATATTGGTTTCCTTTATTCTCTTGTGCTCTCGTCACTCTGCATTTCCCAGACAGACCATATTTAAAGTGGTCTTTATGAAATGTGGTTTCTTCTGTCTATACTGTACAAGATATATGGTAAAAATTTACTATCTTAGTATCAAATCCAGGAAAGAACTAGCTTATAGCATGGTTGAAAGAGCAAAAGGAAGCTTTCTCAAGCCTGGTCGCCATAGGCTTACAACTACCCAGCCACGGAGTTCTCCTTTGGATGGGCCAATCATGGAATTTAAACTATTTATATTAGCCAAGGACACCTTATTAACTCTGTGTGAAGATGAAGATAGTCATGGCCTAATAAAACTGTGCTTGGGAACACGGTCTCCACTTAGGACATGGAACCCAACAGTCTTGTGATTTTAGAGATTTTTTTTTTTTTTTTTTTTTAAACCTAAGTTTCTAAAGTATTAGGGCCAGAGACAGAGACATTCCATGACTCATCTACATTACACAGGAAATGTGAACTAGCTTTGAAAATTGTCAGCCAGTAAGTTCAGTACAGAATACTGTTTTTTGTTTGTTTGTTTGTTTTTTGTTTGTTTTGTTTGTTTCTGTTTTGTTTTTGGCTTAAAGTCATCTCCTCCTTTCTTCCTCCTCTTCCTCCTCCTTCTTCTTAGTAACTATACTTATTTTTAACTACCTGACCTGACTCTATTTAGGATGACTTGTTCCCATTCTACCTGCTTAGGCATAGATTCTAGTTTTTTTTTTTTTGTATATATGGTTTATAGATAATGTGAATATATTTGTATATGTGTACATGCATATGTATGTGAGTATCAGCAGTTAATATAACTACCTCAATCATTCCTTACCTTATTTTTGAGACATGGTGTCTCATAAGACTTAGAGCTCAATAATTAGGCTAGACTGGCTGTCCAGCAAGCCCTATGAAATCACCCTGTGTCCACTTCCCCAGTGTTGAGCATGCCACCCGGATTAACTTTTTCTCTGTGTCCTAGGGATTCAGACTCAGGTCTTCATGCTCATGTGACATGTTTATTGGCTGAATTACACCCCCAGCCTCATATTCTTAAATATGCCTTTTATATCAGGTTGTACTGCCTAAAGTTTTGCCAGGGAGAAGACTCTTCATCTCTGATATCTCAGGAAAACATTCTGATTTCCTGATTTACTGGACTTGGTCATTGTGAGGGATCCACAGGAGAGGCACCTGGACCAAAATTGACTATGGTTACTCCATTCACCTTAGTTGGCTTGACTTACTGAATCCGTTAACATCCTGAGAGCTGGAGGAGAAGCCTTCATCATTGCGGGTGGTACTGAGCTTGGTGGTAGGCTTGTCAGTCGAGGCCACAGGACCCATCTCCCTCTGGGCTCCACTCTGGGTCTCCTTCTGCTTCTTAGCCAGCTTCCTTTGGGACATGTGCAAGGGAAAAATCACAGTCAGATGATTCTAGTTTCATTAGAGGACTGGGAAGGTAGGTTGGTCTCTTTCCCCATGCCCCATTCTCAACACCATATTTAGTTCATTCAATAAAAGCAGAGTCAAGGCTGGCTCTCTAATATTAGGGTCAAGTAAATACAAGCCGTTCTGTTCTGAAGCTAGAAATCATTTCATTGAGTAGGAAATATGCAATTTAAGTTGTTTTATCCATAAATGAGCATGTTATATAATTGAGCTTTTAATGGGAAATCAGAGAGACTCTATTATACATCCCCCACTTTCTTAGAGGGAGGAAAAGGTCAGGATGCTCCTTCTGTTTTCATGCAACTAAATAACCCCTCCCCCAAAGTCCTTATTCTATCTCTCTTTTTAAAATTATACCAAGAGATAGAGACTTTTTATTTCTCACTAGGGAAGTAAAAGGCCAAAGGCTTTTTTATGGACCTAACAATCTATTTTGCTTACATTTTAACTGATAAGGCTTAGGTATTTCATAAGAGATATGGTTCAGCTTTCCTTAGAGGTTGACTAATGAAAGAACCCACCCAGAGCAGTAGACCAAAGTAGGGGTTGATGGTTGGTGAGGGTAAAGATTAGTCTCTTAGCTCAAAAAAAGAGAAGCCAGAGCTGGACTTGATTCATAGACATTTCTATAGGAGCAACAGTTCTAGAGAACCAGGGAAGCCTTTGTAATGATGATGATGATGATGATAATAATATGTTAGAAGTATTTCTCAAAGTTCAGTGTAAATCTGAATTATCTGAAGATGTAGCACCAAGATCCCCTAGTAGTCCTGACACCAACTACTGAGGCAAAATCTCTTTTGGCATTAGACAGACATGGGTTCATAGCCTACCTCTGCTGCCTGCCTGGTGCAGGTTTACTATTCTTTGTTCATTGAACTCTTCTACACAATGAGGATTAGCCCCATACAGACATAAGGATTAAATGAGGCAGCACATCTAATACACAGAGCACAGCACCAGGCACATAAATGACAGCAACCACATGGACGCTGCTATGAAATCCTTGCTGATTCAGCTGATCACATTCTAATGTCTTAACCCCCTCCCAGCAGTTCCACTGTGGAATTCCACCTGCCTTTGAATTATACCAAGTGACAGTGACTTTGATTCCTCACTGGGGAACTAAAAAGGTCAAAGGCCTCTTCTTTTATGGATTAAAAAATCTATTTCACTTAAATTTAAAATGATGGGGCTTAGGTATATCACAAAAGATAAAAATATGATGACCCTTACTTGCATGTGGTCCCTATGGGTTTTCCCAACATACCTATATCTAAATATAGTCGTTATGTTCCTGGCAGATGGAAAGCTATAGGGTAAATAAGTCTTTCAAGGATAAACTTCTCTGAGTCTACTGCTCTAGTCTTCACAGAACCTGACTTTAATCTTAACCTTTGCTATTTTTGTTTCAACCTGGAAATAACAAACATCCTAAAGAGGGGAAACTAACCATAACATAGAAACTATGTTCTAATTATGAGATAGTTTATTTCAAGAGTTAATGACATCTCCCTTCCATAAGGAGCACCAAAGGAAATAATAAATCTGGTTGGAGAAGTATTTTAGAAAAATTTATCTGGGACCAACTCCCAATTGACAGCCTCCTCCTAAGAACATGGGTCTAATATGTAGGTGTAGACTATATAGAATGGGAGACGGCACTTTTAAATGAAGGTAATTTGAGAAGTCTTTATTTAAAAAGGACTGTTAAAAATGTCATTGGGGTAGAAAGATGATGTAACATAGAGACAAGAGACCTTGTTTCCCACCTAGAACCCAGAGAGACAAGCAGGTGAAGATCTAACCAGAACCCCTAGTGAAAGAGTTGAAAAGAAAAGTCCAGAAGGGCAGATGCTTTTTTCTTAAAGGGTTTAGTCAGTCCTAGAAGAGCACACAGAGGAAATTGTGGGCCACAATACCCTGACTCCTCATTTGCTGTCTTCCCAATTCCTATAGCAGCTCTCATTAAAAGCTTCAGGTATTAAAGGACCCCTCTGAGGAGTCCCTGAAAAACACATTTCTGCAGCAGCAAACATGGCTGAGAAAAGGGCAGAGTAAACCTGGATCCAGGAATCTGGACCGAGAAGAAAAAAGCCTTTATAATTCCTCATTTGGCCATAGTCTGAAGATTCACACAGCCTAAAGTGGAATTCTTCATTTATTTTATTTCTAAAAATTGGCCTGGGGAAGGAATTGCACTCAAGAAAAGAAACACATTTTTTTGGTCATTTATGGTTTGGCCACAGGCAGACTGTTGTATGAGTGGAACTACTTCAGGCAGACAGTGAAATGACAAGAAATCAGGCCTTGCTCAGCCTGGCTCTTTCTACCATCATCAGTCAATCAACAGGCAAGAAGAAGAGCGACATAAGACAAATAAACAATTTTGCAGCTGATGGCATTCAAAATTTTATTCTTCATCCATTATCAAAAAGCAGTGTGTTTAAAAATGTATATGTGACCTTCATAATCATAAATCTGAAAGGATATACAGCAGATATTTTGCCTCCATCTAAGCTCACTCACATTGCCCCAGCAGGAAATAAAAGGAAATCTGATAAGAGAATTAACTTGAGAACTACAAATGAGTATGAATCAGAGGCTTTAATATTTCCTTCGGGGCAGAACTTCCAGCCAATCTCATTCCATTCAGGGTAAAATAATATAGAGAGAGTTGTCTTCAACACAAATCATCGGCCTCCAAAGGAATAATAATATCCAAAAGAGGTCTCACTGCTTCTTAGAAAAATGACATTTTATAGAAATATTTGGGTTGAGCCAAATACCTATATAAAAAAAGGAAAAGAAAAAAAAGAGGAAAGACTGAACCTCTCCAAAGCATTGAGGTATTGAAAAACTAAGCTATAAACATCAGCTATATAACATCTATATTAGCTACCTTGACATAAAAAAATACTAGAGACAATGAACTTCTTAACAGAAAAGATTTCTTACTAGTCATTGACTGAGTGACCTCACTTGCTTCATTCCCTCTAACAAGGGCTGCAGATTTTATATGTACAGAGTAGGCAGAGCGAACTGCTCAGGACAAGAGCCAGGAAGCAAAAATGATTTGCATAGGCTGAGGTCTTAAATGCCCATCTTTGACTTAGGGACCTTCACTAAGCCTTAGAGTTCCACAGCACCTCATAGCACTGCACTCTGAGATCCAGGGCCTAACACACAATCTTTTGGTGTTGGGATGGGGCTCCTCAAAACCAGTGTTTTGTCCAGGGTATGTAGCCCATGGGTGAAGTCTCCTGCTTGTTTTGGTGATAGGAGTCCTGTGTGAGTGTTTTGGTAATGGAAGGGCTATATGAATGTTTTGGCAATAAACACAGGTGGAAATGGACAAGGCATGGAGAAAAGAAAACACAAACACAAAGCTAAAGATCTATCTCTGTCCTTTGGAGTTCAAAATTTAAAAATTAATACCAGTAACCTAAAGAATTTAACTTATCTTTCCCCTTTTATTTTTTATTTTTTTCACTTCTGGAGAAAACTCAATCTGAAAATACCCAAGATCTTTAAAATGTGGACTGGGCCTCAGCTTAGTTCTCCCATCCATCCATCCCTCCCAGCAAACAAGAACTAAGTCCCCCTGCCCCATTGCTCAACACTCTTAGCTGGGATGTTTTCTTATTCCTTTCCACTGGGCATCTCTCTTCATCCTTCAAGTTGAAAGTCATTCCAATGTCAGACCTTCTCTGAGGCTTCTTGCTGCTCCGCTAATAGAACTGTAATTTTCTCCTCTTGGGCTGACTCATTCTTCTAACAGATATGTGAGTACATACATGTATCAGGCTCTGTTAAGTGTAAAGA
The DNA here is from genome assembly GCF_011762505.2 of Arvicanthis niloticus. Taxonomy (NCBI): domain Eukaryota; kingdom Metazoa; phylum Chordata; class Mammalia; order Rodentia; family Muridae; genus Arvicanthis; species Arvicanthis niloticus. The sequence goes on from NC_047659.1 coordinate 130,931,129, forward strand.
AAGCCTTGTCTTCTTCACCTTGACCCTCTACAAACCCAGAGATAAATGACGAAGACAAGCCTTAAATAGGTAAGTGCAGACATAGAGACTCACAGAGATGCAGAATGCAGAGAAGAAATATTTGGTGCTATGAGAGCATTAACCCTTGGTTTGAACTCTGGCTGGAGACCAGGTAACATATGGACACCATATCAGCTAAGTCTGCATCCACTCCTGTGTTAGTCATTCAACTCTCACCCACCAGGAAGCACCTCTTGGGAGAAGGGCTTTTGACTCCCGGTACCCACTCTAATTCCTTGCTGAGGATCCGGGCTCATAGTCCACACTCAATAAATTTGTTGCACAGATTTCCATTTTAAAAGTCTGTGATTTGAAGTATAGAAAAGATGGGTATCCTGCTCTACGTACAAATTATAACCACTTCAAAAGTAAATAAGTCCAGGTAAAGAGAAGGGGAACCCTGCATGGCATCAGTTTGTGCCTCAGAATATTTTGGGTAGATAACTCAGCATTTTATTCTTGCAATATTTGCAGAATTAGTGGAATATTCACAGAAGTCTGTTTGTTTGTGTTGTTTGCTGTTGGAAACTTTAGTTTGTGTTGTTTGCTGTTGGAAACAGACTATCCCAAGTCACAGAATATTAAAAATAAAACAAAACACCCCCAAAACATCATAAAATCGTCATGACTCCTGGGGTGGTCCTCTCATTAATTAAGGTATGGATACTCAGGGCCTTTAATGCTCAAGGCTCAAGTACATGTGACTTTTCTGAACTTGCAAATATTTCTGTATTGGTTTGTGGTTCTTGTCAATTAGGTCACAGGATTTCACCAGCAGGGGGTACCAAAAGCTGAAGAAAGGAGAGCAGCACACAGAAGCCTGTGGATTCCTCTGCAGAACTCTCCTAGAGCTGGAGAATGTTTCAAGACAGTAATCTGAACCAACTAAAAAAGCACTCTCTCCTGTTGTAGACTTCTTCATCCCTTCCCTAAAATAATTTTCTTCCCCTTTGCTCATGAGGTTTTTGGACAAGTAGTTAATATAAACTTACTTTATGCCTGTGACTGCTAGACACGACACCGGAACAAACTGACTGAAACAAAACAGACAGGAGTCCATTCCAGTTCCTGCTGGGGTGATGGGGCTCCCCACTGCTGGAGGAGTTCAAGCACAGATGGGAAACTTTCTTGAAATAGAGACAATGAGGGAGTCTTATACCACTCTCACCCCCTCCCCTGTCTCTTCTTCTCTTGGAACAGGAGCAGCCAGCATCCAGATTATTACCGGAAATCTTAGCAGTTCCATTTTAAAGATTTTTCCTGGAAATGACCAGCCACATACACTCTCCTGGGCAGACATTGGCCAGGCACTTTTTCCTTCCCAGAGGGCTTTGTCTCATTTTGTCTCATATCTGACTCACCCTTCAGTAGCATCTTTGGGCAGAATATTAAAGCCCATAGAATGCAAGAGAGAGAGAGAGAGAGAGAGAGAGAGAGAGAGAGAGAGAGAGAGAGAGAGAGAGAGAGAACATAAAGGTATGAAGGTGGCTACAAACCAATTAAAAGCAAGCCTTCTTCACACACTTTATACACAGAGTGTACAGCAATGCATGACTGATTATCTACGATTGCCCCTTACAACAGAAAGAGTACTACACTAGTCTCCCATTTCATAGAAGAGACTCCCACTTACTGAGTCTTGACAGAGGGTTCTCAGTCAAAGCACACAGCTAGGAGCCATAGAACCTAGTCCCTGCTTTCTGTCTTTAAACTCAGACACCTGTTCCAACATTCTCCTACCTCCCTTCTAGGGAAGGAATTAGAAATGCAAGTTAGAAGACACTAGCCTATGCTGAGGAAACCACATACTTTGACGGCAGGACAGGAGAAATCAAGCTGTAAGCGAGCTCAGTTTCCTTCCTGCTGCTAGCTTTCATATAATGCCAAAAGGAAAAGCCGGCTACCCGCTGGAGGATAAAAGCTAGCAATAGTTTTACCCAGCTGTGAGCCCTCTGAGCTGCAGTTCTAACCTACCAGGGACTATGTGGCCACAGGTGCAGTAGTGATGACCGATAGAGGGTTGGCTGGCAGCTATCGGGTTGACATTGAGGTTTGGTGCAAGGCAAGGTGGGAACTTATGCCCTGCACTGTAAACCTGATCACCAGCCCATGAGAAGGAGGTCAGAGGCCACAGGGTGAACATACTACTGTTGATTTGCTGCACGGACAAGGTGACAAATTCTCCTCTAAATATTTATGTTTACACACATAGACTTGTGCTTCTCCTAGTCTTCGTCAGAGAGGCTACTGTCGAAAGTGGCAACAGTTAATGCAGAGACTCATAAAGCATCAAAGTGGACCAGAGCAATGAGAACAGCTGAGTACTGAGTGTTCATCCCACACTGAGGTATCCATTTTGCCTTCTCCAAGGCTTAGAGAGCATCACTGAAGAGGAGCAGAAAGAGCCCAAAGATGGGAAGGAGAGTTGAGAAACACTGTCTTCTGAACATGACATAGTTGTTGCATCCATGAACAGTGGTTGCCTGGACTCAGCTTGCTCAATACTAAACCCCTCAACATTCCGGCATGGGAGGGGATACAGTGCATGAGGCCCCATTCCTCTCTGAGAAGTGAGAGGCAGTAAATAGTTGTGGGGAGAGAGGAAGTCCTATTCCTCAGTGGTGTATGCATTGGTCAAGTGTTCTCCATGCAAATAAAGCCCTACCCATCCTCATGCAAGCCAGCCATTAAAAGTAATGGACGAGAGTAGGAGAGAAATTTATTGCAAAGAAGTAGTGGTTTGGCAGGAGGGGGAAGATGTAAGAGAGGGTGATGGTGGTGGTTTGTGATATGGGCAAAGCAAAGAAACTGTGAAAGTACAAATCATTTTTTAAAAAAGCAGATTCAGTACACATTACATACAATTCCAATCTCTTACAAACAAACCAAAATAAAAGTCTCAAAGCCCAAACTCCCTTAACTCAGATTTCTTGTAACCGAGTAGAGGTCGAGCTACATCCTATCAGAGTCAATAGTATGCATTAAGGACATGAGTATGCACAGGGTTTATAGTGTATTACAACATTTTCTCTTATACCCAGCTGGGAATGGTGAAATAGTTAACACATAGACTATGGTGACAGACAGTATGACATTAAAGCCCAGTCCCTTGTCAGACTACTGTGTGAGAAAGCTCCCATACCACACAGCAACAAGGCAAAGACTGGAGTGATGTAGCCTCCAGTCAAGGAGGACCACAAATCACCAGCCATCCTTAAATACTATTTAATTTCATATGATTTTTATGTGTTTATATGTTTATGTGGATACACATAAATTGTGTTTGATCTGTATGGAAGCAGAGGTCAACCATGGGTGTTCTTTCTCAAGAACCAGACACCTTGGGTTTTTGGAGGCAGGGCATCTCATTGGCCTGAGCTTGCTGAGGATGCTAAGCTGGCTGGCCAGTCTGCTCAGGGAGTCGCTAGTCTGTACCTTGGCAATACTAAGAGGACAAGTCAAACAAGCATACCCATTTTTCATGTTGGTTCTTGGGACCAAACTCATTGTCTTATGCTTGCACAGCAAAAACTTTACTAGTTGAGCCATATCCCTAGACTAGAGGAGAAATTCTAGTTGTTTTAAGCCATCTGCCATGCAGTACTTTCTCATAGTAGCTTTAAGAAACCAATACAATTATAATAAAATATATACTACACATACTGTGCTCATTTAATAAGCATTTATACTGCACTTCCTTTATTCCAGTCACTGTTCAAAGACTAGGCATGGTATATGGGGGCTTTACCTCTAATAACTATATGGTGAGCAGCAGTATTGCCAACCCCTCACAGATGAAGGAGCAGACAGATAGACTTGAGATTCAAACCCAGGCAGCCAAGTGTCTGGATGCTCTCTAAGAATGTTGTTATGTCAATCAAAACATACAGCATTCTCATATGGCTCCCTTCTTCCCAGGCAATCAGACACCCACACATGTGCCTATCTGCAGAGAGTCCACATCCTGCACTGAGCATCTTGTCTGTCCACTGCCTCTTAGGCATCTATTCTGAGACTTTGAGGCCTTCCCCTCTCTTTGTGTTGGAGCTTCCCTCTTTTCCAAGGTTGTCAAAGTTACACAAGTAGCAACAGCAGTAATCTTACTATGATTTGAATGTCCAAGGGACCATTCAAATGGTCCAGCCTTCTATCTAGCTCTCTTTGTTACTGCCTCTCAGGTCTATCTCTGCATCTTTATCTTAACCATCCCTGTCTCTCCTGAAACAGGCTCTTCTTTTACCTTAGGTGCAGTTAGACCCCACTGGAAGGCTCCTGAGTTGGCCCAGATAGATCCAGCCTAGCAGACAGCATGCAACATACACAAGGGCCACTTCCATATGTGCATATGGACAGATACACTGTCCCAGAAGTCTGAAGTAGTGTCCAATAGGGAAAGCATGGACTCTCAAGCCAGCCTGATGAAGCTCAAACCATAGTCAATCATTTTTCTAGCTCTGTAGTCTTGGGTAGATTCTCCCTTCTCCATAATTCAGTCTCCTTGTGTGTCAACTAGTGTCAAATATTGTGATTTTCTTTTTTACTACTCCAGGGTAGATTTTATGATAAAGAATTCTCAAGTACTGACAACCAGACATGCTGCCAACAGAGTACACCTTATACACGATGCTTGTTGAGTAATAAACAATGGGGAGGGAAGCAGTTCTTTGTAGGAAAATGAGAACAGAATCCATGGTTCAGATGCTGGGTGTTACCCTGAATGCTTTGTTCTGCAGAGGTGAAGAGCAAAGATTCCCTGGCTTGTACAGCTGGTGTGCACATCACAATCATCTAGAATGCTTAGGTTGGGCTCCATTCTCAGAGTTTTAGAATTTCTAAGTCTAGGGTAAAACTAAACGTCTGTACATTTCCAAGTTCCTAGAAGATACTGGGCTCTATCCTTTGAGAAGTACTTGTCTATAGGACATCATCCCTTTCTCAAGAGTGGGACAAGTGTCACTTCTCTGCTCTCTTTCCTCTGTTAGTACCTAGGACCACACTTAGCCACTCCCACTGTCATTGGGCTTAGGGATGAATACTATTTAAGCTAGATCTACTACTTTCTTGAGACTATATTCTAAGGAAATATTAAAAATAGCGAAAATAAAAGACATAACATATACAATAAAGTAACTCTGAACCACTCTAGCTCCTATATGCACTAATTCTATCAGCTGTGGCACCACAGATATTTTACATAATGCTTATTAACATCCTTGGTCTCAACCTGCTAGATGCCAGGGGCTCCATTACTCTCAGATATAACATTTAAAAATGTCTCCAGCTGGGTGTACTGTCACACACTTATAATCCCAGCCCTTGGGAGACTAACACAGGAGACTTCCCAATTGGAAGCCAGTCCATACTACACCCTGTTTTCAAAAGGAAAAGATCTGTAAGCATTGCCAAATATTTTGGGGTCAGAGTGGGGAAATATTTCCTACCAATAGTTCACATGTTTAAATGGAATACTTTCATTTTTTGTAGATTCTACTGTGTGTAGTTGGTACCTTAAAAACAGCTTGAAGCTTCATAATAGCATAATAGAAGTGGTGGTTATTTCTTTTTGTTTTATTGATGAGCAATCCTGGGCCCAGGAGGGTTAATTCTAAACTCATTAACTGGGTAAAGGGAACAGGTGGGTTTGAAGCCGGATTCTTCAGTCTTCAGAGCCTGCTGTGTCTTTCACCTCCTCTGGAGCTTCTATTTAATAGCACGCAATCCGTTACAGCCTCGTCTAACAATAGGGAAGCGGCTCAGTAAATTACAATACATCCCCTGGATGGAATATTATGCAACTATTAAAATGATGGAGTGCCATTAAAGATGAAAACTATGTAACAACATGGAAAAATGCTAACTGGATTGCATTAAGTTAAAATACTAAAAAATAAAACTGTGTCTACATTGTGATTACAATCAGGAGGTAGTACATCTGTGTGTAGGGCTGATAGAAGAGCGAAGACATTAAGGATAATTTTCCTTTCCTTTCCTTTTTTTGATATTCATTATTATCATAGTGGCTTTGTAATTTTTATTTCTAAGTAGTAGCAGGATACTGATGAAACGTAGGCTATTAGGATTGCCACAGATCCACTTGAAATCCTGGAACTTGCGCTTTTCCGAGCCCATTGAGTGTGGCAAAGGGTTGCTGACCTTATTTCCCCAAAATGGCAATATCACAAATATGTTTTTGAACACAAGACCCTTTCATTGCCCTGTCAAGCTTCCTTGAAGCACGGTAAGCCATGGTGTGAGAGACAACAGCCCTGAAGGCATCAGTGTAGGTCACACAGGGAGCAGGGGCCATTAGGAGCATGCAGTCTTAGACTGGCAGACATGTCTGTCTGATAAAGGCACTGAGTGGTGTGCTGGTCTCATGTATTATGCATCAGGAGTGGCCTGGCACCCTGGCTCGGCCATGCAGGAGAGGCCTTGCAAAAGGAACATCTGATGAACTGATTGGTATGTCAAAATGTCATTAAGGATAAATTAATGGACGTGTTACTTTGGCTGTAAGAGACAGTGCCAGCAAGACATCAGGCAGCCGGCAGGCTGTTTTCCAGCCCAAGACAGACGGCGGCTTGCGATGGAGATTCATGGTCTTTATGGGTTGTGAGATGCTTTGCAGGGAGAAGAATAAACAGAAATGCTCCAGCACTTAAGCGCCGTAAAATCACAAGCATGAGATAAATTAATTAGTGTATACCAAGAAGGCGGCTTGTCTGTCTGCACTCCTGGGGAAAGCAAGAATAGATGGCATTGGGCTAGAGATGATGGGTCCCAGCACCAGCCTCCGGAGAAAGCAATTGAGTTTAATGGGCAATCATAAACTATAGCTGATGGAAAGATAAGTCTGGTCTGAATTTATTTTTTTTAAAGCAAAACAAAAACAAATAAACAAACAAAAAATGATTTTTACCTATCGTTTCTGAGCCCTCTGTGACTCTGGGTCAGATGCATAGGGAACTAGAGAGAACTAGGAACTGGCTTCTATCATCAAGGAGGGGGATCATATACTCTAACACCCTTTGGAGCTATTCTCGGGGTATCTTCTACTATCCTACATAGAGAGTGCTCTATTCTCTTGTACCAGGAGGCTCACCACTGCACAGTTAGCCTGCTCCACGGTTAAATCATCACTATCAGAAAGCTCTTTGGTTTTCCCCAGCATATTTCTTCTTGTAAATATATAATAAGCTGTTCCTGGGTACCAGACTCTAGTCTCTCTCTGCTCACAGCCTACATTGGAGGAAAATGAAGATCTGGGAAGGTGAATGATTACTAAGAGAACTTGTCTAGTCCATGGTGGGACCATGATCCAAAGCCAGGTCCTCAGAGATCAATTCTTGACGTCTCAACTACCTATCACTCAGTTGTAATTACTATAACCACTGCTCACTGGATGGAGCCTGATTTTCAGAGCAATGTGGCCTATATGAAGGCACACATATGGGAACTTCCTTTGGGCATATCCTGGGCACTTTGATAAACATCTGGCTTGGGTTTGCCGACCAATCTTTCATGCAAAATTATTTTGTATGGGAACTGAGTTATTTTTCCACTTAAGACTTACTCTTATTTGTCTCTTGAAAGTTAAATCAATTGGAATAATTGTTTTTCAAAATATGGAAATCAGTTTTATCTCTATATGCTAACAATACACAATGAGAACAGGAATTTTAAAACATCAATGCCATTTGTAACGGTATGGAAAGAAGGAGACATTCAGGCATAAATCCACAGGTCACACAAAGGACTACACATCAAAAACTATGAAAAAAAAAGGTGATTTAAAACAAAACAAAGTCAAGAAGCTAGGCGTGTTAGTGAAATCTGAAGCCCAAATATTACAGGATCTGAAGTAGGAGATTAGGAAGTTCAAGTTCAGGCTGTCTACATGGTGGGTTTATGACCAGGCTGTCTACATGGTGAGATCATGACCAGGCTGTCTCCATGGTGAGTTTATGACCAGGCTGTTTACATGATGGGTGTATAACCAGGTTGGCTTGCATAGTGAGTTCAAGTCCAGGGTGACTGAATGATGAGTTAAAATCCAGGCTGAGAACCCAGTGAGTTCAAGACAAGGTTGAGACACATTTACATTCTCTTGGGACTGCCCAGCCTACTGCCCTTTGTAGTGTAGTTAATAAGCCTGTGTTCTTCTAAAAGACAATCAAATAAGACCTACTCTAATGAAGTGGCAAATAACACTTCTAGGCCAAATACTTAATGTCATAAAGACTGCAGTGTTCACATAGTCAATGAGAAGACCATAGAAGCTGGAGATATGGCTCAGTGGTTAAGAGCACTGACTGCTCCTTTAAAGGTCCTGAGTTCAATTCCCAGCAACCACATGGTGTCTCACAACCATCTGTAATGGGATCCAATGCCCTCTTCTGCTATGTCTGAAGAGAGTAACATTGTAGTTATATACATAAAATAAAAATACTTCTCTCCAGAAACATCTCAGATGATGCTCTTGAGAGAGAGAGAGAGAGAGAGAGAGAGAGAGAGGCTTATGCAACTCCAATCAAGAGCCAGAATGATTCTTTTCAATATGTGGAATCACCATCATGTATTTATTTTAAAAGGAGGGAAAAAATAATCTTAAAGCCTCAACTGCCCAGAAAAATCATCTGGGACATATTATGTTAAATAAGTTTATTATTGACTACGCTATAATCAGTTACTCCTGTGTCTGGTACAGATGAATTTAAATCAAATCTCTCCACAGCACAACCCTCTTATAGGACATTATTATAAACAAAAAGTATGTTAAGAGATTATATTTAAAAGTGGGACTCAAGAGGCCTGTTTAAAAAACAATCACAAAACAACCTCTACCCTCTCCTCTCTTAATCTCTGTCCTTATTTTTCCAATGCGGATTATAAACTTCATACCAATTATAAGAAGACAAATGACTTCACTGCTTAATTTCTTGTCTCATTTATATGGAGAGTGTATTTAAAGGCACAAAATATTTCTTATGTGGTTTTCTGTCTGTATCTTTTCCTATTATTATCTCAGGCCAACTTTGAACTCTATTTGTCGCATGTTACCGTTGGACTTGGGCTTTTAAATGACTCTGTGGGGCAGAGGCTATGGTTCTTGTTGGTGTTTTTTCCATGCAGAGAAGTCTTTTTCAGAATCTTTGGCACATGCATCTCACATGCATCATAAGATCATGGCAGTAGTACACTAGTAACGGTATCTCTGTGTTCTCTTTCTCAGGAAGCCCTGTCCCTGGTCAGTTTTCTGAGCCTTCCTTTTCTTAAATTTAAAATGGAATTTTCTCATTGGGTTAACATAAAGATTCTATGAAATACCTATGTGAAAGATGTTTGTAAATTGCAAAGTAATAATAGTAGACATAACGGGTCCGGAGAGAGGAGCACTTGCTGCTCTTACAGAGAGGATTCAAATTCGGTTTGCAGTACCTACATTAGGTGGCACACCCCCATCTGCAACCCAAGCTCCAGGGCATCTGGCATGCTTTTCTGGCCTCCTGGGGTATAGATACACACATATGCATGGGAACACACAGAGAAACACAGACACACAAATACATAAATAAAAATGTTTAAAAATCTTGAAAATAGAAGCAGACATAAAGCCAAAATATAACAACCATATATACATACAGTGTACTCAGGGCACAGCACACAGATGGTGCATGTATTCCACATTTAAAACCCATTTGTAAGAGGATGTGCATGTTTATTACTGATTTAAATAATACGCAAAGTTCCAAAGCTTCAAGATATCATATAGTTCTTTCCCGATGTCTATAACTTTTATTGTGTAGGGTCAGTTAATTTAAAATATTTTAAAGGAGACCCAGACTCTGTACTTGTATAACATTATCTGATGTTGTCCTGGTAAGTCTGCATGGTGAGTCTAAAATTTGGGATTACTATTCTTAATTCACAGATGAGAAAACAGAGGCTTAGATTAGATGGTGGTAAGGCTTCAAGTCAGCCTGGACAACAAAGTAAGACCCTGTATCAAAATATAGAAAGACGGAAAGGAGGGAGGGAGGGACTGAGCGAGGGAAGGAGTGGGGAGAGTGCTCAAGTCCAGCAGCTGAACCCAAACCTGTACCTTTTACAATCGGGCTGTTTACAGTGTGGTTATTATTCTCGCTGGTCCAAACAAAACTAGTGTGCAGCACCCATAAATGATGAGAGGTGAGATTATAGAAGTATAATATACTGAGCCTGTTCCCTTCCTAGTGACTTGGGAACATATTCATGGTAATATGGTAAACGTATCTACCATGAAGTCTCCTATTAAAACACAGGAACAAACCAAACAAAGCAAAACAAAACCTTAGGTCCTATTCCTTCATGGTACTTTTTATGTTTAGAGAAAAGATAAGGAAGAAAAAAAGAAGAAAAACCAATGACATAAAATTCTAATTCCCATAGTTTAGATCTGAGATTAGATTTTATTTTATTTTATTTTATTTTTTATGAGAGGGTCTCTTCTTATCCTGTTGATGCCCAGACGATAAATGGTATGGAGAAGAAAGAATCAACTACAAAGTTTCTCTTGGCTTTGCTCTATTTCTTAAAAAGCACATTGTTGCCAAGGTGTTTTCTGAAACAAAACTACCCTTCTTTAGTTCTGAGGCTCAATTTGGTTTATAGGCTTAATAAAATTGTATTTTCACATTTTACAAGGATTCAAGTCTCCCATTAACAATGGTGTTTTTATGGTACTATGCTTTCCATGCTCCTACTTAAACACGTGGCTGGTTGTAACTTATGCAACACTCTCCAGCCTCTTAGAATGTTTTGAACAGGGGTTCAAAGCCACTGGGATAAAAACTTGCTTTAGAAAGCATCTCAGCCATCCCTCTCTCTTTCTCTTACAAAGGAGATTTCAGCAGCAGTACTATGATATGCTGACGGAGGGATACATGTGAAGAACATGTTTCCCAGAAGACTAGTCATAGACTAGGAGCCTTTCCTCCTCATATTGGTACCCAGACCATTGTAAGAAATCATGTCAGCAAATAATTACACACAATTTAAATATGTACCCAGAACAGTATTGCCATTTCTTAAATGACCTCCATTAATTTATGAACAGCACAAGGTTTGTCTACTCAACACATGTAAAAGGAAATGGTTAGGTCGACAAGATGGCTCAATGGGCAGAAAGCTGACAACCCAAGTTCTATCCTCAAGAGCCATATGGTGGAAAGGGAGAGCCAAACTCTGCAACTTGTCTTCTGATTTCTACACACATGGCACAACAAATGTATGCCTCACCCTGTATGTACTCACAAGAACAAACAAACAAAGAAATGTAGTTTTTAGAAATAAATAGTACCATTAAATATCCTGTCCTCTAAAACCAAGAAAGAAAGAAAGAAAGAAAGAAAGAAAGAAAGAAAGAAAGGCTGGGCAGTGGTGGTGCATGCCTTTAATCCCAGCATTTGGGAGGCAGGGGCAGGCAGATTTCTGAGTTCGAGGCCAGCCTGGTCTACAGAATGAGTTCCAGGACAGCCAAGGCTATACAGAGAAACCCTGTCTTGAAAAAACAAAACAAAACAAAAAAGAAAATCCTGTCCTCTGTACTCTTTGCTTGTCAAATGCAGGTTCCATCATCACAATTAAAGTCATCCTAACTGATGACTCTATAGAGCCAGAGACTCAAAGGAAGTTTTGGGTTAAATAAAGGTCATGACTCTTCTCTTCCAAATTCCCTTCTTCAATGATGCTGGATTCTCAAGCTCTTCCACCTGGGGGTGGTCCCCAACCCTGGTTTCAGGTATAAATAATCTAGTGAACTTTACTGTATCTCTTTACTCACCAGCTAGCTGAATTCAACTATCTCAAATATTTCTTTCCAGTTGTAGATTTTGGCCTTCTGTCTATGTGACTGCTTACCTTTCTTTAGAGCTCCACCCATGCACCAACTTGCCTGGGCTCTGTCCTCAGGAAGATGGTAATGTGTCTGGTGAGACATTTTATAATAGAACATGGAGGCCCTACGCTCCTAACTTGTGGGGCTTCGTATTTTAATGGAAGGTTTTGACAGCTATATCATACAGAACAAGTCTACACCTCAGCACCTATATTAGCAGTTAGCCATGATAGAAATGAAACTGCCAATTGCAGACTTTTCTTCTTCCTACTGATGCATGGAGTCTGCTTGTATTAAATAACATTGCCTAAACTGATGTTTCCAGCTGGAATCACCATTTGTCTCTGAACTCTCTTGTTGGTGTCACCACAGATGGATATCAGGAGAGCAGATGTCCTACCCAAATTTTTCAGAGGAGAATTTTTTTTATAAAGCATAAGAACAACCATCTATAATAATTCTAAATACTTTCTATTTTTCTCTTGGATACACTTCACAATAGTTGATTCTATTGCTCTGCTATTTTGTAGTGACATGTCTATGTGCTTTACTATTTAAATATATAATGTATTTATATATAAATGTATTTAAGTATATATCACTCTGTATATGTACCTTACTATTTAATCTTTTAGCATAGTTTATTGATTCGAAGACTATCAGCACCATTGGCAGGTAAGAAAACTAAAATCCTGGGGTCTGGGATTCACAGCTGCTTAGCAGTAAAACTAGGATTCAAACTTTTTCTCTGACCTTTTCATTCCCCTTTCTTCTCCATTCATTTCTTCCTCTTTTATTAACCTTGAACAATCTTTTTTACTCCAATAATGCCACAAAACCAGTTTATGAAAAATAAAGGTGTGGGTCTGTGCATGTATTTGAAGATGATGTGGTCAAGGAGAAAAGCAATTGTAAAAACCAGAATACTAGGAAATCTGTTTTGAAACAGTCTCTCTTAGAAATGGCTACGAGAATAAGCTGAATTAATGGCAACATCAAAAGACACATTTATGTGCAAGAGGGAAATTTTCATGGGGTTCCACCCCTAGGCAAAGAACTACAGCAAGTAAAGATGACTGGAAGGAGGAGAATGGGTCTCTGTTAGGGATGCAGCCCTCAGTAGTTATCCACTACAAATGGTCAACCCTGAAACCAAACACATATAAACAACAAAGATGAATTTAGCAGATTGTCTTTATACATATATACATACATACATACATACATACATACGTACGTACGTACGTACATACATACATACACATGTAATTATAATAGTCAAAGAACTTTTTTGATCAGTTTTATCAATTTGAGAGTGGGCAAGCATGGAAGGGGTTAAGGGCAGGTACTTGGAAGGTGCTCTGGGGAAAAAAGGGAAGGAGTTGGGTGATGTAACTCTATTTTAATTAAAACTATTTCCAGAACTTCGTTGGGTCATTTAATTCACAAGATCTTTCCTCACAGTTATCAATGCCTCTCTTTATACCTTTAGTACTCCTCTTCCATGCTTTAGCACATTCTTTTACCACTACTTGTAGACATTCTCATGTCCCTTTTGAGCTATAAACTCCTCAAAGGAAGAGGATTATTAATGATTACTCAGAGCGTAGCTCTGCAACTAACACAACAAAATTATGAAAGTCAGTATTATCTTTTCTACCCGACCGAGACGCCACACTCACGAAGTCTCAACAGTGTTGCCTAACAAGACCCCACAGTAACAACACCAGTCACCATGCCAACCTGGGTGAGAATCACCACTAGATAAAGAGCTCCAGGCAGTTCACAGTGGCTGAGAGAGGAAGACTTTGTCTTCTCCAGAGATGAGCCCTTGATTAGTGGCCCAATTGCAAGTGGCCAGCCCTAAACATTTATATATAGCAGCAGCTCTGAGTGAATTCAGCAGTGTTCATTAACACACACACACACACACACACACACACACACACACACACACACAAACACACCAATAGTAACAACAACAAAGAGGTCCATGAATTTGAGAGAGAATAGAGGGGAGATGGGAAAAGTTCAGAGGGGAGAAGAAGTGATAAACATTATATAAACTCAGTACTCATGTATGAATGAAATCATCAAAAAAAAAAAAAAAGGAAAGAAGTTCCTTAGTACACGGTTATGATTGAAAGCCTCACCCTCCAAAGCTTGTCTGAAATAACGCTGTGACTCCCATTTTACGGATGAGAAATGAAACCAGAGATGGAGTTAAAGCTATCTCTAAAAACATCAGAGCCAGAATGCCCAGGGCTCTTTTCTGTTCAACTCCATCATCTGTCTCATAATACCTTGCTAAATACTTCCAGGCCCAAGCGGACAAGGAGATAATGAGTGGGAAAGCACTTTGGTAGAGATAAAGCATTACACACAAACAAGATGTAATCATTACCATCAGCAGGAGCAGCTCAGGGCTTAACTTAAGCACTTCCTTCCATTAAAAGCGCTCTGCTAAAATATCGAGAAAGGCATTTTTCTAGTTTGTGCAGCCCACAGCTCTATCTTTTATAAGGCCCTACCAGCAAGTATACATCTTACTTTCAAGAGGCATGCTGTATGTACATGTTTTCAGAAGTAAACTTGCTTCTGTGCTGGAGACATAGTTTGTTTGTTTGTTGTATTTGTAATTTACTATATATATATATATATATATATATATATATATACACATATATACACATACACACACACACACACACACACACACACATATATATATATATATATATATATATATATATATATATATATATTTCAAATGTTATCCCCTTTTCCAGTTCCCTCCTCCCAAAAAACTCCCTATCCCATCCCCTCTCCCCTACTTCTATGAGGGTGTCCATCAACCCACCCACCTACTTCCGACTCTCTGCCCTCGAATTCCCCTACATTGAGGCATGGAGCCTTCACAGGACCAAGGCCTCTCTTCCTATTGATGCCTGACAAGGCCATACTCTGTTACATATGTGGCCTGGAGACATATTGTTAAGAGTTACTATGGTTGAGTATCTGGGACCCTGGCAGTTTAATGGGCTTGTGTCAACAAAAGAGTATTGCTATAGTCTTGTCTGGGATATACTTGAATCTCTCTCAGGTAGGGCTACATTGCAGTGGCTCCACAGTCTTCATACTAGCATAGACAGCAAATGCCTATGAAGAAGATTGTCAAAGGAAGGATTCTTTTCGAGTCTACCTGCTAAACAAGGAAGGAAGGAATTACCCTAATTGGCTGCTGATTCACAAAGTGCTCATAAGCTATGAAGAGAGCATGCTCTAGGGAAAGGCACAGAACATACTTAGACCTATTTGTCTCTAGTGGCCAAATGATCCAATGGGAGTATAGCAGACAGTGTTTTGTAATGAGACTCGAGGAGATTGACAGGCTCACCCTGTCAGGAAGAGGGTGGAAGAAATCAAATAGTGGTGTAGTCACTGCAAAGGCTTAAGGAAACCCCATGGGAGCCAGGCTGGCTTTGACAACCTTGTGTTGACTATTGTATACCCCTTGGGGCTACTGGATATACTTGGAGGGACAACATCAAACAAAAGGTCTTGAAAAGGACAGCCTCCAGAAGTCTCTATTCTGAGTGACTAAGTCCATCCTTCTAGAAAGGGAATCTGTGGATTTTTACCACACGGGAACATTCTCTCTACCCACACTTCAGTCACTCCGCTCTGTCAGCAGACAGCCCACACACTATTCTTTACCATCTTTGTAACATCCAAAAGCAATTGTAGAGTAAAAACACTTAGAAGCCTAGCCAGATGTTTCTATGCTTCAAGGCATCATTAATACCTGGTTGGCATGGAAGCTTATGTTTAGGTGTAAACTTGAAAGTATGGAATAAACATCTTTTCCAATCTCCAGAGGAGAAATAGTTACTTTCTATTTTCCTTGATTAAAGTGACAGAGCTCTGGCTTATAGGTTGGCTCTGTTATTCATGACTAATATGGTTCGACTCTAACCCAGTATCGTAAACAATAAAGCATCCTTCAAAGGCCCTCCCTCCCCAAACTTATCTGTACACATGATCTAGCCCACTTCATTTATATCTATCTCACTGTGACAGCTTTCATTAATTTCATGCATCTATAATTGTGACATGCAACCTCGAATACAATGTTTCTAGTCTGAATTCAAAATAAGACTACAAAACCCATGGTGATCTGAAAGCCTACCATTAACATATGCCAAAATAAATAAAAATGGTTATTAGCCAACTTAGGCCGAATCGAAAAATAGAACTCAATAGAGATAAAACAATCATGGAGGGATACCCAGCACAGATATCTGCTCATAAAGATGTTTGAATTACTCTGCATACTGAGCTACTTGTAGGGCAATAAAAAATGGATACTGAACAGTACAGCAGGAGATGGGCATGCAGCTGTTCTGAGTACAGTGTGAGCTAATCAGATCATGACTGAGTTAACAGGTGAGTGCATGAGAGATGAGTGACATAAAGATGTGAGCCCAGTCTATGGACATGATCCATGGAAACTAGAGAAGGACACAGTAAGAGAAGGATGCCCCTTGTTAAATACATTGGAACTTTCTAGGCACACAAGGTGGAGGTATTCTAGGGAGAACACTGCAGGGACAAAGGCACAGTTCAATGGAAGGGGCACATACACTGGAGTGCTGAAGATGTCAGTAGAGTTCTCTCAAAGCCATCGTACAAAATACCAATCTAAGATGCTTTTTACTATGCAAATTCTGAGCCAGGAAGGCTTTGGTATCATAGGACTATAAGGGCAGATACTCTACCAGCACCTGACCAATACAGATGCAGATACTCACAGTCAACCATCAGACTGAGCCTGGGGATCCCAAGGGAAGAGCTAGGGGAAAGACTGAAGGAACTGAAGGAGATTGCAACCCAATACAAAGAACAATATCAACTAACTGGACTATTCAGAGCTCCCAGGGACTAAACCACCAACCAAAGAGTATACATGGAGGGAGCCATGACTTCAGATACATATATAGCAGAGGATAGCCTTATCTGACATCAATGGGAGGGGAGGCCCTTGGTCCTGTGGAGGCTTGATGTCCCAGTGTAGTTGAATGCTAGAGTGGTGAGGCAAGAGTGGGTGGGAGGGTAGAGGAGCACCCTCATCAAGACAAAGGGGAGGAGGAGAGGGAGAATGGGATGGAAGGTTTGTGGAGGGGTAACTTGGAAGGGGGGTGTTATTTGAAATGTATATGAATAAAATGATTAATAAAAAAAAGAATGAAAAGGAAGATGGGGTTACTTAGTGTTAATGCCCTTGCCTAGCATGTGTGAGGTCCTGGGTTCAACTGTGAACATCCCTCAGCAGCAATTCAGACTGCAGGCTACATTTTCAAAGAGACTGGGGCTAGCTGGGGTAGGGCTTATGAATCAGCAGTGATGGTACTGACTTTGTCTTGCCTACAGGATAATGCATTCGAGGAGACCAGTTGCCTTCAGGGTGGTTTGGCCTTAGACTGTGATTATGCCCTGGCTGTTCACTTGTCAGCATGTTTTCTGTCAGCTCTGGGTAATTGGTATTGATTGTCTTGCATGACTTTCTTCTACCACTATTTTTTTTCTTTGTCTTAATTCAAAGGGACTGATGAATTACAGAAAATGATTTTTGAGCATCTCTTGATAAAATCATTTATAAATGCCTCCTTAAATATGCTGTGGCAGGAATACCTGATTTGTAACAGGTATTTATAGAGTGTGGGCAGACATAGGCATTGTGGAGAAGAACCTGGTCTGTTATATCTTGGTAAAGCTCCTACCAAGAACTAGGTATTTTGCAAATATTTTTCCATTGACTCTTTACCTGTTTTTAAACTTTGTTTGAGATATCAGGAAACCAAGACTAGGTAAATGAAATCATGTGTCTAGGTCACACAGATGCAAACATAGGAGCAAATATTGCCTTAGAGTTAAAAAAGATAAGGAAAATATAAAAATATGATGTCATGTTTATTTTTAACTTTAGCTGTTACATTGTTTGATTTCATCTTGTTCATTCAATTTATATATGGTTACTAGGGGTTCATGGTGTGTGCCAGGGGAAGAGACCACAGAGATAACTCCTCATGAAACAGA
The DNA here is from genome assembly GCF_011762505.2 of Arvicanthis niloticus. Classification (NCBI taxonomy): domain Eukaryota; kingdom Metazoa; phylum Chordata; class Mammalia; order Rodentia; family Muridae; genus Arvicanthis; species Arvicanthis niloticus. The sequence continues at coordinate 130,949,160 of NC_047659.1, forward strand.
AACAAGCTGAAGATACATATTTTCCTGAACTTCATACAAAGTTAGTGCAACAGGAGTGCAGAGAAGTGGGTAGAGGGTATTTTTAAAGGGTCAGAGAATCAAGGAAGACTTCTTGGAGGGGGCAGTATTTAATCCAGACCTTGTGAAAAGATATAGAACTCAGATTTACTGAAATTGGGGTGATAGGAAATACACACACACACACACACACACACACACACACACACATATATATATATATATTTCAGGACCCCATAGAGTGCCTGAGGCAGGCCAGCTAGGCGGCCATCTTCCACGTCTGTGACGTTTGCACAAAGCACACGTCCAAGGAAACTGCTCTCTCCTGGCCACCAAAGTGGGTAAATTCTTAGTGACTTTTTAAAAAGACTTACTTGACTAAAATGTCCCTGTTCAGAATAATTGCTGTGCCTATGACATACTCTGAGGTAGATTAACCTGTGGACACATGCTAGCTCTTAATAGCCTATTGAAAGGCAAACAGTGAACTGCTCAGGTTGCTGGGAGCTGCTTTAATATAGAAAGGCAAATATGAGCCCCACAGAGCATTTATGTCAGCTCAGAATGGAAGGAATGAGGACTCCACTTATAAAAACCTACTGATACTGATTATTTCTGGATGCTACATACATGCATTTCTTCATTATGCTGGGAAGTCATTGTCAAGGCACCATCTTGTAAATGAAGAGACAGGCCCACTGTGGCCCCAGGATTGTTTAAGATGAAAACTGATAAGGAAGGCAGATCAGGAATTCTGATCTAGTTGAGACATCCAAACATGCCATTACCACCCCGTGTGTGTGTGTGTGTGTTGCATGCACTCATGCATGTTCTCCTAAGTTCTTTGTGTCCCTTGGTTTTCCAATTCACACTTCTGCTTTGTTATCCTGATCACAGACAGTTTTGGTCAATCTCACATCAACCCTCTGGTTAGCTCTGACAGCAACCGAATGCATTCTGACTCTCTTCAGAGGCTTTCTAGGTAGACAGACTTAGGTTTGAATCCTGGGCAAAGGCTCCCTATGTGTTGTTCTACCTATTCTCTTTCCCCAAGAGTCAGGGCTTGAAACTGTGACCATGAATGCTATCTCACAAAGGCTCATTCTAAAATATTTGATGAGCCTGACACACAGTAGGGATCAGCTGGAAGTTCCTCTCATTTCCATCCTTTGTTAGCTGGTAGAGGGTGTACCAAATTCACCTTCTCATGGTTTAAGACCAAGTAGAGTATGTTGCACATAGTAGGAGCTCAAAAAAGCAGGATGAGTCTCATGAATTCTAGAACAGGGACTGGAAACAATGGCTCATTGCCTGATGCTTTGGATTCTTTGTTTAGTGGCTTCTATTGGAAGACAGCCATAGATTGTCTATTATTGTTTTTAGACTTCAAATAATTTATTATCTGGTCCCTTCTAGAAAATTCTTAAGAACCTTGGTCGTGTGTGTGTGTGTGTGTGTGTGTGTGTGTGTGTGTGTCCATGTCTGGGGGGGGTATATGTGTGTGATTGTATCTCCCTTCAATGAAGGTTGTGTGTGTGTGTATCTCCTTTCAATGAAGGTGAGTACTTGAAAACTGTTTTGCTTTGAGGATAGAGAAGTTCCTCTATTTCTCATACTCTGCATATTATCATGTGTCTTCATTTTATTTATCTTTGTCTTAGCTTTTATTCATTTCATTTTTATTCTATATACTGTCTATATACTCTCCCTCCTAGTAGACATTTTTCCATGAGTGAATCTCTCTCTCTCTCTCTCTCTCTCTCTCTCTCTCTCTCTCTCTCTGTACTTATTCCTGAATTCTTAAAACCTTGACAGGAGTCCACCACATAGTAGGCACTTCATTAATATTTGTTGAGTGAATTAACATTTGTTTCATTGTAAAGATTGGTTAGGTATACCATGCCAGTGGCTTTTTTTAAATAGACTATCTGAAGTATTTTAGAGAGAATGTATTCTAGATTCCTAGGAGCTGAGTCTTATCTTTTTTCTTTTATTTGTTATGAATGGGACAACTGGGCTTCTGGTTTACTTATTGCTTTTTATAGTATAATATGAACACAATTCAGCAAAGTGCATTGCCATAGTTCAGGTTCTAATTCAGGACAGTACTTGGGTTCTAGATGCTGCATTTACCACAAGTCCCTCCTGTTGTTGAGGTTGCTGTTCTATGTCCTGAAGAATGGGGGTTCAAGGCTTCCACTCAGGATCTACTCCAGTACTTAGAGTATGGAACATGGAGACCATCATTGTCAGTCTGTCTTCCAGCCTTTTCTGATTTTTATCTTTATTATTTTCTTAATTTTTATTGTATTTATGTGCATGTGTGAGAGAGTGCAGACATATTTAAATACTATATCATGCATATAGATGTCAAAGGACAAGTTCAGGAGTCGGCTTTCTCCTTCTACTCTGGGTTCTGGGGAACCATCTTGGCTTCTCAGACTTATGACTTTCTCCTGGTGAGTCTTCTTGCTGACCTATTTTCTTTCTATCTTCTAGGCTGATCTTTGTCTTCAGACAGCTTGCCTCCAGATCTCCCTTTCCATAGTTTCCCAATCTTTAGCATCTTCAGCCTCTTTCATGCCCACCATTTATGCCATAATGTGTAGAAGTGACTTCTGGTATTGGAATGCCCTGGCTGTCTCTTCACCTTCCAGCTCTAGCCTCTATGGCATTTGCTATGGCTTTTCAATTCTCCTTCTATAGCGACAACTCCTCTTCCCTTCTGTCATCTATTTGCTGTGTCAACCTGTATCCACCTCCTAACCCTGCCTGTGGCTTGTCAAGGATGGTCAGTTCAGTAGCCTTGACCCTTCACTGTGTTTGCATCTATTCTTTTTCTAGTTTTAATTTTCCCACCCTATTCCTCTGTCACCCTCAGAGTAAGGTTGCAAATATCTTCCTGCCTAGATTCTACTTCTATATTCCCAAGGCTATCTGAACATTTTTACTTGGGAATTCTGCCAGCTTCATCAACAACATTATCTATAGTCATATTTATCTTCTTTTATCCCAGCCATTTCTCCCTTCCACAATACTTCCTCTTTCTAGTTTAATCCATTCTCCATCCATCCATTGCTGAGTGACATTACAATGGCTTGCCTGCCAAACTGCGCATTGATGGAGACTTAGTAAGCTAATTATACACAGATCCCTGGTACATACTAGCAGTTGCTCCTACTCAGGAACATTAAGGATCCCTTATCTGTTTAGGCTGTTTGGTACGCAAGTGGTTCAACTCTGGCAAGTGTTTTCTGGAGGTTGCATATGGAAAGATGATGCCCTAGGAAAAACGGAACTACCTACAGCATCTCTCTGGAAGGCAAAAATATTACAGAGACTTTTCTATAGTGACATACAACAGGTGCTTTTCGATTGATGAATATAAATGTATGAATATTATCAGAAAGCCACCATACCCTATGCACATGCATATGCTTCCCAGAACTCACACTTGACCTACAAGTATTTGAATACCTGTCTCCAATTATTCTAACTGGTCATCTTTGCTTCTGCCACAGGTTCTGGCACAGTGAAGAAAAGAGTCCATGTCTAGATATGCTATGTAGCCTGGCTAACCCACAGATTGAGCAATATATATAGAATTTATACTGGTTACTGTGTGTCCATACCCCCTGTGAATTCTGTAAGAACTCTTGTAAGGTCAGTGAACCTCCCAGGCACCATCATTACTGTCATAAACCCGTCCTCTTTCTGAATGGGCGTAGGAAGCAAACTATTATTTCATGAGTAGAAATACTTGACCAAATCACCTCATTCTCTCTTCAAGGCAACTTAATGAATTAAGTAAAATTTCTCTTTAGTATCAGAAAACTGAGACTCAGAGTCTAGGAACATTGCCAAGGTAAGACCTGAGTACAAAACTGCATGACTCTTATTCCATCATGACAGCTGTAATGTATTGTATGTCAACAGCTTTGAAAATGCGATTCAGACCAATCAAAATGTTCATTTCTCCAGCATTGGGTAAATCTACTTCTAAATCCACTGGTAAATATAGCTATCCACATTAATAAGCTTGTTAATACTTAATTTGATGTCCCTATACTATACAGAATTTTCAACTGGTATTGTAGATTTGGTTTAATGCTGTTTGTAATATGTTAATTTGGTCCCTCAAATCACATAAGAATCTGCACATCTGGACCACCCATCCACATGTAGATGCTACGGGCCCCTGCACCAGTTGGTTTTGATCGGTGAATAAAGTTATGGGGGGCCAATGTCTCAGGGAGACGGAGGCAGGACTTTAGGATTCCGGGGAAAGGAGCTGAGGAAGGAACAGGAAAAGAGTTCGTCACAGTGCCAGGGAAGGAGACATCACACCTAAAGTGCAGGACAGAAAGACACCTGACATGTAAGAGCCAGGGAAAAGCAGCTCCAGCCCCCAGATGGAATATAGATTTTAGTATGTAAGAACTCAGGAATATCAGAGGGGAGGGAGGGGAGTATGTTAGCCATGTGGAGGTTAGGAAGTGGCACAGCCATTGAACTGTTAAAGGCATATTAAAATATAAAGGCTGTGCGTGTGTGCCTGTGTGTGCGCATGTGTGTGCGTGTGTGTTTCATTCAGGAACCTAGAACATTGGGGTGAGTAGGGAGGAATACATGCCACCGCCACTGCAATGATTTGAGTAGTAATATTGGGAACTGCTACATGGTATTTTATTATTTGTTCATGCTGATCTCTCAGACAGACAAGAGCACCATAAGGATGAGGCTGAATGTCCATGCTATTTCTTCACTAACTCTAACTAGAATACAGTATGCATACTCAATGTGTGTTTGCTAAGTGAACAGGTGAAACATATCTTCTAGGACCTTGGGTAGTAGTGGTGGAGGACATTCATGAATGATGGTGGTGGTATCATTTTCTGTGCTCACAGCTTAACACCAACTGAGCAGGATGGATTAGGAAGCCACTTTCTGGCTCTATCCTCTACCTGAGGAGGTTTGAGCAGAGGCTATCATGAAGCCAGGCTTTCTCACAAGGTTGTGTTTGCCAAGGGTAAGGGGAGGAAAATGGACGGCAATACTGTTGACTAAGAGTCTGGCCTTCTAAGCTCTGGTCCTATTCTTATGCTAGCTGAATATGTGATGGGTTTGCTTATATTTCATATTTCTCATTTTCTAAATCCAGAGATGCATGTTGAGAATACAGGAGTATTTCAGTGGTTTTCCAAATTTTCTTCAGCAAGTATCCTTTATATGAAGTTTCTTCTCCTTTCCCCTCATATTTTGAAAAGCTTTGATTTGATGTCAAAATCACTTTTATTTAGTAAGTGTAAAAAGTTGATAAGTCAGCAGCCATCATTAGCTGTGAACAAAATGTATGGATGAAGTGATGCAACTAATGTTATAAGCCAAACAGGGAATTTCAGCTGAAAACCAAGACCTTGGATGTTTCTGTCATCCTCGAGGCTAGGTTAGAATAAAGTCAGGACTCCCTGTAGTCTTCCAGGTACATCAGAAAGAGCCAATGGACTCCTTTCTATCCCTTAAGTCCCCAAGACTACTTCTTCCCTGAAGAGGCACAAAGGGACCCAGAAGTTCCTGAGATCTGTGATTCTGTCTTACCTTCCCCTCCTGCTGGAACTGAGGTGCTGCTAGTTAGAAACTGACATTAACAAAGGAGAACTAACCCCTCACACCTTCAAAGGTATGAGAGAAAAATCAGGATGACAGAAACAGAATAGACAGGAACAATGACAGTGCATTTTCAAACAGAAAGGCATCCAAACAAAATAAAAACCTTCCAGACTACAGAAGACTAGACAGAGGTGGATACGAGGAACCAACGGACAACCAAATCAGTTGGTGCAGGAGGAAATGCATGCTACAGGCTCCCTTACGGGGGGCACAAAGCGGTTAACACCGGCTCGATACTTACAAGTAATAGGAGTACGAATAAGCATTTCTTCTATAGATTGATGGGCAGTCAGATGAAGGAAATGTCCAAAAGGGGGGGGGGAAAAAAGAAAAGACAAACAAAGAAGAATTAGATTTATATGAAATCATGATTCTTAGAAATGCACATCATATTAGTAGCCCTGACCTCAAGGAGATGCATCTTCTTAAACACCAACTGCTAGGAGTGACAGAAGTGAGGAAGCCCTCACCTCTAACAGAGAGACTCATCATCGCCTCATGCAGAGGAAGCCAAGTTTCATGCTGGCTGTTTGTTATGTTTGAAAGTTCTTCCTTATGGACAGCTCAAGCAAACTTCCTTACAATTATGGATTCTTGATGGTCTTAGATAATCTTTTTGTGGGAGCCTAGAAGTAGGCTACCAAGCTTCTGTACTCTAATGCCCCTGGGATCCAAGCAACAACAACAAAGTAGCACCTTTCATCAGGAAAGATCACTTCTAAATCTATTCTGTAAGAGATCACAGCAAAAGCAGGGAAACATCTGGGTAGCATCCTGGACAGATCTCCAGCCATCCATAGTTCCCAGGCTCATGTATCAATGTAGTAAGACTGTACTCGGAGATGTTCAAGCTAGGTGTTTTGTTTGCTTGTTTTTCGCTATTATTTTTTAAAGAAGCTTTGTAATTCCTTTTTTACTGGATCCTTCTATTGGATGCCTGAAAATCCATGTAAGAAATTCAACTTTCCCAAAGCTGCCATGCTGGAGAGAACACACAGAGAAGCTCTGGGATTAAACAAAGAGAAAGAAATGACCAGGTTCTTTCCAGTCCTTCCAGCCCAAGCTAGAATTCAAACAAGTAATCTCAGACGAGACCATGAGCATCACAGAACAGAAATATGTCATTTCCTTTATGACCCACCCAGAGTGAAGACCCAGGCAGAATAAGGAATAATAATTCTTTACATCATTAGCTTTTCAGGGTTGTTATATAGTAGGACCAGGTTAAAGTTTAACATCATCACGGAGAAGCAAGGTACTGAGAAAAATGCATTCTAACCCCGAGTGTCAACAGATCCCAACTTGAATAAACTCTGACTTTATGTTCTATCTGCTGCCAATGATTTTCCAACTGGATTCCGGGATTCCAGGAGCTCTTCAGAGAAGCCATAGGGAAGATATCAGGAGAGAGGGCCCATTGTCCCCCTACTAGTCACCAAAGCCAAGGAATTGTCATTTGTATCTATTTTATATAATGTAACATTTCACATGGCTAAGAACTCAGGTTTCTGAATGAAAGCTTGAAAAATTGCTGCCTTCAGGCTTTTCCTAGTGTCCCCACTAGCTCTTGGCTTCTAAGCAATCACGAACTCTTATGTATGTCCACTATATTCCCTTTGTTGTAATTTATCTTATGCTGTAAGAAAATAAATAGAGATGCTTTTATTTCATATCAGATATATCTACATTGTGATGCATTTGAAGACTGTGAAAAATTGCTAGGAAATTTAGGTTCCCAAATATCTTCCTGAGTAAGCAAGAATAGTTCTCTCCCCTTTTGAATTATTTTACTAATTGCAATTATTATCCCATTTGCCTGTCATAGGAAGATTCAGCCTTTATAGCCACAGAGATCTGAACACATATTCAGAGCTCAGGATTTCCATCTTTCAAGTCAGAGGTAGCAAAAGCCCCCAAGGCAGGGCTATCAAAGCCCAAACCAATAACCCTAAAAGTCCAGAAGAAAAGTGAGTGGTAAGAAAACATAAAGAATCATGCTTTCTCAGTAGGGTGAGGTAGGGAAAATGAATCACAGCAGCCCGAGATCCAGCAACACTCCCCCCATCCCAAGTTTTTCAGAATCTTAGACCAAATGAATAAGGGCCCTCGAAAATGAAATGGGAAGACCAAGATTTGTGATGAAAATTGAGTGAACTCATGCTGAGTCATCAAATCCCCATTCACTAGCCATACAGGTTGCCACTGGTCATTCTTCTGCTTCACCATGGCTGGTGCAGTACCAGAAAATGCTATTCTCTAGAGGCAGAAAGCTCAGGATTTGGATATCTCTTGCTATGACTTGAATGTCTCCTTGGAAGCTAGTAGTGAAATTTGAGCCCCCAACTGATGTGAGCAGAGATCTGCTGGAAGTGATGGAGATGGAGACTGAGATGGAGACGAAAACAGAGAGAAACATCAGGATTAGGGCCATGTTGGAACTGGTGGCTTTGTAAGAAGAGGAAGACACAGGCAGTCAGTTTACAGGATGGTGCCCTCTCTCCATATGATGCTGCAATAAGAAGGTCCTTCATAGAAGAAGAACAGAAGCTGGCAGTATGCCATTGAATTTACCCAGAACTGTGAGGAATAAGTTTGTTTTCTTTATAACTTACCCCATCTCAGGCCTTTTGCTACAGCAATAAAATAGATTAATTGTTCTAAATATTTCAAGCAACATGAGAAGCAAGAGGCTAGTGTTGTAATTTCAGCTTACTGTGACATTTTAGACAAGCAGACTCCTCCTCTCAAACTGTTTCCTGATCCTTGTAGTAAGTTATTGCCACAGATGACAGACATGTCAAATAGCTTTTGGGTCATGGAAATACAAGAAGCTGCAACATGCCAGTACTACCATTTACAGTGGAGTGACCTACAGCAAGTAATTATGTAGGCCCCTGATCCAATTTCTTCAACTCAATCATTGGAAGCACTGACTACTTATTCCTAAGAGTAATTGTGGATATATGGTCATTCACATCATATTACTTTATTTGGATTATATTGAAACAATATAGGACAGAGTATATAGTTTTTTTTTCAAAAATTATGCTAATTTAAATTAATATTAGACAATGCTAATATATATTTGGAATATGCTAAGGATAGATGAAAAGTGATTTATATCACACTTCATCTACAGATATAAAATTTGTTGCCTCTTTCTTTCATCACCAAGATAATAGAGACAGTAAAAATAGTTATAAATAATAAAAAATAAAATATATAGGCAGCATTTATTAGGTGCCAGCACTATTCTATGGCCTTACCACATATTAACTTGTGTATTCCTTACAACTGTCTGAAGAAAATAATTCTATCACTTTCACTTTACAGAAGAAGAAAAAGAGGCAAATGTGGTGAAGATGATACAAGTATACACATTTTATGACATCATCTCTCTAAAGGTCATGTTCTTAATCATCACATAGCCTATACTGCTTGAGGACATAAGAAAATGGGGCACCAAGAGTGAGCCAGCCCTAATGATGCCCCATGCCTCAGCTCTTTGAATCTTCCTTACAAAAGCAGACAATGTTACTATTAATTTTAATTGAGGAGCCCAAGGATTTAAGAAGGCACCCCTCAAAGACCCTGTGCATCTGTGGAGATTCTGGAAACCTTCTGTTATGGGCTGGGTTCCTTCCAAATCTGCTGCCACTTACTCTTAGGGAACAGACTGTGTTCAATATTCTGGTCCTCTCTGTTTTCTGCTCTCAACTTTCAAGGTTAACCTCTTTGGAATCACCTCCTATTAACAACATGTTCCTTATTCCCATTCAAACATAGACTGTCTGTTCAAAAACCTTTTCTGAGTTATCCTGGAGATCACCCAAAATAGCTGTCTTTGAGCTATTGTCAAAGAAACTCCTAGAATGGTGGTGATCTGTGGTCTTCTAATAACGGGCAATCGTTTCTCACTCAAGCTGCAAAGTCACAGGCATTTACTCTGTGACCGCGACACAGTTTACATGTGTGCATTCTCTAAACCTTGAAGAAGATTTACTGAAGGTCTGAATTTACAAGGATACACTGATATTGCAGATAACAGATTGCCTGAAACCAAAAATCTTGAACACAAAGACAGCTGTGCTTGGGAAGGAAAAAGAAAAAAACAATATACTAAACCTAATAAATCAAATACTGTAGAATCTCCTTTTTAGCTGGCTGACAAGACTGGCTTCGGGTAAAGTTTCTTTGTTTTTATATCATTTTAACAGTGCTGACTTGTCTATATAACCACACATTTGACCGTCTACCCATCTATCTGGCCTATAAAAATATCCATCCACCCATCCATCCATCCATCCATCCATCCATCCATCCATCCATCCACTTAACAATTCATCCCTCTATCTATCCCCTCAGGGCATAGACCCACCCATTCATCTATTAATCTATTCACTTCGTCCCTCATCCATCCAACAGCACATTCATTATCTATTCAAACATCATTTCATTATTAATTAAAAAAATTCATGAGAGTCTACTAATATACCTGTCTCTGCCAAGTACTTTAAATAGACAAATGAGATTCTAATCCAGCCCACCTGGTCTAATATGAAAGCCAGGCAAGAAAATTAGAGAGGAGGCAATAATAATAGCTAGTACTTAAATAGAAGCAATCACTTATGTACCAGATATTAGTGTAAGACCATCACAAAAGAGGTGGCAGAGGGATTGTAAGATCCAGAGGAAGTAGATGACTAGACAGAAACAGAGGACACAGCAGGGCAGTTGCATGCATGAATACATAGCAGATGATGTAGCATGCACAAGACCCAGGATAGTTCATGCCAGATATAATCCCAGCATGGAGGGAGAAGTAGGTATAAAGTCCAAGCTCTCACTAAGGAGATATTGTCAGTTGATGGATTCTGGGAAGAAAATTAGTTTTGTTTTCCTTAAGGGTATAGTCCCTGATGGGCTAACATGCTCCAGTAGAAGACCACATATGCAAGGGTATCTGAGCAGCATCAACCTTACTTGATGTGTTTGTTTTTAAAGGGGATATAAAGTTGTGTGGGTCAGGAAGGGGTGTTGGATGTGTGAGCATTGGAGGGAAGGGTAAATGCCATCAAAATACATTGTGTGAAATTCTCAAGTAATTAAAAAAAAGAAAATTAAGTGTAAAAAAAGTTACTACTTTAACAGTATGGTATTACTTATGTACCAGATATTATTATAAGTAAATCATGTGGACTACTTATTTGATCCCCACAATAGCCCTGTGAGACATTACTATCCTTATTTTATAGACAAGGAAAGTGAATCACAGTGAGCAGGGATGTAGAAATACATGAAACAGTTTTCCAAAGGGGGTGAACTTGAGCATTCCCCTGACGCCCACCCCACGAGCCACTGATGCTTTAGAAAAAGATAGCATGAGGTGAAATTCAAAACATTATGCTGGATACCATGGAGTGATGGGTTGAAGCAATCAGTGTGAGAGAAGCCAGTGAGAAGACCCTGGAAGAGATAAGGACAATGAGAATACATGACCATCAAAATGCGAAGATGCAGGCTTAGAAGAGTGCTTGTTGATAAAACCCCATGTGCTTGATTAATAGAATAGAAAGCAATGCCTTTCAATGAGCTGGAGAGTTAAGATTGGGAGCTGGTTGACAGATAGTGACTTCTACTTTAACTCTGAAATACCCAATGGATGTCCAAGAGCATATATATGTTGCAGTGTAAGGCAACACTAGTGAGAGAGGCCTGAAGAAGATGCTGCTTACCCTCATGGGATACTTCCTTCTTCAGACCAGCAAAATGATCAGCATCAGGTTATGTGATAAACACACAGAAGAAGACTTAAACAGGCAGCATGGGGACTGGGCTGCATGTAATGACTGTCACTGGGCCATCTTGATGGGATTGGTATGTGGGAAGACATTATGTTAGGCCCATCATACATGGTAGTGATATTTGGAAGAACTTGGGGGTCATCATTTGACAGTGATAAGACTCTTGTAGGCAAAGAAATATGTCATCTGGAGAATCATATATTCAAAGCCTGAGTGTATCAAAATTAAGAGAGGGAAAGTAGTGTTTGAACCCGAGCTCCTGTCTCCTGCTCTATGATTTGCTTGCTTTCTACTGCCCTTTCAGGACTGGTGAAAATTAGCATGTTGGGCTCTGGAATCACAGTCTGGATTTATTTCTAAATGTATCCCAACACCTTGGCCAAACTCATAGAACCACTTTGAGCTTCACTTTCCATTTTAAGAACAAAACAGGAGCAGAACAGAAGCACCATCAGTCCTTCACGACACAATCATTAGAAGGGTGACAATGACAATCCCAACACTCAGCAGTTTAAGTGGAAAATGAAGAAATTAGGTCAGTGTGTGAATGCTGTTGGCAGCATTGTTGTTAGCACATTGATGATAGTTTTGGAATAATTTTGCTACAGTGTGAGGTGAGCATTCCTGTTGGTATAAGGCATTCTAATTCCTTAAGTAGCTATGCAGAACAAAGTCTGAAGTGTTCTTGTAAGATCTTGACTCAATACAAAATAAACTCCATGTTTTTGTTTTCTTTTTTAGTGAGCTTTTGGATTAGTTTTGGCACATTTTGTCTCACTGTTTTGATTTGCTGATTTTGATTTTTGTTTCTGTGTTTTTTGTTGTAAGTAAGCATGCCTTTAAGAATCTGCTTGAGTTTCTGCAATGACTGTCCTCCATGATAAGACTGTAACTTGTAGATTGATATAAACTTTTTCTTTTTGTAAATTGTTTTGGTTAGGCTGTGTTTTATTTTATTTTGCTTTGTTTTAATCACAGCAGCAGAAAGGAAACTACAACAGACTCCATGCTCAGGTCTCAGAGAGTGAATCCTAAAGCAGCTTGACTCTGAACTACATGAAACTTGTGGGCATTTGCTTGGGATATTATGCCCCAACAAACACTAGTTTGTAGAGGTTCTTATATGGCAATGGCTAATGACAGCTTCAGCCATCAAGCTGTATTGGGTAAGGCACAAAGACTTAAGATTTCTATCTTAATTTGAATCAAGAATATTCAGTGCTCTATGGTACTAGGCAAAGAACAAGCTAGGCAGCCTCACAATCTCTCATTTGCCTATGTCTTTGAAGTCTAAGGTCTCTAAAGTAAGAAAGTAAAGGGTAAGGTGAACTCTGGACTGTATAGAGGAGTTAGCAATGAGGGCTTCTCATCATCAGGAGTTCATCATCAGGGGGAGAAAAGAAAGAGAAAATAGGGGGTATGTGTTACTATGTAATGACATGGTACATGTCTTAGACTATCCATTCTGGAACAGTCCGAAGTCTAGATAGAACTGGTATATCCAGAAGCAAAAGAGAATAAATCACTAATGATAGAATAAAGGATGCATATCTTTCAGTGAGTAGAGCCAAAACCACATTGGAAATCAATTGTTGTGTCAGAAGGGCTTAGGGTCCTCTTTTCATAATGGCCAGATTATATATGCTTATTGTTATATTAACATATTATTAAAATGTTCCACAATCAAAGAAGATTAGTCAAGAGTGATTAATAAACAATTTGAAACTTTAACTTGAGCCTTTTGGAAACCATAAAAGAATATTTAAATCTCCCATTGACAACAGTATTTGACTTTTATCTCTAAAGAACCCTCTCTCCAGTATAAGACAAGGCCAAGGTAAGATCATAAAACATTTGTCGAGTTTTATTACTGATGTTTTCCTTTCTATTTCACTTCCTTTCTCCTTTTGTAAGTCATTCAAATGTGAATGAATTTTTTCAGTAAGTCCTTCCTTATGTCTTTTGCACTTTAAGTAGATTCTCTGGCTGCTTTCTAGTTATGTTACAGAAGAACTTCCTAGCAAGAAGACAGACTGGAGAGTGGCAAGTGAGCTTTACCGTCAATGGTGGTGAACCCCTGAAAGGGAGAGTCTGGGGACATCTGTGTTTATGGAAACACAACTGTGGCTATAGCCCTGAAAGATCTGTGATAAACTCAGTTCAGAACTTAGAGACATAGGGAACACAAAACACAACAAAACAAGAACCAGATAACCACTATGAGACTATGGCTGACTCAGAGATGTCTTGAGCAAGGTCAAGCCAATGAAGGACATATAGCAGGTAGTTAGCCTCTGAGAGCTCCTGGGCTGAGAAACTGTATGTGGTAGTGGGACTCTGAAAGGATCCTGAGGTAGATTGATTTGCTTATGATTCCAGTGTTCCTGTCCCTTAAGACAATCCCCTTTCAGCTATGAGTAGCTTTTCCACTAACAGCAGGTTAGTAGTGGACTAAATTGAGTAATATCACCATATTGATACACTGAGCTGGAGTCAGCAGAATCCCACTGACGGACCAAGTTCACTGGGGCTTTTCCTTGTCTTCAAAGCATCTCTAGTCATGGGGAGACACTGTAGGTTAGTAGAAAGAAGCAGATCCATGCTTAACTTCTTTCTCTCCCTTCTCTGCCTTACCTTTTCATCCTTTCTTTCTCTCCCCTTGCCCCTATTTCTCCTCTACTCTTCTTTACCTCCCACCCCATTTCACTCATCTGTGAAATATTCTAATCCACCAGCAGAAACATGTCCATATATGTAACATATGCAAGCACAGATCAGCAGCCCCAAGCTGTGCATTGCTACAGGGTCTGAAATTTCCTCAGGGGGTGGGGCGTGAAATGGTGATCATGTGATACCTGTTGGTTGTGTCTGACAGTTTTATAGACATGTAAGGTGATAAAGATACCCAGAAGAGGTTAAATCTACACAGAAGACTCGTTTTATATGTGTTCTCACCCTAGAAACAGAAAGCCATTCCTTTCCTCCTTCCCAGAAAAATCACACATTTCAAAAATAGCTGCTGGGAAGGAAGTGAATTTTTTTTTTTTTTTCACAAGCTCACAGTCGATAGTGACGTAGGTTAAGCCAGGCTTTAGAAAGAGCAAAACTGGATGTACATATCTGACTTACAAATCAGTGGCAAAGGATCAGAAAATTTCAGGTCTATCAAAGATATTCAATTCCATTAAATTGGCCATGTTTTCCATGTAGACAATCCCAGATTCACCTCTGCCTCTAATACACCAGCAAGACTAAGAAATCTTCCAGTGATCTTATGTACAACATGCTTACCACTCCCAGAGAACTCAAAGTGCACGCTCTACCTCAAATAATAGCAGCTGATTGATTAGTGGCTGGGACATATAGCACGGCCACATTTTATCAATGATGATGAGATAAAAATGAAGTAAACCCTCTGAAGTCTCTTTATCTCCAGTGATAACATAGCATCTACCTACTATACTACCTACTCTAGTTTTTTTTTTCAGTGGGAAAATCTATAGCTGGTTGAGAATCCTAACTCTTAAGCTATTTCACCAGTTACTTTAGAAGAGAAACTATGGTTTTAGACAAATTATATAAATAAAAGGCCAAGTCCTAACAAGAAGATACCCTGGTCAGAAAGAAGATTGGCTGAATCATAGTTTGATCGAGAGAGAGAGAGAGAGAGAGAGAGAGAGAGAGAGAGAGAGAGAGAGAGAGAAAGACAAAGGCATACTTATGGCTACATGGCTGAGAAGATAGCACAGGCATTGTTGCATCATCAGCTGGGAATAAGGATATTAGTTTCCAATTTTTTTTTTTATTGGTACTAATGTGACTCCTTGAGTAGAATCTGGAGTTGGCTTTGGGGGCATTTTGTTCCTCTTGAGAACAAGTTTCAAAAATATCTTGCAACTTGAAGATGGTAGAAATTCCCTGGTTCTGCTTATTGGTATGGTCCTCAACTCCATAGCTAACTGAACCCAGAGCTCCAGTCTCAGGTGTAATTTAGAAGCTAATGTAAATTACTGTTTTTGTTGTAGAAAGATGGGGCTCAAACAGATGTTACTATAACATGGATGCTGACTTCTTAGCTTTGCCTGCAAAGTGGGAAGATGGAAGGCATGAAGGGAGCCTGAAAGTGAAACTAAGAAGAGATATGGAAGGTAAGTATGCCAATATAGTTACAGGTAAAGGCTAAAGAGAGATGATGCTCAGGAGACCTAGTTTTGAGGAATACATAATGATCCCTAATGATAATGCTGGCTCACACTCATGGTTTGCATTTTTTATCCCTCTCCTCAATTCCTTTGCATTGTCTTCAATCCTGTGACTGGATCTTAAGCAGAAGATGAGTGTGGGAGTTTGACTCTCAGGAATAAAGGAAGTATTGGTACCCATGCTCTCATTAGCAAGGTGATTTAAATATATATATCTCAATCATAAGAAAATCTGTATTAGTTGCCCATAGGTGTCTAGGGAAAAATCCCGATGAAAGATAATACTAAGCAGTAACATTGAATTGAGACAGTTTGGTGAGACATGGAGTATGAATAAGTCTTAAGTAGGAAAGTCTCTGGAGTCTTACTCCTTTGTAGGTGTTGAGGGTAGCACGGGAGGCTGATCTCAACTGGTGGATAGAAGGAAATGCAGGTAAGAAAGGTGGAACATTACTTTTCTGTGTTCATCTGTATTCCTGGAGTTTCCCAACTATCCTGGGGGCCTCAGCAATCACACAGAGTAGTCAACTCCTAGAAGACTTATTTCATCATAACTGGACTCAGAAGGGAGCCATAAGAATCATTGACCATCTTAGAAGCTGGTCTTCTCAAAGCCCTTTGCCAAAGAGGCAACACATATCTCTCAAACACTAGCACAAGGCACTTGTGTTCTATCAGAAAAGAGTGTTCTATCGGAAAAGCTCTACTGGACAGTAATGGACAGAGCAACAGCCTGACCACGTGGTGGTACAGGGGTCATCTGGGGTCAGCAGAATCTTCTCAGCAGTGTCAAGACTCACCTCCTCTTTATGGTCAGCATCACCCCCAGGAGAATGATGATGAACATGAGGAGGCCAGCGATCACACCAGCCATCTTCACCGTGTTGTCCACCTGCTTCTCTGGCTCCACAGTGTTAGAATTCTGGGTGGAAGCACCTTGAGGGGAAAAGGGAAGAAGGAAGATGTTGAAAAGGCTCACACATAACCAGGCAACAGTGATTGTCACAACAGTGCTTATTTATTAAAGCTAACCATGTGCCAGGCACTGTGCTGAGAGCTTCAGATACATTGCTCTGTTTAATCCCCATTTGCAAATTAATCCCTCAAAAGTTTGGGATTACTATGATGTCCTCTTAGAGATGAAGAAACTGACATGCTATGCAATTAGAGTTTCCCAGGTTTCATACCTGCTGTGTGGGAACATACGATTTTGTTCATTGTGTTGCTGTGCCAGGAGAGTTCAAACCTTAGCCCACCATTTACTTCTTGGGCTCATGTTTCAGATCATGTAATGAAAATAATATGTGTTCTAAGGGATCTTTTTGTTTTATTTTTTTTAGCAAACAGTAGAGAAAAATGGTGGCTTAAAGGGAATTGGCTTGGGTTCAGAAAACATGAATTTCAATTTTGGCAATTATGTAATAATATATGCTAACTTGTTGACTCAATCTCTGGTAGTGAAAAGTGAGAAATGTCCACTTATTGTATCTATAAGTATGTTTGGATGATTCAGGACTCTAACTTGCCCAATCCTCACAAACAGTTTCAAAGGCAGACATTGAGGAAAAAAAAAAAAAACAGAAAACAAAAAACAAAAACCCCAAAGGACTTGCCAGAAGTCACATGGGTAATACTGTTATGAGTGAGATGCCCCAGGTTTGGTGACTACAAATTTTGGCCTCAGTGATCAGAAACCTTAAATTCAGCTCCTGATTCCCTATTTCCTCACCCCCTCCTCTCTCAAAGACAAAACAAAACAAAACAAAACAAACAAAACAAACAAAACAAAACAAACCTATTTGTCCAAAGCAAAACTAAGTAAGCAGAGAAAGACTGAGCCCAGCCTCTTCTTGTGTTTACTAAGGATAGAGGGTAATTTCCTGTTCCAGACATTCTGGAGAGTGGTCTATGGGTTACCAGCATCCTAGGGCAATTTTCTCCTGTTATCTTTATTTTCCCATCAGAACCACATTTTTGTGAGGCATCTTCAAGTCGGAAGCACCTTTTCCAAAACTCATCTCTACTTTTCTGCAACATCAGCACCAGTTCATCCTTCATCAGCCAATATACCTTCTGCGGCCTCCTGTGCTTCTGGCAGAGTTTCTCTCTCCTCTAAATTCTGATAACACTTTATAACACTTTGCACACACCTCACAATATCTCTTAGCACAATGTAGTGATATTATTAGTTGCCTGTTTTTACATCTGTCTTTTCCACTGGTCTGCAAGCTCCTTGGGGGTAGAATTATACCTCATTTATCTTTGTTCCCCATGTTAGCACTGCTCCTGACTCATAATAGGGGCTCGCTAAATGTTTCTGGTTGTTTGGTGTTTGGCTAAAGGGATAATGTCTCTGCCCACACACATTTGTCCTCATGGAACCAAATTGAGTTTTCTCTTCTAGTCATGTTTTCATAGAACTCAGCTGAGCATTGAGTTGAAATGTTGCTTTTTACATTTTGAATCTGATTCTTCAAACTCACAGCTGTTTAAAAGCAGGCTTCCAGCTCATTGATACTATTCCTCCTCTTCCTCCTCTTCCTCCTCTTCCTCCTCTTCCTCCTCTTCCTCCTCCTCCTCCTCCTCTTCCTCCTCCTCCTCCTCCTCCTCCTCCTCCTCCTCCTCCTCCTCCTCCTCCTCCTCCTCCTCTTCCTCCTCCTCCTCCTCTTCTTCTTCTTCTTCTTCTTCTTCTTCTTCTTCTTCTTCTTCTTCTTCTTCTTCTTCTTCTTCTTCTTCTTCTTCTTTTTTCTTCTTCTGAGTGTATATTCTCTCCAGACACTTTTCCTCAAACTTTAGTTAACTTTGGCAAGTTGGTTTACTTAGCTGAGTATCTTTGGGGGGAATGGGAAGTCTTCGAGAGCATGTGTGGTGTCCTTTTCATTGCTGCAATGCTGTCTAGAAAAGGACTCCTCTCACACTGTGCTGACTGTGGATGACATAGAAGTGCACAGGCTAGAACTACTTATTTATTCATTCAGTCATGCATATTTAGCTCCTGTGTGTCCAAGTGCTGGGGCCAAACTAAAGTCTCTGTAGGGTCAAAAATCTTTCTCCTAGAAGTAGCTAAAAGTGATATATTTTATTCAGTTCTTCTACCAGATAAAGGCAAAGCAAACTCATCTAACCCCAGGGCTGTCTGACAAGGTTCTGATGTTCTGCAGTTCTATGATTTTCTGGTTTATGTTGGAATTGCCAACACATCTTTAGCCAGAGCAGTCTGACATTACAGAGTGGGGGTAATTCTGAGTGGCTCTTAAGTAGCCCCCAATTTATGAGACTTAAGATATAATTCCTAATAAAAAGCTAGACTATAATGTATTGACACCAAAAAGAACACCTTAAATTCAAAGCTCCCCAATACTGAATCTTTATATTCAGATATAGAGGAAAGGTTGGCTTGAGATCAATGAATCCTTGGTGTAGTTAAACTTTACTTAGTGCTTGTTTTAAGGTCCTGTTCTAGAGGATAGGAGTTCAAGGCAGAGATCCCCTGAGAGCCTCTTCCTATATAAGATTCCTGTCATCACTTGGCCTAACAAGACTCGCACTCCATTCCTTAAGTAAGTATTTGCAAACTTCCATTAGTGACATCATGGTGAGATTCTTCAAACTCACAGCTGTTTAAAAGCAAAAACAGACACAGTTGCTGTCTCCAGGGAGTTTGCAATCACTGGCATTTCTAACTGTGAGGACATGATAAGACAAGAAGTGAGTAATGATAAACTTTCAGCTTTGCTAAGGGTTTGAATAGAGAGGCACATGACCCCCTCAAAAAGAACAGAACAGGGAAGTAAATCAGTCTTTGGAGGAATGACCAACAGGGCTGTAGCTAGACAACTGAAGCATAAAGAGGTAGCAAAGCTGACATCCTGGGTCAGGTTGTGTGACTGGCAAGGGGCCTGGTGTATGGCAGAAATGTAGTATGTAAGAGGTTAAAAAAGAAAGAGAAAAGGCTAAGAAAAGAGGCTGGAGAGGGCAGCAGGAGTGTTTACACATGACACTATATGCTATGAGTTTTGTTCTGTAGCCCAAGAAACACAGAGAGACATTTAAACTCTGTTCGTGAGATTACAATGTGGTCACATTTATGTCCCAGCATATCAGCCCAGCTTCAATGGGGAGCCAAAGTTGCTTGGAGAAATGAGCTTGGAGACTTCTATAGGCATCCAGGTGGAAGATGATTGTCACAAAGACTCAAGAAACATCAGCGGAGATGGCAAGATATAATAAAAGGGATGATTGTTTAAATAAATATTATGAAAATTGCCAATAGAACAATGTGGATAAAGTAGAAAAATGTCAAGAGTGGGCACAGAGCTTTGGTTTGCATGACTTGGTAAATGGGAGTGGGATTTATGTGTTCTAGAAGCTGTACAAAAAGAAAAACTTTAGAGTGAATCTATGCTTGACTTTGGAGTACTTTGAAATTGAAGGTAGGTAGCTAAAAGTATGAGTCTGGAGCTCCAGAGAAAAAGTCTGAGCTGTAGGTAAAAGAGTCAATTCATAACTATCCACAGATGGTATTTGTAGCCTGAGAGTTCATGAGGTTACCTAGGAAGGGAAAAACAAGTAAAAAGAGAAGCAGGACTGGAAGAGAGATTTGAAGCTCGGTAGTGTCCAAGGAGTAGGTAGAGGCAGACAAACTTCTATAACATGAGCATCCAGAAAGGGACAGAAAACATGGCTGGCCATAGTGTCCTAGATTCAATATAAGATGAAATTTCTAGAAGCAGGAAATGAGCAGCTTGACAACCACTATTTCCAGAGTAGAATCAGGTACTAAGCTCCAAGGTAAGTGAAGGTCTTAATTAGAGTACTAGAAAACCTTCCCTCAAAGACCAAGATGTTATTATAGAAACCCCTTCAGTGAATACCATGACCAGTCAGTGGTAGGCACATGCTTGAGTACCACATAAGAGCAGCCAGATTCCAGGTAGTCGTATGAATAGTGAAAACATGGTATTAGAAAAGTTCAGTGAGTTTAACCAAAAGGTCTCAGAGCTGAAAGCACAGACTGTATGGTGAGGTTATCAGGAGCAACTCTGCTTGACTGGTCCATTCGGGCTTCAGATACAACATGAACATGCAGAAAACTCAACTTTCTCTTACGCATTCTCTAAGAGATTTGGCAGTAGTAACTAGGGATTTGCTTTCCTATTTATAAAGGGAGGGCATTGGTAATTCAAAGGTGATAGACATATGCAGAGAATGAGTCTGGGTAAAAGATAAGATCCATGGTGACTGAAGATGAAGAACATGGGGACATAGGAAGTGCCAATGACACCTATGTCCAGTCAGAGTTACATGCTCGGGGCTGACACTAGATGCTTGGTGATCAGAACGAGAGCTGAGATGAGAATTACAGGGAAGCACATCAGGGCTGGCTTCTCACACAACCACTAAGCAAGGTGACCATTATTTTACAGTTGCCACTACTGAGGCTGGCAAATCACAGGCTGTCTATGTGACTCCGTGCCCCAGAAATCCAAAGGGGGTATTCAAAGAGTTAGAACTGGAAATCCTTCAGAGAATTGCTTAGCATCAATTTCAGTCCCTAATAGATTCAGTCTCTGACTCTGATGACCTCTGCTTTTTAGTCTGGTGCTGGGAGGAATGTAAGGGATTTGGGTGCATCCTCTTCACCCTTGGCTTCCACAGGACCCAACAGAAGCACAATCCAAGTAAATTAGAATTGACAACAAGGCACCAGGTGGAAATTTATCCAATTAGATAAGCTTTGAGGCTCTCCTTGAGTCCCCTGTGTAATGTGGTCATCGAAAACAATCTTGTGAACTCAGCTTACTAATTCAGCTGTCTCCAACATGCGGCTACAGGACTGACCTTGTACCATAGCCAGCTGCTCCCTCTGTGCCCTGAGTACTACTCCCAAAGGCTACATTAGTTTTCTCAAAGCAGCAGTCACTTGCCTTTCCCCTCTACTCTTTCCTCAAAGCTAAGATGACTTAGAGTCTTAGCCCCTCCTAGCTTTAGTCCCCAATCCACACTTGACTTTCTGTTTTCTAGCTGTCTATTCTTGACTTTGGAAACCTCAGGTACCATGCTTAGCTTCTTGGAAGCTATTGCCCCCCCCCCCCCCAATTTGACCTCCCTATGTGAGTGCAGGGGCCATATTGGTCTCCCTCTCACATGTTACCAAGCAACTATCTCTTTCTGATCTTCCCCTGGGATTTCTACGACCCTTTTAGGCAAGGGAAAAGTTGGTCTATGCTACTCTGTACTCATCTGAACTCTCTGATGAATTTTGTCTAGCTATACATTCAACTACATGAGAGAGATCTCTAGGGAGAAGATAAACCAAGAGACTTGATACTTAGAAAGTGATTCAACAATCAGGATACCAGCATCACCTGGGAGCTTATTAAAATTTCAGACTCACAGACTCTACCCTAGGCCTGTGGAAACAGCAGCTCAGTTTTAACAGCGTCCCTGTGTGCTTTAAGTGCATGGCAAAATCCACATATCACCGACCTCAAAAGTGCATTAGTCAGAAGAAGAACTCTTCTGTCTAGAGATTCTATTCTGATGAGATCCAGTTTTTGCTGTCTGGTCACTAAGATGCCATTGTAGAAGATAAACCCGCATCCTGTACCCCCTGCACCCCCACTTAGTCTCTTCAATTCAAAAGGTCAAAACCAGAGAAGTGACTGACTAGACTAGGGAGCCATTAAGAACTATCCACCAGAGCCCAATACTCTGTTTCTCTCAACCAGATTGTAACTAGGGATTCCTTACCAAACAAGGGCAATGATCCACCATGAAGCAGTGACATTATGAAAATAGTCATCATTCCCAAGTGCCACTGAAGAGGTAGCTTTTCCTTGTTTATTGGCTCCTACATTCCTACCTGTTCTGACTTCCCTGAAGCCTGGATGTTTAACAAAGCCCTACAGTGTTAAACTCAGCATGCTCCTTAGACTCTGACCACCCTTTCACTATCAGTTCAAATGGCTTCCCCATCTTAACTTGAATGTCCCCTACCTTCAGGGTTGTCCATACTCTTGGCGATATATGTCCCTCTTTTAGTTCTGGGACTTCTATGCACTCTATCCTCCTCCCTGTCCTGCCTCTCCTTAGGTTACTCCCAGAGGCAGAAAGCAAGTTATCAACAGTGGAAGTTGCTTTCCAGAGACATGATATGCATTTTATCAAGCAGAGGGGACTATATGACCTTTGTGCCTCATCTGATGTTGAAATTCTCTGGTTTTATAATACTGGCTCAAAGCAATGAGACTCACACAGAAATCCTTGACTTTCTATTTATATGCCACTGCTAACTAGTTGGGTGACCTTGGCCAAATCAATGAAACACAATGTAATATAATATCCTCATTTGTAAAAATTGAGAGAAAATGCCAAACTCACAAAGATTTTTCTCAGGATCAGGTGTAGTCATGGAGGTGAAATTGCTTGACAAACTCAAAGGGACCACACACATTTGGTGTCCTGATGCAACAATTTGAGGACTGGTTTCAGAATGTCTGTAAGCTTTGGGAACAAGAGGCTGGAGTCACAACTCCTTGGATTCAACTAGCTGGCTTTATCCAAGTCCTTAGAATCAAGCCAAGCAGAGTCCCCATCCCTGGAGTGCTGCACTTGACTCTGCTCATATAGGGAGGGCCCTTATCAGGCTTACATCTGGATGACTTAATGGCAGCAATAACATAATTTGGCAACAAGGGATTAATGATTCACTCTCAAAGCACTCATGCTGGCGTCAGGCCCAATTTCATAGCTGTACTTCAGAGAATTTTTCCCTGTAAGGCTATGCAACAAAAATAGAAGTCACAGATGAAGAACGTCTAATTGCAATTGATAAAACCCAAGTAAATCCCTGTGGATGCATAACCCATGCTGGTGATCATTGCTGACGGAAAAGAAGGGAGGCTGGCTC
The DNA here is from genome assembly GCF_011762505.2 of Arvicanthis niloticus. NCBI lineage: Eukaryota > Metazoa > Chordata > Mammalia > Rodentia > Muridae > Arvicanthis > Arvicanthis niloticus. Next base: position 130,972,766 of record NC_047659.1, read on the forward strand.
TTGGGGATACAGTTCCTAAAATCTGCGTTCTTTAAAACACGTGGCCTCTCAGCTATCCAAGGGCATATTATCCCCAGTGTGGCTTATCTCAGGCAAATCTTACTGTGTTGGCAGTTTACCCCTGTCTACTTAATGACTTCTTTTGTTGAAGAGTTTCTCTGTCTTTACTTTGGCTTTGTGTGTATCTGGCACCCAGCAGTGAAAACCTTTGAAACCCTGACTCTGAGCTGCTACCTCTATGCCAAGGAAGGTTTTAAGCATAGCAGGCATCTCTGATTATGGATGTTTTGCCAAGTGGAGACAACAGGGAACAGATAAGGAAGCTGGGTAACTTCCCGGCTCGGCTAAAGTCAGGTATGCACTATATATTCGCTTGAGTTGGCTGGAAGCGAATTCTCTAAACGATAGGGTTTTTTAAGATGGAATTGAAGTCCAAGATAGGAAACAACTTTGTAGGGGAGCATCTGGCTACTTCATTAGATTCAAGCCTCTAGACTTTACAAATTGCATCCCAAAGCATTCAAAGTATTTGTAATTGTGATCATGAACTACTTTGGCAGCCTTTGAGGGTAGAAATTGTAATGAACAGGAGGGGAGCGGGAAGCCTGGGGAGAAACAAATGCTATTGCCGACTTTTTTTTTTTTTAAATGAAAAAGATGTGTATTTCAGATATTTTTCGCTAGTGAGTGTGACGTTGATACAGGGAAAAAAATATATAGACTAGATGGTTAAATCAGGTTTCCCAACCCTTACTACTCATAGAGGGGAGAAATGATACTTAGAAATGAGCACAGGCTCTATCTACATCAGTCAGCAGCCAACCAGGAAAAGGGAAACAACTCTAAGCCTTTTAAAGGGCACAAATGTACTCAGGATCAGAAGACCCTAGTGAGTCAAGAGGAGGATTATCAGGATGCTACTAACCACAGGACACAGGAGAGATACAAAGAAGTAGGTAAGCCAGGGGCCAGAGGGCAAGTTGACACAGCAAGAGCGAGAACTGCAGAAGACCTTTGGGGGAACTTAGAGCCATGGGGCAGACACAAACACGAACAAAGGAGGAGCTGAAACTAATTGAGGGGGCTTTTCCCCGCCTTTTGTTCTTCCAACTCTAACTGGGGTCTTCTACTGGATAAACTCAGAAGTCACTGGCAGGGTGGTCCAGGTGAGAAAGTATGTAGGGACCATCTGGGTATCTGAGCAGAACATGGCAACATAGAAGGAGAAGCATAGATCAGATGGGCAAAGGGCCAACATGGGCTTTCTATGAGCCTACAATCACAGACTCTACTCTTTGTGGCTTCTGAGAGGCACCAGGATGCATATATATGAAGAATATCTCATCTCGTATTTTGATTTCGGCAGTCAGAGCCTCAGTAGAGAAATCATGGCTGGCTTGTATGGCAGCTACATGTTAAGCTGGGGCTTTGCAGAAGATGGCAACATAAGATTTGATAGGAGCAGGAATCAAAAGCACATGTAAAACACTAATATAATTATCTATAAACTATAGGACAGAGCTTAAACTACAACTCTATTTTAAGCCTGTTACTTGTAATCCCCCCTTTTAATCCTTACTGAAACACTATGGAGCAGGTTCTGCTATCATGGTCTTCTCAAAGATGGTGAAGCTCAAGGGAATAGATCAGAGCTGCTGGCAGCAGCACCCACAAAACCTGCAAGTTTGATGCCAGATTCCTTCTCATTAAACTGTTGCACTATTCTGCCGCTTCTTGCCTAAATGGAGGGAGAGGTTGCTCAGGGCAAGACTGGTTTTTTTCCCTCAGATACCTAGAAGATAGAAGGAGACTCGTATTAAGGAGATCAAGAATCCTATTTCAATCAGCTGGATAAAACCATCTTTATCTAAATACCTGCCATAGGTATTTATATCTGTCCCTGCAGGGTCTGCCACCTGCTCTACCAAGCAATTCCATTTCAATCCTGCCTTTGCTGGAAGCTCCTCTCTTTGTGCCCTTCAGCCAGCATACCTTATTCTAATATCTAAGGGATTGATGAACATGTCATGTGAATCTTGTTATATGAGCTAAATTATACAGGCTTTGCTCAAGTGATATTTAAACTTGACCTTTTCAACTTAACTTCTTTTATTCTTTTCACTTCCCTTGTACATCAACCAACATTTCAAAGTCCTTAATACTCTGAGTTTAGTTTTATTATTAATCTCTGGGCTTTCTTGCCAAGACCTTTCTTGATATTTAGCAACCAAAGCATCTCGTATTAATTCCACAGAGAGACATGTTTTGCTCAAGTTTAGGTGAGTTTAGGTCTCTAACACCCATCCTTTGAGGTTGCTGTCTAATTTTATCCTTTTAATTGCTGACTTCTTCCCCCCACATCACAGAACATAGCCTCACTATGCGGATTGGGTTGATAATCGAGTACTTAAGGATTATTCCATGCTTCTTTCAAGTGACATCATCTAGGATGTCTTGCAAGTAATAAATAAATTGCCTCAATTCATCATATAATAGTATTGCATTTAGCCAAGACTTAAATCCGAGTCAATGTCAAGTAGCTGAAAGACACCACAGAGACATGAGTTTTCACAGATAGCTCTACTGTTGCTGTAGAGAGTAATTTAATAAGTCCTGAGTTAAGTGTAAAGAAGATACACATTTCTAATATCCCGCACTCCTTCAACATTACCTAGCAAGTCCTAAGAGGTTAGAAGTGACTTCATCATAGCCTATACAACTAAATCTGCTAAATATTGCTGACAGAGGTGCCCTCATTTTCCGTCTTAAATGGAGGTTAGCACCGTGTGAGATGAGAATCACTTTAATTGATTGTTTGAAAGCCCTTTGGCCACTTGAATAAATCATTCTCCTGGTGCTGATTCTGCTTCATCCCATGGATCTCCTGACTCTGTATTTCTAGGTGGATTTGGTTTTGCATAATTAATATTCTGTATAGGTCAAATTCCAACTTGGTTGTAAGTGGCTCTATGAGATGGTGCACTGAGGTCCTTACAGAAATGCCTTTCTGGGTGCAAGAAAATGCCCTTACCACAAAATACTGTTCATCTATGAAAATTTAGCACCTGACTTACTCAAAAGTAGTTATATGCAATGGACCCTATACACAGGCATGATTGACATACCCCTAGTAAATAGAGCAAGGAATGGAGATACCTCTTTATCTCCTGACTTCAACTGCTTTTTTTGTGCACTGGAAAGGTCTAGACTATGTGCACTGCCAGAGCCCAGGAACAAATTTAGAGAAAGAATTTGATCTGCTTTCAGAACAAGACTGTAAACTAAGCTAAAGTTGGGGACAAAAGTTGTCTCCAAAATTAGGAAGAAGATGGACTTTGTAAACTTGGCTTATAAGGTTCAAGCCACAATCAGGGTTAACAACCAGGATGTAATGAGGTGAGGCCAAATCCAAAGTAGGGTCAAGCATTAGCCTTTGGCTTAGATTTGGGGTTTCACTGTCTGTATTCATGGAGAGGAGTCAAACCGTGTCTAGAGTTGGGCTTTGACTTTGATCAGAAACAAAATTGAGACCAGGGCCATGGAACTAGAGAAGTCATGTGACCTCTAAAAGGATTATACTCATTAATACCAATTCAACACTAAGCTGCAGTTGGGTGATCCTGGGCATTCTCTGGATATGGTCTAACCTGGGAGATGCAGCAGTTATAGCAATGATAGTAGTTACTTCGAGGAGCTGAGAATGAGAGATAATGAAGAAACAATCCTGCCATCATGGAGCTTGCTTTGTACTAGAAAAGGAACTTGAACACTGAAAAAGTCTCACGTACAGGATGCTCACACAGAGATATGTCTATGACGACTTCATCTAGAGTTCTGATTATGTAAAACTAGACTACGTACTAGATTTCCACATGATGCCAGTGGTCTGACACACATGGCCAACATCCCTGCATCCAACACATCTCCCGTTCCTACCTATCTCCACACTGATGCCCTCTGATCCTACAAGGACTTCTCTACTGATGAAGATGGAGAATCTGAGCTAGTGCTACACCAACAGAACTGTGTCTTGCTTGCAGAGATCTGTGCATCAAACCTGGAATTCAGGAGCGTTCAAAGCCACTTAGCTGTTACCAACAGGAACACCCATAGCCTGCACCGGGGATTAAGAACTTTGTATGAAGAAAAGATGTAGGAGAGAACACGTCTTCCTTGGGATGCCCCGCAGCAAAGCAGTATGTCCCCTTGGACTTTCCCAGGCAGCTGGTATTAGACAGCACATGGCCACAGTGAGCTGGTTATAACTCTTACTGTGCAGATGAGCACAGGCTCAGGTAGCTGTGCAGCAAGGGAAGTCCTCCCAGGAGCAGTATATGACAGAATACAAAAGCCAGCCAGGGATGGTGCCCAGCGTTTCTTACCTCAGGACATGGTAAGAGGGTGACATAGCCTTGACTGTAAGGCAAAGGCTAAGACAAGGGAGGGGCAACAGAGAATCCTACGACTAATAACACATGGAAGACAAAAGCTACACCAGAAAGGTAAGGGTCATGGCCTTGGAGTGGAGACTAGTTTAGAGCAAATATATAATATAACAAATGAAGATACGGCAGAGGAGAGATGGGTAGATCACAGAGACTGCCTGAGATATTGACACTCTGGTCTCTTAGAGGTCTGTCCACTGGGAAGGCATAGCACTTGAGGTTCAGCCACAGACTACTTACTGTCTCCAAGATCAAGATCATTGTGTTGGCAAGCTGTTTGAACTCCCATGGCCTTGTTAACAATGACTGCAGTCAGAGTGGTTTAAACTGAGAGGTGTGGATTCTTACAGTTCCAAAGACTAAAGGTTCAGAATGAACATGCCACAAGGGATGCCTTTCCCTGAAACCAGGAAGAGCTCATCTCTTCTCAGCTCCTGCTAGTCTTCAGTTCTGGCACTCTATGCCTTGAAGATGTACGATTCTGGCTTCTGCCAGTATTTGTCACACTGCTCTGCCTGTGTGTGCGTGCTCACATGATGCTCGTCTCTTCTGTCATACTGGCTTAAGGCCCACTTTCTGACTTTGCTTTAGCTAATCACATCTGTGGGGACTTTATGAATACATTTATGTTCACAGTTACTGGGGTTGCCACTTCAACATATCTTTTGGGAGACAGAATTTGACATACAACTTAGTTGAGTCAGGATGCTACAAGCAGCCCAAGGATGGGATACAGACAGGATGGGGATCTTAGAAATTTACTAAGTAAAGGGTAAGCAATGCCTGAGGTCATGGCCCACTGACAGCATGCTGGAAAAGAAAAGAGAGTTTCTTGCTCAGACATAGTCTGAACCGAACATAGGCCTTTGGGAAGGACACGTCCTGGCTTTCTGCCTGAATAATATTGCAGGGAGCACTAGGGACTGAGGCTCCCCAAGGCTCTTATTCAAAAACAAGTTCAGTTTTTTTTTTTCTAAACAACTCCAGACAAATTTATCCCTCAAGGGATGATTGCATTACCTGACTCAGAGGGGGCAGGATGTGGGAAAGGAGACAAAGATCTGCACAGCTGGGGCAGCTTAGTCCAAATCATGCCTCTGCAATGGGCAGTTTTCAGTGGGTATCAGAGGGCAAGGAAAAGAAAGAAGGTACCCTGAAGGGAGGGAAAACTCTATAGCATGGATTAGAGGAAGTGTGGGCAGGATCAGAGGAGCTGGACAACATGCAGTGTGGAATTCGGATTAGCTCAACTAACCCAAGCAAGGGTAATAAACCAGCGAGGAGCAGGGCAGCAATTGTTGAGATTCCAGCCACAAATGTGTTTGCTTTTTTTATACCCTTTGCATTGTGGCTTTAAAAAAAAAATGGAAACACTGAATCAGTTCATGTTGGACTAAAATAGATCTATTCCCTTCCCCAAAGGATGGGTGGGACTATTACTCTTCTCCTAGTAGAGATGGTGGGCTGAGGAGAGTAGAAGTGGGCCTAGAGTTGTGAGAGTGGCTGATGCTGGTCATGCCGACACACCATGTCTCTCTCATGATTCTGTTTATATCTGACTTCTTCTGTACCAGCCCCATGCAATGCCAGGACATCGATCATGCTTAGCAGGCCCAGGCCTGGCACATTTGGGAGACTTGGTAGAAGGAGGCACGTAGAGTTCCTAGTAGGCTGGAAACCCAGTGCCCACTCACAATAGCCCTTACAAAATTGAAAAAAGACATGTTAGGTAAGATGTCTAAAACATCACTGTATAGAGGAAGAAGGGAAGACAGGAGGACAGACACAGTGCACTGTGTGTGGTACATGCTTGAACAGTATTAACCTCTTACCCTTTCATCTGATTATGCACACATAAGGCTAAGGGAAAAAACACCGGCATAGTGGATGGGAAGGGGGAAAAGTTGACAAAATCCAAGCAGATCCAAGGCAAGCTGATGCTATGGGAAAGTGCCAAGTTCAAGTGGAGCCCTTGCTCCTAGCTAAAGGCAGCTTGCCATTGCCTGTAGATTCAGCCTGGGACAATAGGCTTTTTCAGAGCTCCTACATGTTAGGAAGCCCGACCACAGAAGGGGGGCATCCCAGTAAAGGAAGGCAGGAGGTGAGAAAGGCAAGTACCTATGTGATCAGTATGGAAGAGATAAAGAATGCAAGGGAGGGAAGTTAGAGGGACAGAGAAGGCAGGAGCAGGCTGGCTATCCTGCAGTGCAATGGAAGCTTCGGGTATGTGTTAATCAGGACCAAACCCCTCTATCTGAAGGATCACTTGGGCATCAGTGGGGAAGACACACTGGAAGAGGAAGAATGTGAAGACAGCCATACCAGCTAGGAAGCTGTCGCACTAACTTGAGGAAGACTTCAGTAGTCTCAGGCACGGACACTGCAGAGAGGAAGGAGGGGGTGATCCTGGAGGCAGAAGCAGCCAGATGTGATGGCAGATTAAATAGCAAAGATGAGGAAGGAGAGCGGAGAAGGATAACATTGGGGTCCTGAATCTGAATTTGGTGGCAGTTTGAGGGCAAAACTGTGGGTTGACTTTTTCTTAACTCTTGGATAAATATCCCAGGAGTAAAAATCGTGCCATGAAAACCCCAGCCAGAGAGGTTCCCCCAACTAATGGCAATTTTGAAGGCTGAATAATCATTTGAGAGTGCCTGGATGCTGAACTTGAACTGGATAGAACTCTATACAGAATGTGAGTTGACTCATCTGGATACCGTCGACTGGTTCAGTTGAGAGGTTGGTAACTGACAATGGCAGCCAGAATGATGGGCTAACAACAGCCTTGTGTCATGTCATACTTTGAATGGACCATGGATGTAGATAGTATCTGATTCAAGTTCTGGAGTACCCCTCTCTATAGAATCAGCCTGCAGTTACATGTGTGGCCTAAGAGCAGAGCTTAAAAAGGGCCTGTGTATCCGACATTCCTGACTTGCTACTGAGATCTCTGCCCTTAAACTGCTTTATCCTGATACCAACTAAGAACCCATCTGAATGGAAGAGGTGTGTGAGACTGAAGGGACCTTAATATTATGTCCCATTAGCACTTGTCCTCACCTCTTGCTCTGGGTTGTCACAGAGGCTGAGCTTGCTGTACCATTGTACCTAGCATTTAAGCTAGATCTCAGCTTTATTATGTGCCTGAGTTTATAGATTCTGATTGGCTCTTCAGAGGCTTCTAGCCCAAGGCCTTGCTGGTGATTATACAGCTTCCTCTTTTTCACTTGTCACAGAGATCATAGCTGTGACACTGGATGGCTTGCCTCTTTGCCTGACTCTTTCTGGGTCTCTGTTTCTTCGTCTATAAAATGGGGTTAGGTTTTAATAATACCAATGTATGCCTAAGATAATGGTGACTATTACCCTTGTTCTCTTTATAGCTAGTCACTGTTGATATTTCTGTTCTGCAGGTAAAGAAATAGAGCAACAGCTCTGAAATCTTGTGGCTTTTCATGTGACACAGTCCTAAGTCACTCTGCTGTGGCATCTCCCAGTGCCTATCTCATCCTAGCTACTCACTAAGATTGGCTATGGGCAGGAAGTATGGCAAATAAACATGGAGACTGCCTCGAGAGGCCTGGGTTTAAATCCTGGTGCCATCCTTTCAAAATTCTGTGATTTTTATTTCCCAGTGGCCTATACTTTAGATGTCTGATCTGTAAAGGCAGAAAATCACTTGGCTTGGTAGAGATCTGGGAAATTTTATATGTGCTAAAACAGTAAAACACTGAGCATTTTCCCGTAACATGTAGGAAGCATGGGCATCCATTATTCATTTTACTGTTCTTCTTATCACACTGTCAGACTTCCTGGGTACCTACAGCCCACCCCTAAAACTGCTACTTCTCTGTGGCTGGTCTTCAAGGCTGAGATTGCCCCAGAGCCTGCCCCTCGTGTCCAAACCAAACATCACCAAGACTGGTGAGTGTTCAGTGTACAGCTCCTCCCAGTTCCGCTTCTAGCCTCTATTCTCACCATCTGTTTGCTGCCACCAGAGCCTCAAGCTCCTTGGGTGAGCTGTCATGCCTTCCAAGCTTTCAAGGCTCCAGGGCTTGGTCAGTGACCCTGGAAGGATGCTGCGCTGTCTCATTTTTCTCTTTCTGCCCACATAGACTTGTTCCAAAGCCCACAGCTCTCTGTACCTGGGCTTAGTTTGTTCATGAAACACCATTCTAAGAGCTGTTGCCGGGCATCCTCAACGAGTATTACTAGAACCTGAATCTTGTCACATAGCAAGGCCCCAGTTAAGGAACAGTAGTAATGACTTTAGCAAGAGATACACAGAAAAGAAACCATCACCCTTTCAGCCTTGAACTTTGGCTAGGATTACACCCATTTCCCTAGCCAGGCCTGAACTCAGCTGTTTGACTTCATATATAAGGAATCTCTGGACTGCATAAAATTTGGGAGCTTTTTATCAGGGTCCCTAGTTTTAACAAATACATTCTGGGCTTCAGAAGAAGACTTGGGCTAAAGTACTTCTTGTGGAAAAATTAACAATGGGCACTGAGCATGGTCAAGGCACTCAGAGCAAAGTGTTATCAAATTCTCTTTAATCCCTCCACTCGGACCTATGGCCGGACATGCCCCAGGTTCAATTAGGTCTAGAGGCAGAGAGGCCTGGCTGAGATGGAAAAGGGCAGAGAGGTGAGCCATTCTTTCTGACTAGGGCTGTACTAGATTGAGTTCTTGCAGGTGAACTGTTAATTGTGTGGTTCGTTGTTCTTTGTAGTCTCAGGTCAGCCTTCTAGAGAAAAATGTCCAGTCTTGGTCAGGGAGGCATTTGCCTCATTGCTGGACATGGAGAAACATCCCCTTGGGTGTGGCATAAAGGAAGTAATTACAGAGCTTAGATTCTGTTCATTTGCTGCTATGCTCCCTAAACAGGGGCCAAGATGATAAAGGGATATTTTACCTCTATGTTTGCACTGTCCTGAATGGTACTCACTAAGCCATGTGTGTGTGTGTATACCATCCCATATTTGAAATAGGGTCAGGAAACTGAATGTTAGGATTATTTTAAAAATTAAAATGGAGGCAATTAAAAGAATGTTTACTTGCTGCATATAATCTCTCTCTCTCTCTCTCTCTCTCTCTCTCTCTCTCTCTCTCTCTCTCTCTCTCTCTGTATGTGTGTGTGCCTGGTGGTATCAGTGTGTGTATATATGTATGTGAAAGTGTATAATTATATACACTTTTGTTTGTTTACTGTTGAGTATGGAGGTTGATGCTGGTGTATTCCTCAATTGTGGTTAATTGTTTGAGACAGGGTCTCTTGTTGAATCTGAAGTTCCTAGATTCAGAAAATCTGGCTGGCCCTGGAGCCTCAGGCATTTGCCCATCTTTACCTTTTGCTGCTGGGATTACAGGAGTGTGCTCCTCCAACCAGCTTTTCATTTCCACCCTGGGGACTCCACTCCAAGTCCTTACACTTGCATGGCAGGCTCTTTATTGACTAAGCTATCTCCTCTGCACATAATTTTTTAAATCACTTTAGTATTTCTTTCATTTTTAACTGTTTAAAAGCATTGCATCTGAACTAAGACACACTCAAAGTGTTAAAAATAGCAGATATCAGACAGTACAAAGATAAAAATGTGAGCTATCTTCCATTTAATGATTTTGTAAAATATTGATTACTTATTCAATGGCATTTGGGCATGTTTAATGAAATAAATTATATTATTCAAGTGAATTTCAAGTTTCTTTTATTTTCATAATAGGACTTCAAAATTAGAAATTATATCCACCGAGAATTTTATTTTTATTGAACAGTACTGCTCTGAAGCTTTTGTAAAGCTATTTCTAGAGGGTCACTTTGTCCCTTAGGGGACATTTAAGACTGTCTGAATATATTTGGTTGTGACAATTGGGGTTGACATTCTAATAGCATGTAGTGGGTAAAGAATGGGAATTCTCTAAACATCCTACAAGGGACAGGTTGGACCTCAGTCATAGAAAATGATACAGCCTCAGATGTCAATCATGCCAAAGTCAGAAGCCTTGGTATAGAGCAGAGGTTCCTCAAGAAGAAGGCTAATGGTTCAGGGACACCCGAGAAAGTAGCTGGACAGTGACCCTCGAGCACAAATCTCAGATCCTTTGATCTGGTATGATTAATTTCACATCTCTACATGAGGAGATGAATTTCGACAAAGAGTAACTTACCCCGACCACCAGACCAGAGAGTGGCAGTGTTGAGAGCTGAAATCGGGCTCCATTCATTGCCAAGGTTGGGCCATATATACTACCTTGCCTTGCTATGCATATCTCCATGCTGGAGCTGCTATGGAAACAGCCATCTGAATGTATAGTCTGATATCCTCATCATTCAGACCCAGGCGGTTATTATTTACATCAGGTATTATTGCCACCAGGGAATGGACATTAACAAAAGCCATTGAAAGGGGCAGCCTGCTCTGAGGGGGGAAAAAAAAAAAATCTCACAGCACCTCACCTATCAAGCAAAGCTGGGAAACGGGTAGAAATAAATGGAGCGCAATAAAATAAACCTGTCAGAGAAGGAACATTCAGACGCCTCGGAAGGCGAGAGGTAAGAACAAATGTGCCCGATATGGGATTGGCTCTGTTTAAAGAAAACATAATCTCACTGCTTGACTTGAATAGAGCCCAGAGAACAATGGCAGCATACATGGAATTGCTCATACACACTCCAGGGAGGCACTGTTTCTCCATAAATCCTGTTGGGGACAGTGGTGAGAGTCACTTTCCACTTGTCATCTGTCTGCATGCTCCCCTGTGTCTGTTTGTGACTTCTGCCTCTCGAGGGAGGGTAGGTCTTGTGGGCCTGTTCTAGAGAAGGGTGGTAACTGGCATTTTGTGAAGACCTACTATGCACTGCCAATGTTCAGGGCATTCCTTGGGGTTATTAAATTGAATCTTTAATAGGACAGCATGAAGTAACCACGATACTTGGTTTCATAGGTAAAATAAACCTACCTAGTATGTACTGTTTCTATAATCAAGGGGTGGCTGAGAGAAGATGCTCACAGGGTTGCCAGGGACACAGTGAAATGTGGAGCTTTAGAGCAATACAAAAACGGGGCCAAAACAGGCCCACAGTGGATGTTACTGAGATTCTGTCCAAATCTCCTTTAGTTGATTGACGTATTTACTCCCAGCTACTGTAGATACTGGCTGTAAATGGCTCATAGATACCTCCTACTTTGGAGAAGGAATCCATTTCTCTAGAAGGCTGTGCAATATTCATGTCAACCCATGGTAATTAGCACCTGGGTCTAACCTGTGGAACAATTCCCATTCCCAAGACATCCCGGGCTCTGACTCACTCAGGCTACACACTGTTCTTTGTTCTTTCCTATCTCTTTCTCCTTTTTCTCTAAGTGTATCTCTCAATGAACAAACAATATGCACATGAACCTTCATCATAGGGTCAGGGAGATACTTTGGGAAGTGGGTAAAACTAATAGGCCTCATTTTATCCTTGTCTGCTATATTTGATTTCCCATCACTATAGACTGACCAGCCAGTGATCTCAACAGGCAAAACCTTCCTTGAGAACAATGGTGGGTAAATATGTGAAATCTCCTTCCACCAGTTAGAAGGGGATCCCGAGGAAAAAGAGGCATGGCTTCAGGTTACCTTCCGTCTCCATGTATTGAATGGGCATTGGCTTCTGCATCTTTTGAATAACGGTGTCTATTTATCTGTAATGAACTTTACCTATGCTGCTTTTGAAGAAAAAATGGCTCTCATTTACACCAAGCAAATACTTACACTAGGTTGGACACGTCTATTCCAGCTTCTTTGACATTTAGTATCTTGTTTAGCTTAGAGTGCAATTTCAGAAGAATCTGAATATGCAGAGTCCGTAATGGCAATAATGTTCCCTAAGAAGCAAGTATTATTATTCCTTCTTAACAGAAAGGAAATATAGGCCTAGTCACAATTAAAGGATGTATTGGGGTCAATGGTAGAGCTGGAGTTGTAGTCAAACCTACCCATTTCTTAAAAACAGATCTGTTAGGTCAGCTCTCTCCCACCCACAGGCCACAACTCAGCTGTCATTTGTGTGGTGTGTGTGTGTGTACATGTATGTGTGTGTGTGCATGTGTGTGTGTGGTGTGTGTATGTATCTGTGTGTCTGTGTGGTATATGTGTATGTATGTGTATGTGTGGATGTTTGTGCATGTATGTGTGTGTGTGTGTGTGGGGTATGTGTGTATGTGTCTGCATGTATGTATGGTGTGTATGTATGTGTGTGTATATGTGTATGTCTGTATGACTGTGTGCGTAGTGTGTATGTATATATGGGTATATGTTTGTATGTGTATGGTGTGTACATGTATATGTCTCTCTATGTGTGGTGTGTATGTATGTGCCAGTGTGTAGTGTGTGTGTATGTGTGTATATGTGTATGTCTTTGTGTGTATGTGTGTATGCATGTATGTCTGTGTGTGTACATGTGTGTGTGTGGTATGTATGTATGTGCACGTGTGTGTGTTCTGTGTGTATGTGTGCATGTCTCTATGTATGTGTATCTCTCTGTATGTATGCTTTCTGTGTATCTATGTGGGTTATGTGTGTATGTATAGTGTATGTGTATATGTGTGTCTTTTTGTGTGTTTGGTGTGTATATGTATGTGTGTGTATATGTCTGTATAAATGTGGCATGTGTATGTGTGTATTTATGTATGTGGTATGTATATGTAGTGTGTGTGTATGTATGTGTTGTGTGTGCATGTTTTGAATATCACATGCATCTCTCCTTAGCATTAGGGGAAATTAGACATTTATTTTTAGAGTCTTTTGATCAATTCTAAGACATCAGAATTTGTCTCTTTTGCTTGTTATTGTATCCCTCAATATTTAGAACAATGCCTGGTACATAGTAGGTATTTGTTAAACCTTGGTAAATGGGGTAATGGATGAATAGAGGGATGTATGAATAGGTAGGTGGAGGAAATGGTAGTTAGATGGATGAATGGGTGAGTGGGCAGGTAGTGGGTGGGAAGATGTGATGAAGGAACTGTCAGTTCAGCTCTGGTACATCTGGCCTGGAGAACCCTCAGAGCATGGGCCATTGCCAATTCCCTCCCTCTTGCCCAGGGCTCTGGTGATCACCTGTGGTGAGGAGGCAGAGTGGAGTCCCCGGGGTCACCTGGGCGCTGCCCATTGGTGCTGACCACAAGGAAGCCAATCCCCAGGCAGCATGCAGAAGAGAAGGAGAGAAAGAAACACACATGAAAACGTGTGGTACAATGAGTAAGACCGTAACTCTTGTGGCTCTAAAGAGCTCGCACTGAACAAGAGAACACCACGATTTACCAAAACTGAGGCTGAAATAGATTTTTATAAATGAGAAAAGAGTAAGCATCACCATTTATCAACCACCCATGACATACCAGGTACTCTGCCAAGTACCTTGTGTACAGTGTTCCTAAGAAATGGGACAACCAGAAAGGTCGGTGGTATTACAAATGGACCTGTCACTTCCCCTGTCAAACTGCATACCCCGCCAGTCTTTCTTTTCTTTGTAAATGGTGCACCACCCACACAGCTTCTCTTTGTAGAAACCTGGGTTACTACCCTTCACCCCTATTAGTAAGGGTGCCTACCTTCTACCTTTCTTCTAGCCAACTTCCCATTTATCACTGGTTACCAGCTCTTACTGATTCTACTCCAGACACACTCTTCAAGATTTTCTCCTCTCTCCAGTCTCATTTGCACTTTCTCTGGCCACCCATTTACCCAGCCTTATGTGGGCTCACCGCCTCCGTTCTTATTTCCCTCCCACCAAGTTTCTGCCATTTGAGCGAAACACACCATAGCCCTCACTGTCTTCAAAAGTAAATCTCAAACTCCTTGATAGTCACAGACCATTGTAATGAGTTTACTGTTTTCCTTGGAAGATTCATTCCTCCCCACCTTTTTCTCTGCTCTGCTGCCAGCATGTTAACCTGTTCCCATGATGAACAGCTCCTCTGTCTTGTCTATAAAGCATGCCTGGGTGTTATGGTTTGTATATGCTTGGCCCAGGGAGTGTCACTATTAGAAGGTGTGGCCCTGTTGGAATAGTTGTGGCCTTGCTGGAATAGGTGTGTCACTGTGGGTGTAGGCTTTAAGACCCTCATCCTAGCTGCCTGGAAGCCAGTATTCTGCTAGCAGACTTCAGATGTAGAACTCTCAGCTCCTTCTGCACCATGCCTGCCTGGATGCTGCCATGTTCTCTCCTTGATGATAATGAACTGAACCTCTGAACCTATAAGCTAGCCCCAATTAAATGTCCTTATGAGTTGCCTTGGTCATGGTGTCTGTTCCCAGCAGTCATTAGTATGGCATGTATTCCTTCCTGCTTCTTCCTCTGGCAGACACTGCTAACCTTTCAAGAGTCAATTTGGAACTTCCCTCAAGGGTCTGGCATCCACAGTGGATGTGCATCTTCTGTCTTCCCATAACATCCTAATATTCCCTTCTCGTTGCAGCAACGTTATATTGCGAGTGGGTGCCTTCTCCTTAACTTTGTAGTCTCCTTGAAGGTAGATGCTCTGCCTCATTGATGGATGCATTTCTGTGGCCTTCCATTGTACCTGGCACATAGTAGGTACTCAAGAAATATTTGTTGTGTAAATTAATAAATCACTGAAGAAATAGTGACTCAGAATTTTTTTTATAAGTTGTTCAAGGTCATAAAAACAGCAAACACCAGCGGCTATATTTAAAGCCTAGTTTGTCTATCTTTAATGTCCCTCCAAGTGTCTAAAGAAAGGGACACAAAATCCCAGCAAGTGTTACACCCTTAGTCATAGACGACAATGTTCCCCAGTCATTTATCAGCAAAACTGCATAAGACCCTTATGCAGAATGTTGAGAGTGATGGGCTGTCCCAGACTAAATAATAAATAAAAATATACATCATTTCAAAAATGATACAAGGGGCAAGCTTGATCAATAATTGACGAGTATAAAAGTTAACCACCCATGCACAGTGATCATAACTCTCCTTCCTGAAAGAATGATGTTTTGTCCTTCCCAAAGCACTTCTTAAGTCAGTGGTCAGTTTATGAACCAAGTCTGGTTATCTATGCTGTTTCTTGTGTGAGTATAAAATCAGAATGATTCTTAGATTTTTTTTCAGTGGTTGAGAAAATATGATTAGTATTTGGTGCTGTGGTATTCTAGTTAGCTTTAACTGTCAACTTTGGCATGGCAGCTGAGAAGGGAGTCTCAAGTGAGGGCTTGTTCAGATTAGAACAGCCTACAAGCATGTCTGTGGGGGTGGAGTGTCTTGATTGCTATAGATGTAGGAGACCCAGCCCTCCACAGGCAGCACCATCTTTAGGAAGGTGGTCCTGGGCTGTATCAGAATGGTGGCTAAGCACTAACCTGTGAGCCTGCTAGCAAGCAGTATTTCTTCTGTGATTTCTGCTTCAAGTTCCTGCTTTGGCTTTCCACCATGATGAACTTTAACCTATAAGCTGAGACAAACCCCTGCCCCAACTTGCTTTTGGCCAGAGTGTTTTTTATCACAGCAAAGAGATAAAACCATAACATATATGAACATTATGTCATTATAGGCACTCAAATCTTTTATCCCCAGAGTTTTACTTTAGTATAAATGTACTTGTAAGTATCTCTATGATTGCTTTTTTGTATATTTTGGTGACAAAGCTGGTAAGTATGAGAAATGCCTTGAGGCCTACAAAATTGAAAATACTCACTACTTCACCTTTTATAGGAAAGTTTGCTAACCTCTGTTCTAAGTGACTACTTTCTATGAGTCTATTTTCATCCCTGCCCTATGAGGCAGGTAAGACAAGGCCCTGATGACCTCACATTCAGTAAAAGAAACAAAAGGCTTGGGGGAGACCTGACTCATTCTCTTACATAGGCTCCTTCAGCAGCCTCCTAACTATTCATCCTGAAGCCTGGCTCCTGCCTCAGTCCATCTTCTCCATCCACTATCTAGGCTGCAGCTAGGGTGCTCCCCTGTAACAGGGGTCTGCTTAAGTACTCCCATCCAGGACTCTCACTGTCTCAGGAGGGGGAAGGAGAAAGAGATAGAGGGAAAGACAGAGAGAGAACTACCATGAGGCTATATTTAGGGCTAAGTGGCTTTGCATGGTACTCCTGTTTCTCTTTTGAAAAAAAAAATATTTTTACTATTTTAAATTACTTGTTTATATGGGGTGGGGTGGGGTCTGTGTGCACAAGTGTAGATGCCCTTGGTGGCCAGAGGCATCACATCCCCTTGGCTCTGACACTGAAGGTGGTTATAGGCCACCTGATGTGGGTGCTGGGACTCAGTAAGAGAGCAAGTAGGCTTGCTTAATGCTGAAGCATGTGTCCAAACTCAGAGTTTTTTTTTTCCACCCCAGGACTGCTCCTAGCCATCCCTGCACTCATGCTAGCCACCCTTCCTCTGAGGATCCCATTTCTTTCACTTGAAACCTTCTTGCCAACCCTAATACCATTCTCTGTGATAATTTTCTCTCCTGTTTCAAAGCTTTGTTTTGTGCCCATACACACTGAGAAAGCTTCTTCTATGGTTTTTTTGTTTGCTTGTTTGTTTTGAATTTCTCTCCTTGCTCCACTGGCATGGCAGGATCATCTTTGTCTTAGCCACCTTTCAGTATATTGGTGTGTGTTTGTTAGCTCTTCCAGTGCCCACTATTTGCCAAGTGTTTATTACAAGTGGGGTACTACACAGAGCATTTGGTACGCACTGCTTGGCTACGTTCTTATATTAGGTCAGGGAAATACGTGGCATTGGTGTTATCAGTCTGTGCATGCTGGCGTTGAGTTAAATCCCTTTCCCTGCCTAGAATCTAATGCTATACAAACCCAAAGAAGAACTTAGTAACTTCTAGAGAATACGGGGCCACATAACAATATGAAATTTCACTTAATAAACAAATAATGCAAGCTAACTGTGTTCATAAAATCCTGGCTCAGTATTTTCCATTTACCAGTCATGTCACTTGGAAAACCACATGTACTTCTAAGTCAGCCTCTTTACCCAAATAGTGGAAATAACGATGGGCATCTCATAAAATATTTTTTTTTTAAGGAAAACAGCATACATCTTAATTTAGCTGGCAGAGCCCAGAAGAGGCCCCTCACTTTGCCCTCCAGGGATACAGCTCTGCAGGAAAGATCTGCTAGCAAGGATAAGAACACAGGGACAAAATGGTACTTCTTCTGTGAGTGGAGAAAGAGAAGAGAGGTGTGGCTTATGGATCTCAGTGGAGCAGGGAGATGGAAACAGGAGCTGTATATAGAACCAGAAATAACACTGCTCATCAGTCCTGCTCACTTCTGAGATATATAGACGAGACCAAGCCACCTTGAAGTTAGACTGTATCAGGTAGTAGTTCTTATCAAGGGCGTGGAATGGTAACATTAGTCATGCCTAAGTGAGATATTTAAGATCCAGGTTGCCACCTATGGGGGTTTTTATTCCCCTGTAGTAATCAACTATGTTCTAGATGACATAGCAAAACAAACAAACAAACAAGCAAATAAACAAATGAAAAACACCCAAGCATTTATGGTATGAAGCTGCTGAGCTTTGGATTTAATTTATTATTGAAACAAAGCTTATCTTATCCTGACTAACGCATTTGAAGAAGAGGTGGAAACATCTTCCTTTCTCCTGAATCACCTGATTTCCCCATGTGGCGGCTTATAACTGAAGGGTTTGAGATTTGTATCTCTTTGCACAGGATCTGCTTGGGGCATTTATGTACATAAGCAACCATGGATGACAATTTGTGAGCAAGTAAAGAAATAGGAGGCCAGAACATGGAGTGACTCTGACTTTTTCGTCTCTTGAAAAGCAATGAATGCCAAGTATAGAGAGATACTGCTGGGCTACAGATGGCCCTGGAGTGGACAAGCTTGAAGACAAGATAATTTCTTAGCTTCAATATGAAGAGAAGAGAGCTGAGAGCCCCTGGAGCCATGCCATTTTCTGCTCCAGATTTCAAGTCTTAACTTAAATACCCCTGAAGAGATACAAAGCCTGTTACAACCCTGGAACAAACAAACAAACAAACAAACAAAACAACTCATCAATCATTATTAGAAAGCAGGTATGGGGAAAAGTTGGATAGATACATAAAAGATAAGCAATCCTACCAGTGCTCCAAGTATTATCTTAGCTAGTGCATAATAGGAGCAGAATTCAATAGTGATATGGAGTTAGCTCTAAGTAGTGCTCCTGGAAACTTTATGCTTGTTATACTTCTGAGCCTACACAAGTTCATTTTCTGAGTAGAGACAATGACAGTGGCCAACATTTATTCATCATCTGATAAGCGGTACACTTTAGTTATGTCATCATATTGTAACCTCACATCAGCACACCTCTACACAGCCAGTCCTAGGAGGAATTAGCTGCTCCACAACAGCCAGTTGTAGGATTGAAGTTTGTCCTCCTGGAGAGAGACTAGTTATCGTTCAACAAGAAAATGAAAATCATAAACCCCAGGAAGTTCCTGAAACAAGATCCATAGGGCTCCCTCTCCAAAGTTACAAGAGCTGTACCACTTACTTGCTTGTTGAGGGGCAGGGGGAGAAGGATATTCTGACCAGCACCATACAGACAGCACCAGGGATAGAGCTTTCATGAGTTATCATCCATGCAAGAGGTGAGCCTCTTAGTGGTGCAACTGCTTTTGAGTCACCCATACTTGCGTTGGTTATTGCAATAAACTCACTGGCTTACTAACTAAGCTCAATTTGTATTGAATGGTTTCTTTGATATGCAACTGGTACTCTGAAGTGAAAGGGTGTTGGCTTGGTTTTTGGAGACCTTCGTTGCCCCAATTGAAAGCCCAATGATGGGACTTAAATTCTCTTTATTTCCAACCTGTATCTCTACCCTACTCCAAATTTTCTCCAACTATGCCTCCTAATTCTAAATTATCTTCTCTTCCCTTTAAGAGAGACACAAATCCTTTGGAAGCACAGTTTTGAGCTAAAGCCAACCATGGTATCTAAAGGTCTGTACCAGATAATTCTTCCTTCTAGTTGAGAGAAACTGTTTAAAACTTCACAGGTATGTGCTTGGAGGACAGGAGTCAGTGCTAGTTTTCCTGGGCTCTGTTGCACAAGCTTTTGCCTTCTTGACTGGGATGTAAAGAAGGTGTGTATGGAAGGATGCAATTTGAGTTTAGTCTGAAGAGGAAGAGGAAAGAGGAAAAGAAGACCAGAGAAACATGCCAGCTGTTGCATCAAGACAAATACTAAAGAAATGTTTGGGGTTTTTTCAAGACCTTTAGGTTATTTTATGGTGTTCTTTGTGGTGTAATCTTTCATCTTCTCGTACACCCCTCAGGAAAAGCTGTATTATTCCATTTGGCATTTTAGGATCTAGCTGGAAACAGGGCAAGTAAAGAGTGGTAAAGGTCAAGGAGACTTTGTTTTATTTTTCAAGCCCAAGCCCAGAAATATTCACCCTTAGTCTCAACTAGGGAAGAACGGCATTGCTGTGCCTCAACCCTCCAAATTCATATCTTCAACTTCTTCCTACACAGTTTGAAAGAGTTTAAAGACCGAACAGCAGCCAAGATTTTCTTACTGTGCTCTGTAACTTCAGATTTCCCTCTTATAACTGATACTACATTATGTTGCTATTCAGCTACCATAATTAGGTTTGGGAGTGCGTGTTCTTGGGTCTCTTCTGATACTACTGGGAAAATTTGAAGAGGGGAACAGTCCCATGTCAAATACTAATAAATAGATGAAGGAAATCTTAGACATGGGGAAGATATATATATATATATATATATATATATATATATATATAATATATATATAATTTCTGTGTAAGATTTTTGTTTAAGCACATAATCTTTAGCTATCAAGTGCTAAAAGCCAAGGGCAGCATCATGCCTGCACCCTTTCAGCTTCTCCACTTTGCTTTTAATCTGAGTCTATCTAACAAAGGGCAGATACATAGAACTGGATGAGAAATTACTACAGTCTGGCCTGTGGCCTTCTACAGACACCCAAGATCTATATAGGATTGCAGCTTTAGTAAAGATCTGTATGGTCAACGGAAGGATGGAAGTCCCTTGTTTATAATATATCCTATGTTTGGGTGAATGATAGAATTAGTGATATCTGCTTCAAAAATGATGCAGTAGCGTCTGAGATGGTAAGTTCCTTGTCCCACATCAAGTTACTAGATAGGATACCAGATATATCAGATATGTCTGATTCTCGTGATTTCAAGCAAACTTTTGAAACCAGGTGTCTCTGATTCTCATGACTTCAAGCAAACTTCTCCAGGATGCTTCATGAAAGAGAACATTTTAAGTAGAGTTAGACCAGCATGGCCGGCAATTTAGTACCCAGACAATACCATTTTTACCTCTCTCTTGGCTTCTTGTACCACATGTGGCTTGTTCTTCTATGGATAAAGAAGCTATGAACATATCACTCTTTTACCTCCACAGGGCTCCAGTCTTAGCATCTGCAAAATGGAGGTGTCTCTCTAAAGAAGGGCCATTTATTGTCACTGTCAGTTCCTGTAGCAGTGAGGGTCCATTATGGAGAGAGGGAAAAGAAATGCTGGATGACAGCTCACTTCAGGCTTAGACTTGCAAAAGGCTAGCAGGTTTACAAAAGGCCATTGCCCATGCCTCTTGCCTGTTGAAGTTGGACAATAGTTTTAGACCATCTCTAATGGACAAGACGGAGCTGTTGGTGACACTGGCCCCATATCTCATGCTTCATTATTCTGAGGCTTCACTTTCAGCACCTACTCCAAGGGGGGTACTTTAATGGGATCGTTAGAGTGTTTACTAGATTAAAACTGTGGCTGTCTTCTGCAAAGCAACTCTGCAAATGGCTTTATGGGTTTCCGGATTTATTTTGTCTCAATGACTCGGCTCAGTTTGCAAATCAAATCAAAGCTGATTTTTCTAACTGCCATTCCAGCACACCCAGCAGGAGTCTGCCGAGCCAGCTGCATTCTCCTAAAGGCTGGTACCAATGGCGGGAGTGTTATTGCCTTCTGGCAGTTAGAGTGGTTACAACCAACTGCTGGAAGACTGGAAGATGGGCAAGTGTGGACCTGTTGACCCTATTTGAGCAAGGGATCAGGAGAATGGGTCAGAGGAAGTCAATTTTTTTTCTAAAAGGAGAAAAGCTAGATAGGACTATGCAGCTTCGAGGATTGATTAGCAGGCATTTTAAGAAGCCAAATGCACAGTGCTCTTTCCAGTTAAGTATCTGAAAGAGAGAGGAACTCCTGGCAGTCGGTGTGTCCAAAGGTAGAAGAAGCTCCCTGAGGGCATAGTGAAATTCTTGTCCACACAAAACACAAATAGAGACCAACCTGCTATTTTGCTAGTGGGGGTTGTAGATTACAGAGTTGTTCCCCTATTACACTTTATCCTCTGGGAGCACAGTCCTGGTATAGAGTTTACACTTTAAAAAGAGTGGGTTTGGAAGAATAATAACTTAGGAGCCCTCTATATACTCATCTATCCAAAGGATCCATTCATTCATGGAAGTACCTATCTATCCATCTGACCACTGACCCAACAAAGCACCATCCATCCATCCATCCATCCATCCATCCATCCATCTGCATATTTGTTCAGCAAATTTTACTGAGCATCAGTATGTGCTAAGATCTCCAGTCATAGTGATCATCAAAATAGACACATCACTTGGCATTCAGCAGGACGGTAAATATTAATCATACAGACAAGGATATACATGCTTATCAGCTGAGATGAGTACTACAACCAAAGTGGAAATTTTGTGTATGACTGACTGTTACTTTGTGGTCAGGACAGTCTTCTTTAGGAAGTAGACGTCGGGCACCAAAAAAATGTTGGGGTCCACACTAGCCCCACGTTGGGGCGGCCACTGTATCCCGGCCCAAGCTGCCACTCCGGTCCGCGGGTCGGGGTTCAGCAAGAGCAAGAGTGAGGACGGACTCGAAGAATGCAGACCAGACAGAGTGTAATTCAATCCCGTTTATTCTTCAGTCTAAGTCCTAAGTCTTGAGTTCCTAGTGCCTAGTCCCTAGCTCCTAGTCTCTCCAAGTTCCAAGTTACTTCTTCCAAGTTCTCTTCCAAGTGCCTGCTACCTGTTTTCTCTCTGCTGCGTCTGGTCCTCTCCTCTGTGTCTCCCTAATGTCTGCTGTGTCTGATTCTCTCTAGAGCCAAGTGTCTTCTACCTAATGTCTGGTGTGTCTGATGTCTGCCTCTGCCTTTTATATATCTTACTTCTAAGCCACACCTCTAAGTCACACCTTTAATCATGCCCTTAGGTCTTGTCTCTAAATCTGATCTCTACACTTCTAAGTCATACTCTTAAGTCACACACCTTTAATCTCACGAACCTTTAATCTCAAGGTATCTAAACCAAGATTATCGGAGTGTGCTCAGCTGTTGTTGGCTATTGTAATCCAAGTCACATGTCAGGGTATATGGCTCAAGATGGCTGCAAAGCTGATAGCCGCTTTCTGTTAAAAGTCGGCCCCCAACAAACAACAACTTAAAAACAACAACAAACAGCAACTTAAAAATGCCTGTATGTTAAGCCAATTCTTATGATGGCCAAATACATATGGTGGTTCATGATGAAAAAAAAAAAGGCCCTGAGGTTGAAAGTAAGTTCATATAGTTCAAGAGTTTTAACAAAGGTACACAAGCACTGTCTCTTGCCTTGCAAGCATGAAGCCCTGAGTTGAGATCCCCACAATCTATGATCAAAAGCGATGTCCAGTGGTGTTCAGATGTAATCCCAGTCTTGGTGATGTAGATGATGGAGACAGGTGGATCCCTAGATGCTTGTGAGACAGCTATACTGACTTATATGGAAAAGTTTCAGGCCAATGAGAGCTCTTGTCTCAAACAAAAGGTGAAAGGTAATTGAGAATTGGCTCTTTAAGTTGTTCTTTGATTCTCACACATGTACCATGCATATGTACATCCTCCACACTTGTGTGAATACATGTGTACTCCCACCCCTCCACACACACAAATAAATAAGTAACTAAGTAAATAAATGGTGTTTGTTTTTTAAAGCTAGGAAGACTCAGTAGGTAAAGGGACTTGCTTTGTCCTTTGACTATTTGCTTTTAAGTCAAACAACTTGAATTTGATCCCCAGAACCCACATGGTAGATGAAGAGAAAAATTCCTACAAATAGTCCTCTGATCTTAATACACGCTCTGTGACATGTTAGGTCTACCCTACATACTATCAAACAAACAAACAAGCAAATGTGATTTTAAAAATTAATTGAGCAAAGACTATGTGTTGGGGTGCAGTGGGTGGGAGGAGAGAAGCCTGAATGAGGCTTAAGGGGAAGCAGGGTTCATACAATGCAGGAAGGAAAGGATGGTGGTGAAGAGAAAGTAGTGTGAGGTTCAGAAGGGTAGAAAGCAGGCCCAGGAGAGTTACTGGGTCAGCAGGGTCTTTGGATGAATACAACATCAAATTTTTAAAGAGGAACTGTCTCTTATACTTCTGCAATTGAGCACCACGATCAGAGACTATGTTCTACCTAGGCTCTTCTGCCCTAACTCAAAGGGCATGCATTCAGCTACTCGGATGTCTCTTTCAGCAGCTGCAGGTGGAACTGCCCTTCACAATCAAGGCTGATACTTCTTCTATGATAATGGTTGTTTTATCTCTTATTTGAACTTCAGTCCCTCTGAGTTCTAAGTATCTCATTCCAAGTCCCACACACTCCCTAGGAAAGCCAAAGACAACTTAAAATTAAATTAGCCCATTGACTATTTCGCACATGTGAAATGCACTCTGATTACTCAC
Organism: Arvicanthis niloticus; assembly: GCF_011762505.2. NCBI lineage: Eukaryota > Metazoa > Chordata > Mammalia > Rodentia > Muridae > Arvicanthis > Arvicanthis niloticus. The sequence goes on from NC_047659.1 coordinate 130,996,998, forward strand.
TTGTCCTTTCCTCTATTGTCTCCCTCCCATCTCAAAACCCCTCTTAGAACAGTTTCTTTCCAAGACTCATGAAATTTCAGTTGATCTTGTGACCTATTTAGTTTTACTAGGGTCACCTGTATGTTCACTGGATTGGAACTGCCCACTGGAGCCTAGTGGGTCATTTGAAAACACAATTGAAGGCAATGGCTCCCCTTCCCCTTAACTTCTCAATAGCAACAAATTGTTCTACAGTGAAAGTTAGCTGCCCCACCATCCTTCTCCATCCATGTCTGATTATCCATCAGCCTGTTCTTGTGTGAACCCAATGAAGGCACACATTTAAAGTGATCATATCTGCTCCTGGTTTTCTACCGCCCTCCTTTTAAAGTCTTGTTTAAAAACTAAAACAATGTTTATTTACACATTATTGCTGTTTTTCTCCCCACAGTTCTGAGCAGGTCTATTACCAGGGCTGGACTGTGGTCTACAAAGGAATTTTAAATGTTCTAGAATCTATCACACTTGGGACAACTTTAGTAGTATTTTGCTATTTCTCAACCTGAGGATGTAATGTAACTTCTGATAGAGACAATAGGTTCTTGGTTTGACACTCAGTTTCTTATTTCAGGTTTGTGCAGCATTAGGATGTGACCAAGAGTTTACAACCACAACGTTCTCTGGCATCTAGTCTAAGTTCACCAGTGTTACTTCTTCTGTAACTACCTAAGAGACTGGTAGAGGGAGGGGTCAGAGTCTAATGAAGACTAGGAGGTCTTCTTATTATGAGTGAAGACAACTGCAGAGAAATGTGTATTCACTGTAGAGCTAGCCTTACTTTGACAGTTCCTGAAAAAAGATTCTTGCTCAGCCTATCCCATTCTTTTTTTTTTTTTTTTTTTTTTTTTTTTACCAGTTACAGATTTCTTTTGAGAGTCCTCCCTGAACAGATCACTAGAACATATCTCTAAATCCTGGCCTCAGGCTTTGCTTCCAGAGATCACAAGGAGACACGCATTAGAGCCTGCGAGTACACAACATAAAAGGTAATGGTTTTAAGGTCAATTCAGAATGACTCCAAGTGAGTACTTATGGCTGAAATACATGGTAATTGTCTGGCTATATGGGCTTCACACAGATGACCATGAACAACAGCCAGAGAACCCAAGGTCAGAAATGAGACAGCAGCCAGTTACTTTATCATCAGAGAGCTGGTCTTGTATCTGGCATGTGATCTTTCTCCAGACATGCTATGTCTGTCAGCAGACCCTGAAGGAAGATACCAGAATGGCAGAAAGGTGGAGATACTTAAAGAGAGAGCAATGACATATTTCTGGAACTTTATAATGTTGTGGGTGTAACATGCCTGAGATCAAATTTTCCCCTGCTAGAAAATATTAACAACAAAATCCTACCTAGAAGAAATTTGATCTAGGTAGTAAAAAAGGAATAACTCATGTATCTATCCTTCATTTCAAAGCCTTATGGGAAATGCATGGATTCAGGCAGCATTGCTTCTGGTTGACTCTGGGATATTTCAAGTGCGGTGATTGATATGGAGTGGACACTACCAACCATAAATATCCTTCCCTCAACCTTAGTGTTGTACTTCTCAAGACTTCTGAGGCTGTGTTGATAAGGGATGGCTCCCTGAACAATGATAGGTTGTTTCTCCGTGTTAGATAGTTCTCCCAGGTGGTAATGGAGTCTCTATTTTAGGGGAGGAAGTGTTGAATCTCAGTGCAGTACAGAAGCAGGATATGGATGCTGAAATGCCTTTAAGAACATTGCCTGGGCTTAGTCAGCTGGGAATTCACACACTCATCCTTGCACCCCTATCATTTTACACACTCACACTTTACCTGTGCAAATACTCAACTAAAGGAAGCCTCTAACTAAGGTCACACAGAAGACACAGTTATACTATGGAGAAATAGACAGCATGTGTGTTCTAGTTCTTATAATGTCCTTACCACTCTCCATCTGACCAGCAACATGTCTTTGGAGAAGCCAGTATAGTACCACTCTATACTTCTGAGAACTATGATCCTGAGACTGGCAGAAAAAGCACAGTCTTACATATCATCCCATCATCCTTACACGTACCTGTTGCTTCTCAAGTCTCATGTTCCCAATTCTCAGGTGAAACAGACCTAGTAAACTATTCTTTGGAGGGATCTGTGTCTCAGTGTGTACTTAGAAGCCACAGCAAGGACAGCACTCATCTTGGTCTCTTCCCTGTCTAAAGTGAAAAGGTATTTGGAAGCCATGGGATATTATTACTCTGGAGAAGACATTTTCTGTTTTCTCCTCTCTGGATGCCTATTTAAGTGTGATGCTGCAGATACCCTGCTTCCTGATTGCTGTCTAGAGCCCCAGTGCTATCCAGTTGATGGTGTCCTTCCTTCTATATTATCTGTTATCTTCAGTGACAAAGTCTGCAAAGTCTGTGATTTGTGTCACTTTTGTTTGCAGAGCATCAATCCCCCTGCCTTGAGAAAACCTTTTTATCTCTTTCCATAGTCATTTGAGTTCCTCAGAGGGAATAAGTTAGGGACATGACAGCCTTGGCGACTTCTTATTAGCAAGAGTCCCAATACTCCATCTTCTTCCTGTACCATCTATCCCTTTGGTGCCTTTATGTGCAATTGGATTCTTAGAATTTAGAAATATTCTAAGAGGTCAAGTTCAAAGAGCATGCTTTGCTAGCTGTGTTATTTATCCTATCTCTGTTTCTTTCTCCATGTCTGTCTTTATAGTCACTCACTCACTAACTCACTCACTCACTCACTCACTCACTCACTCACTCACCACTCACGGTGTTTCTCTTTCTACCCAAATGTACGTGATTCTTTTGCTTGTACACATGTATACACATTCACTTCCATACGTACCTATACAAACTCGAGTCATTGCCTTTGTCTGTTTTAGCTACGATAATATGTATGCTTATATTTATAAATTTTATACCCTTGGAAGTAAACTGTGAAATTGTGTATGCTGTGAATAAATGCAGGGAACAGAACCCAGTTTTGTTTCATGTGTATTGGTGGGGGGAAGTTCTTGTTGAAAATATCAATTCTGTAAGAAAAAGATAAACCTGATTTCTAACCATTCAACCTTGTAATAGGTTAAATGATAACAAACCATTCATTGATTTTGTTTTTTTTTTTTTTTAAAGGTAATAAACAGAAACATGTACCAATTGAAAGAGCCAGGCAATTCAATTATAATTAGGAGAACAAAAGTGATGAGCCTGAACAATGCTGCCTTCGTGTTTTGGGGATAAGTGTTGGAATGCAGAGGACATAACAATGTAGTGTCTGCTCGCTTGTTTTAAAGGCGCCAATACTAATCACCTCATATTTGAAAACCATGAACCAGCTGAATAAAGCACAAAACCTCAGCTACAGCTCTAATAGAGAAGCTTAAAGAAAAACACACACAGACAGAAATACAATGGAAATATACACGTATACACACACACACACAAACACACACAAACACACACATATCATATTAATATTTTAAAGTACTTTACTGTCATTTTCAGTACTCATTTGATTAACATACTGTTCATCTATCTCTCCATCCATCTCTCCATCCATCTCTCTATCTATCCATCTATCCACCCATTCATCTATTCATCCATCCAATATATATTTTGGCATACTTACTATGCTTTAAGCTGTATGTTACTAGCATATTTTTAGGAGATACATGGTGTAGATGAAAATGACCTCAAGAAATACAACCCTTTCCTTTTGTTCTAAAGATTGCCTGAACTTCCCTTATGTGAACACTAGGAGTAATGGCTGCATTGATGAAGAACAGCTCTAGTCAGACAAGGACATGTCAACATACCTTTCGTAGCCAGACGCACACAGTTGATTTTTGTCTCCTAGGGGGAAAAAGAATGAGATAGCACTTAATTAATTGTTGATTACATAAGGATTATTATATAAAAATACATAGGGAATTGTGTATATACATATGTATTTAATTATAATTTAAAATTTGTCCTTTACATTTGTTTCTCCCACTATTGGGATCACCTTTTAATTTCAGCTCTCTGCTTTCTCTCAGGCTTGGAACATATGTTGTTCTGTTTGTTTCATGGTACCTGTTACCTCATCAACCTTTTCATCAAGCAGAAGTACTTTATAAATATTCTAGCACCCAAAAAGTTAAACAGTTCTCAGTGATTATTTGAGAGTTTACAGCATTCTTTGTTCTCAAGTGTGAATTAGCAGATGAAACTAAGCCTTCCTTGGGAAACGTCTTTGTAAGTAGCAATGCATCTACATGGACAGAGTGAAGGAACATGTGACCAGAGTCAAGTCTATGTGATGTATGTTGTGAATCACACCAGAAAGTTCATGTTCCAAATGTGTGTTTTGGTCCTGAGATCTTTGATGGGTTTCATAATGTTTTACATTCCTCCTCTCTCTTTCATGTATGTGTGTTTGTGTGTGTGTGTGTGTGTGTGTGTGTGTGTGTGTGTGTGTGCGCGCGCATGTATGAATGTGTCAGCCTCTGTCTTTTTCTTTCTCTGTCTCTTTGTCTCTCTCTGTATATGTGCTTATCATGTGAATGTGTGTCTGTGTATCCGTGTGTGTCTGTTAGTCTGTATAGAAAATCTTTACCAAGTGAACTTTTAGCTGTTTCCCAAGAGAACTGGTTCCAAAAATCTGTGACCTTGCTGGCATGCTGTGGAGTTACAGTAAAATGTGCTCCTGAGGAGACTTTTCTCAGCCTTCTCTCCTGGAACTCATTTTCCAGGAGGTCCTGGAGCCAGCGGAAATCCCAGCTGACTAAATTACAGTTTGAAGGCACTGTAACAAGGGAAGTAAACGCAAGGAAGGCAAAGGTATGAGATACCAAACCAAATATCTGCCAGGAACCCAGGTCTTAGTATAGATCTACTCCATCTTGAAGGTATTTGGGTCCATCTGGTTACAAAGGTTATAATATTGTAGCAATAAACCCCACAGACTTCCATGCATAGAAACAGCAAAGGGTTATTCTCTACTCAGACTACGAGTTCCATGTAGGTGTGTGGCAGGGTCTGAGGGATGGGATAGAGAGGCATGGCATGGAAATCACTTATTTACCCTGATAGATCAGGGTGGCTGCTCTATCCATTCTAACCCCTAGGAAAAATATGCTGAAAAGGGAAACTCTAGCAATTAAATGCTTTGAATCAGAAGTGACATTCTCAATTAGACTCCTGTCTAATCAGCTAGAACTAATCATATGGCCACACCCACTTTCATTGAAGAAGGGAAATGGAATCTTCTATATCTTGTATCCAGAAGCAGAGAAAAAATAGTTGCTGGCAGAGTCTTTTCCATCTATGCACAACCCCTGAAACACTACAACTTGTCTCTTTTCTTGGCTCACATACAAATCCCTATAATAAAGTCCTGCTGTCCTGACTCTGAAAGTTTGTCCTTGCTTGAAGAGAAACAGGGCTGAAATACTGAAAGATAATTGTCAGATCATAAATGTTCTTCATCTACAAACCCCTCTAAGATTGGAGTTCAAGTCTTCTGAGCCACCTTTGATACTTATCCTGGGATGCTTTCCCTTTTATGTCTCTCAATGAGCAATAACAAGAACAGAAAAGCACAGTCTTCAGTAAGTCTTGTTCGTACACCATTATCTAGACTATCGGATTTTTATTACTTATATTGAGCTTCTAGTAACATAGCCAACCTTCCATCCCAAGTAAAGAATCATATTTATCATTATGGATTCTATCTTATTTGCTCTGATTCTAATAGTCTATCCTATTTTAATCTCTGATTCTAATATCCTATCTCATCTCTATCACTTACACATTATTAGAAAGCAATTTTCTGACATTTAGTCCAAATAATTAGTCAGTAGTAACCAGGAGAATGCCAGGAGTAGAGGATACACTATGAGCTCTTCTCTTGACTGACTTGAGTCTTTGAACTAACTAGTTATCCGTTAGTCTGACTGACTGCTTAAGCATTCGAACATTTTAAATAGCTCAGGTGCTCATGCTTTGTACCTTCCACAAGGGGAGGCTGGAGATGACAGTTAAGTTCTTTGCAGATATGGATCCTCTATCTACGGCATTTACCTAATCTATTAGTCTGAGGTGCCTCTTAAAGGAAGAAGGTTGGGTTGGCATGACTTATTCTTTGGAATAAGTGTTTCTTTTCTCATTATAAAAATGTCATGTGTTAAACAACTCAACAATAATGTTTCAAATATTTGAAGTATTTCTTTTAGGATTACATATAAAAATTGAGCCTTGATATATATATATATATATATATATATATATATATATATATATATATGTTATTTTTCAATTAAGGAACATATCCAGAAAACAGAAATAAAAATTACCAAAATGGCATGTAGATAAGGAGAACTGATATCCAAAAGGTGTGTACATGATGGCAAAGCTAACAAACTAATATTTTGCAATTAAAATTTGGAGAAAGAGGGTGGTCCTTAAGTTCCTGTTGTTTTTCAGTTCTCTGCTTAGTTTAATGAGCCTGAGACAGAGAAAGTGTGACTCTCGGGAAGACAGAGAATATGTGACCCCCAGGGAACTGAAGTCCTCCAAGTGTGGGATCTCACTGACCAGCCCTGGGAAATGGAAGAGTGGAAAGGTGTAAGATGTGAGTCAGAGCCTCATCAACTTCAAATTGGTGCAAAGGAAAAAGATTTTGAAAATGTTATGCAAGAAAATTTGACATTTTTATGCATGGTAGTTACATGTAACAGTGGGCGAAGGAGAGATGAAGTCGAGGCTGCTGGAGTAATTTGAAAATATAGTCATCCTTTGCTATCTAAGCTAGATATTGTCCAGAACCCCCATGGATATCAAACCCACAGATGTTCAAGTTCCTTAAGAATGTCCTCCGTATCTACGATTCTGCATCTCTGAATACAGGCGGGAGATTCACTCTACATATCACTTTAATGAGATCCAACCCAATCTTTCTACTTAAGATGATACTCTCAGAGAATAACCTTGAATGTAGAAAACAACCTACTGCTTAAACATTTTGGATACAAAGTGAAAACTACAAGAACTGTGTTTATCTAATCATGCAAGCATGATAAAGGAAATGTTGGCACATCAACACAGCAGAGCTTGAAGAAGCTGTTACAATTAAATAATGTTACAGCAAAACTACATCGAATAGTAGGCGTCAGAAAATATTAAGAAGGGAAGGGCTGGAGTGATGGCTTAGTGGTTAAAAGTACTTGCTGGCCCCGCAGAAGATCCAGGTTAAGTTTCCAGCACCCATATGGAAATTCACAATGTTCTTAATGCTACTTCCACAGGATCCAGTTCTCTTTTTTGGCTCCAGACCACACCAGACATACATGGGGCACACATACACACATGCAGGCAAAACATTCCTATACACAAAATTTTTAACAAGAAAATATTAAATGAATAAGTAAAGCTCTGTTGTTATTGTAATGAATAGGCCATTATAAATCTAAAGAGAGGTCCTGGGGGGAATTTAATTGTTGCAGTGTTAATTAGACATGAGACACAAAGATACATCTTAAACACACATCTTAAATACAATCTGACAGATTTTTCAACAAGTTAGCACACACTTATGACCAGTATCCAAGTCTAAGGACCTAATGTCACCAACATCACAGATGTCACCAACATCCAAGATGTCTCTTCCAGGCTCTGTCTCAGCTTTTTTTTTTTTTTTTTTTTTTTTTTGAAAAAGGAAAGATTAACCCACCTCTGTGGGAATTTTTTGAGGTGTATATTAACGTGGATGGGAATCTTGGATAGTTACAAGGGTTTGTTCCATCACCTGTTCTTGCTCCCTGTATCTTGCTCTCTGCTCCCTATGAGACTTTCTAACTTTATCTAGAATCATCTCCCCCTTCATGGTTTCAAGCCTGAAAACCAAGCCATTTCCTAACATGACCCCTTCAACAGTGCACTTGCAAAGTCTGTTTTCTATACAGTAGAGTGCATGTCTACCTTCCTGACTTTAACAAACACGAAGCTGACATGCTCACTTTCTGCTAAGTTCCTGACAGCTTTAATTCCATAAGCAATTTGTCTTTGTTGGTTAGAATTAGGTAAAGAATTACAAAGCTCTGAGTCATTCCCTTGACCTTCTGGTTGATTGGATTGTCAACAAGCAAATCGGAGAAGTGCTGGACACTGTAAATTCTATTACATGGGTGGTCTGGTCAGTGTGCATATGTTCAGAGTCCCAATCAGATTAAAAAGCAGGAAGTAAGTTCTTCCTCTGTGCTCAGACTGTGTGAGTACCTGGAGGGTATAGTAGTTTTTTGTTCTATCTCCACTATAACTTACTCTGGGTCTGGAATCGATGTCAGGGCAGCACACATCATTTTCTTCACCTTTCAAACATCACTCACGCTTTCCCTCCTGCCATAGTCTTGACAATTGTCACACAGGTGTATGTCATCTTGGGGTTGAATTTATAACAACCTCACTTCAGTACTTGTGTTGAGACTTGCCCTCTACTCCAGGCTCTGCCAGAGCTGTCTAAGTCTGAGCAAGCCACCATCTTTCTCTTTGTGGCTTTTCCTCGAAATCAAATAATAGACTCCTTTTGTGAAGAAGCTGAAACCATCCTGAGGACATTCTCAAACGCTGAATCTGGTCTTATTTCCCACTATTATTATAGCTTCTCTAGTATTGTCTCTCCTTGATACTTGATCCCAGTCTGTAGTACCTTGTCTTATGTAAGTAATTTTTACATCACTGCCTGCCTAAGTTATTTCTGTAATTGTCCTTTTTTAGTAAGCCAAGCCTAACTTACTCAATAATGCACTTCTCCATCCTTTAACAGCTTATTGCCATTGTCTGGTGCCCCTCCAATGTAAGATGTCAGTGCAAGTATCCATAGCATCAACGCATATCCCATGCCCATAACTTCTGTGCATCACCCAAAACTTTAAGATCCATCACCTCCCTGATCAAGACTCCTTGGGAAATTGGATAATGTGTGCAGTTATTATTGTATTATCCCATTAGATTTCTGATGTAATATAATGAGGGTTTAACTCGGATCTCATATTTTTCAACTGCTTTCCTCAGCTCCCTATCTTGAACCATTTTCTTCTCTAACTTCCCCAGTAGTACAATAGGGATTGACCTTCAGCCTGCAGACTTACCTTAGTTTTCCCACCTACTTTGGCTTATGCCCTACACTTCTTCTAAGACCCAAGAACCAGCAACCCACCCAGTTTCTTTTTCTTTATTGCTAGGTCAGGTCTTCAACAGACACTTACTAAATGATCACTCTGTGTCTGGCTTTGTTCTGGGTACCACAGCTACAACAACAAACAAAATAGACATGGTCTGTGTCTTTGTAGGCTGGGTACACCTGGGATGATGATAAAAATTAAACGGATGTCTCCACAAGTAAATATCTAAGTGCAAGCAGCCAGAAGTATTAGGAGCAAAAGCTGTCAGGTGTGAAGAAAGCAATGTGGACTGTGGACAGGAAGGGAGATGCTTTAAGGCTTTGAAAAAGTACTCAGTCAGACACTTGGAAGAGAAGTGGGAGTCAGATATATGAGGTGTCAAGGAGGGTTGTCCAGACTCAAGAACAGATGTGCTGAGCATTGGAAGTAGGAAAACGAAGAGCTCAGTGTAGACATGAAGAAGTCTGGAGAGGCCATAATCACAGTGAATTACTTGGGCCATGGTATGAGCAGGAGCTATAAATAGCACTTTGCTCTATACTTTAAATTTGCTCTCTACTTTAAAGGCAGGAGATTTATGTAAACAGGAAGAAGGCAAATTTCAGTTTAGATTTTTAACATGTCAAAACCATTGGATAAGGGAACAGACAAAGGGTAATAGTGAAATGAGACCAAGGATGGAAGGTGGTGGTGGATATGAACCAAGAGATGAGAGAGTGGCAATAGGTTGGACCAGGCAGAGTCCTTAAGTGGTCCTGATCCAGCCTTCCCTTACCCTAGGAATACAATGCACAGCATGGCTCTGCCTGGATGCAGAGCTCCATCCCCTGCAATCACCACCCTAGTCCACTTCATATTTATGTAGCATAGGATTTCTGGCTTGAAGGATGACTTTGCCCTCAGCCCAGGCTTCCCATGACTCTAGTGCCCTGATACTTAAGCTGGTGCTTGTCTTCTGTGGGATCAACTCCATGAAAGAAATGCTAAGAACATTTTTAAAAATAACTCCACCCTCAAACACAACTCTGCATATTTCATATCTTCCCATTCTTCTACCACATTTGAACACTACGATCCCTGCCCCCTTTGTTTTCCTGCAGAAGACAAGATTAAATGACATTTTTCAAGGTTACACAGATGGTAAGACAGACTGAAATATAAAATAACCTTTAAGCGAGTGGCCTTTTTTCCTTTGGCATCTGTATGCAACCACCTTTTTGCCATTCATCTGCTTTTTTGAGTCATATGTAGGCACACAAAGATGGCAGAGAACAAACAGGCTAAGTGGTTTTCGATTAAAAGGAAGCTGCTTTGATTTGACATAGGAACCTGAGAGAAGTCAGAAAGTCAGAGAGGACAAAGGGAAGCACATGACCTCTAGAAACTTAGGGAGATGCAACACAATTAGGAGGTAGTAAGGGAGACTCCTTTGAGGAAAAGGTAGAAGGAACTCTGTCTTAGGGTTTTACTGCTGTGAACAGACACCGTGACCAAGGCAACTCTTCTTATAAGGATAACATTTAATTGGGACTGGCTTACAGATTCTGAGGCTCAGTCCATTATCATCAAGGAGAGAACATGGCAGCATTCAGGCAGGCATGGTACAGGAGGAGCTGAGAGTTCTACATTGTCATCTGAAGGCTGCTAGCAGAATACTGATTTCTAGGCAGCTAGAATGAGGATCTTAATGCCCACACCCACAGTGACACATCTACTCCAACAAGGCCACACCTACTCCAACAGGGCCACACCTTCTAATAGTGTGACTTCCTGGGCCGAGAATATACAAACCTTCACAATGCCTTTTAAATGGTAAGAGGGCCAGAGTAGTACTGGACTGAGTTTACTACTGGGCATGTGTGCTAGGGCCTATGCTCCCTTAGTCACTGGGGCGAACCGCAGTGAAGTTGCAGAGGGATGGTTATGCTGCCATACTGTGCTTGGTGGACACTATCCAGGTCACCTTGTTAGGTGTTCATGGGTAGCATCAGACTATGCTTTTGTCTTGCAATAGGCAGAACCCGGAGTCCAGCTCTTATGGAAGAAACTGCTAAATCTCAGGTTAGCCTATTCAGAAAACTTACAGCCAAGCTTGAGCTCTCAAATTTCACTTGAATGTTTTCCTCAGGGGATGCTATCGTTTTTGGCTCACCTTCTCTGTGCATCTTCCTTCAGTCAGAGGCTCCCATCAAGGTCAGGGAAGAGCAGCCCAAGTTCATCTTTAATTGCTGCTGCTCCAACCCAGTATTCATTGACCTGTCATAATTAGCTACAACTCATCACTCTTTCCTTGACCTCTTTTATACGCTTGACCTTTTGGTTACTCTGTATTTCAGGTTTGTTCTTACCTGTCTTTTCCCCCCCTCATTCCTGCCTTACTCTCGCCTTTTGGGTTGATATTTATCCTTTGGTAGATCAATGACCTTTGAACATTTAGTCTTTGTGACTCTCATAATTGTTTCTAGCACTGTTACTCTTGGTATGTAGGCTCACATAGCTGTACACATGAGATATTGACAATTGAATATGCAGACCTTGAAAAAAATTCTGTCTAACTCAATCACTCTACACACCTATTCCAAATATAATCTAGCAACAGTCTCAATTAAAGTTCTTCACACCAACTTGCTATTGAGTTATTAAGTTAAAAAAATTGATTTTATCATTGTCTTTTCTGGTTATATCACCACCTATAAACAAATGAGCATAAATTCCTATCGGCTGTGAATAGTTGAATAAATCAGTAACAATATAACATCAAATATTGCTGCATCGTTTTCAGAAATAACACTGGAAAATAAAAGCAGTCAATATCTACAGTTTCAACAAAATTAACAAACAGACACTATTAGTACTTCATTGTCCCTGTTGGTAACATGGTAAGAGACAAACATGAACAGAATGTGTCTATGACTGTCAACACAAGCCATCACAGAGGGCAAACAATCTCAAAAGTAAACAAGTGACTATAAACATTCAACACAAATGGTACAAAGTAAACACTCAGTACATCTATACTGCAGAGACTGGCCAGATTGCTCAGTGGGTAAAAGTACTTGCTGCCAAGCTTGATGACATGATTTGGTTCTACAAATCTACATGGTGGAAGAAGAAAACAGATTCCTGAAAATTGTCCTGTGACCTCCACATTTATGTCTAACAACACCCCTTATACACACAGAATAACTATATTATCTTTTAAACCTTATATCTCTCTATCATGTTATTGCAGAGTGTTTGAATAATAAATTTAGTAAGCCACTTTACATCTACCAGGTTAAAATCCCAAATAAATACTAAAGCAACCATATGCAGATGATGGAAGTGTTCCCACCAGGAAACAAACAGGGAAAAGAGAAAACAGAAGTAACAATACTTTGTAATGAACTGAATATTCTTGAAAACAAAAACCCTCTGGTTTAGAAATAGACAAGTTAAAAACAGAAGTGCCACAGAAATCAGAGGGAGAAAATGCAAAGAGAGTCAGTTTAACTCACAAAGGAAATGGAGGAAAAATGACACAAAATCACCTCAGGAAGGATGATTAATGACAGGGATCCTGAAAGAGAAGCTTATTAAACATTTGAAGAAAAAACTGACTATGAAAATGAAATAAAGAGAAAAATCAAGAGTTTATAAAAAGTGGCCTAAAAGTATGACAAAGAACATTCTCCACTTGCACATAGAGAACCCCTATTAGCCAGAAAAAATTAGATAGATAATAATCATTCATCAGATTACTGGAAGTCAAGTCTGAGTCTATATATTGAAAGAATATATAAAGGTCTGGAGTTGTTGATTCAGTAATATTAAATGGAGGACATAGAATATCAAAACTGTTAAGTAAAAAAAAAAAATCATTCAAAGAGTAGAGAAAAATACCAAATATTTCCCATGTGCTAATAAAAATAATGTGTGTTGTGTAGTTATTGGCTAAGGCAACCTATAAATGCCCCTTCACTCTGTTGTTTAGTTTAATGCTTATGTTTCCTTATTGATTTTGATTATCCTAAAAACAGGGACACAACAACAAAAAAGAGAAAAACAGAAAGAAAAACCATTCATCAATATCTTGAATGAACCTAGAGTAAAAATATTTCGACAAAATAGTAGCAAATTGAATCTAATAGCACATTTAAAATGACAGCGTCCATGGCTGAGTTTGGATTATCCTAGGAATGCAAGGATGATTCCATTATACAAATGAAATGCACACAACACTACCATGTAGGACAAAACATCCTATGCTTATAAAAAAAACCAAATAACCAAAACACCAAAGTCTTTGATAAATTCAACATAAAACCCTAAAAATTTTGGCTCTTTAATAAAATAAAAATTAAATATAACAAAACTCATAGCCAATATCATATTGGGTGGCATCATAGCAGAATGTTTTTTTCTCTAAAATATTGAATAATTAATGAGTAGTTATGCTTATCATATTTTATTCGTTTCAGCTACTGAACCTGGACTTCTGATACACTAGGCAAATAGTTTGCCATGAAGCTATATTATTCTTTTTTTTTTTTTTTTTTGCCTTTCAAAATTTTGAGATGGAATTTTTCTAAGTTGATCAAGTTGATCTTAAACTCATACTGTAGCTAACTCGGGTCTTGAACTTGTAATCTTCCAGTCTTAGCCTTGTAAGTAGTTAGGATTATCTGTCCCCTGGCCTTGCCTTCATCACTCCTCTACAATATCACACAGATATTAGCAGAGAAAACAGATGAATGAAGTACAAGACAAACAAATAGGAAAGGCAAGTGCCAAACTATCCATGTGCAAAGGTGTGCTAGAAATAATACAGGAATTAGGAAAAGGGAAGGACACAAAACCAACACACACATTTGGACATTTTTCTCAGCTGTCTTGCTGAGAAAGAAACTGTCAAATCTAAAAAGGCAATCTCCTTGGAAAGCCCTCCCAAATCAGAAACCATTTAGCCAAGGAAGTAAAAGACATCTACACTGTAACAAAACACAGGTGAAATTGAAGAAACAAACAAAAATGAAAAGATTTCCTAAGTTCATGGGTTGGAAGCATTAACATTGTTAATATGCTCTTATTCTTTTTTTTTTTTTTTTTAAAGAATCAATGACATTCTTTATATAGCTAGGGAAAAAACCTAAAGTTCATGCAGCAGTGAGAAGGAACCAAATAACCAAAATAATCTAAGGAAAAAATGAGAAAGTTGGAAGCCTCACAACACCTAATCTGAAGTCATACATTAGACACATCATAAATAAAACAATATGGTGCTGGCACAAAAGTGCATGCATAGGTCAATGAACAGAATTAAGATCCTAGACACAAACACATCTGCAACCAATCAAATCTTCACAAACTCACTGAAACTATACATCATGGAGATGACCATTATTTCAACTAATAATGTTGAGAAAATTGTATGCTCTTATATAAAAGCTGAACCACAACTGCTAGCTGATACCCCATATAAAAACCAACTAATCTGATCAAAGACTCTGAAACCACAATAAAAAACACATTAACAAAATCCTTCAAAACATTAGGATAGGCTCTCTGTACACCTTAGTTGTCCAAAGTTTTTTGTATAGTGATAAGACCTTGTGGAGTTTTCCCAGTCCACTTTGGCATGTCTACTGATGCATCCTTGTTCAGTAAGAAAGCTTTATGTCTGACATTACTAGGAGATACACTCTCATAGCAAACTCCCTTATCCTCTGGCTCTTAAAATTTTTCTGCCTTTTCTTAACATTGTTCTCTGAGCCTTAGGCAGCAGAGTATTTTTGTAGATATGTCCACTGGGACTGGGCTCCACAGCTATGCATTTTGATTGGTTGTGGTTTTCTAAATATTTCTCCTTATACCCACAGACGGGTCTTGTCTGTCTCCCGACTCCTGTCCCATCAAGGAAACTTCCTTTTGCAACTGGTGAGGACACATTACAGAACACACACACACACACACACACACACACACACACACACACACACACAGATTGGTGGATACTGTGAGGACAGCTGCTTTCTCCCAAGCTGCTGCTCTGTCCCATCATCAACTATATCCCTTTAACCCATAAGCCTCAATAAATAGTTTTTCCTTTAATTTGTTTCTTGTCCGATGCTTGGTCACAATAATGAGAGAAGTAACTAATATAATACTTTACATAGTACCCCAAAATAAGCACGGTTCATGAAAAATTTAAACATCAGCAAAAATCCACATAAGACTTAGAAGCAGCCACAGGTGGACTCATTTGTGTCTGGATGTAAAAGGCTTTTTAACTACAGCTCAGTATTGAATGCTAGAAAATAAATCAAAATGATGTATTGGTTACATTTTATTTGTTGTGACAAAAACACTTTAAGTTGAGTCAAAAGATGAGTAACAAACTGAGAAACTTGCAGCATCACACAAAGGAAGAGTTCAGATCTGTGATGTATAAATAACTTGGAAAGTGATTGAGAAAAGGTGTAAAACTCTCTGAAACTGGGCACGAGATATAAACAAGCAACTCAGAAAGTATTTAAACATGTCTCAGATATAGATTACATAAATTTAACTTATAGTAAAAAGAAGGTAAGGCTGTATCGAAAAACATCTTTTATATAAAATTTGGTAGATATAAAAATTAAGCCCTGTGAACTTGTGTCAAAGCTGCCAGAAACAGTCTTATAGGATGATAAGGAAAATGGCAATCAAGGCCAGAGAGAGGTGGCTCAATGGATAAAGTGTTTATTCTCCAGATGTGATGGCTGAAGTTCAGATCTCTAGAGCCAGTGAAAAGTCAGGCAAGTGTGGCAGACTGCTTATAAGCCCAGCACCTGGGAAGAAGAGACAGAGGTTCTTAGGTCAAGTTAGTTAGCTAGACTATCCTGAATCACCATTGCTTCAGCAAATACGGTGAATGTGATTGAGGAAGACGCTGGCCATCAACCTTAGACTTAGACATGTATTCTAGTTTGCTTTCTGTCACTGTGCTGGATAAACACACATACAAAGATGAGAGTGAGAGGGGGGAGGGAGGGAGATGAGGAGAAACACACACACACACACACACACACACACACACACACAGAGAGAGAGAGAGAGAGAGAGAGAGAGAGAGAGATTTAAAGGAAGACTCCTCATCTGATAGATCTGTTGACATGTCCATATTAGTTTGAAGTTAGCACAGACAACAGCCATCATCCCAAAAGGGCCCACTGCTCACTCTGCAAACCCACAATAACAACAACTCTACACTGTTAGACTTACCAATGCCACTTTGGAAGGTTCAGTTAGCACCTCACTTTGTATTTCCCTTATATTTCTTACAGATCACCACATAAAATTATTTATTTGTTTACTGGACGGCTGTCACCTTCCACGGTCACCACTAGACTGTAAAGGCTATGAAAATGGTAGTCACTCCTATCCCTGCCATTAATGGTATCATGTCTAAACATACTAAACATGTCACCAATTATGAAAATTGGGGTTCAAATTCTATTTTTGCCTCATTAAGTAAGTGACCTTGAGTAACTTTCTTCAACTTTCTTCATGATGATGATAGCATCTGCCGAATGAAAACTGTGCCCTCTGTTTATCTCATCAGGATAAACAAAGTTTATATACACATGTGCCTAAAAGAGGGGTGCACACATATCTGTATGACTGTAACAAGATGATGCTGACATTATTCCCAGTATACTTACAAAGATTTCCTATTTTCATCAGAAAAAAATGTGCCTTTTAGCACGGTAGGCAAGGCCCCCCATTATCTAGTCTCCAACTGTCCCTTGCCTTCTCCCCAAGTCCCACAGACAATGCAACTAAATTTCACAAGCGAAGCAGGGAGTCCTTTCATCTTTGGACTTTGGTCAATATGGTATATGTTTATGATATACTTTCTTCTGCCCCATTTCCTGCCTGGGAAACAACCACTTAGACATCAGTGGTAAATTCAAACTTTGCTCGTTCTGCAGCAATTCTGTCTAGCTTCAAGGCATATACCAGGCCTCCTGATGTGATTCCTGAAACAGTTTATTGCACACATTTGTTTTCACAACTGTCTTCTCTACTGGACTGTGAGCTCCCTGAGGACAGGGCTGTTATCTCTTTCATCATACACTGACTCAGAGAAAGCCCGTAGTAAATGGCTGTCGACCCATCATCATCATCATCGTTATCATCAAACTCCCCTTAACAGCAGGACCTTTATAAGACAAAGGAAGACACAATTTTCAAAGTAAACCTATGTATGGGGTGGGGGCGAGGGAGCTGAGCGAAAGCCACTGTTTGTTTTCTAAGAAAGGAATTGGGAAATCTATAAGCTGTCTTCTGAGGCTATAGTTCATACTTTCCATTCCTCAACAGTAGGGACTCAGGGCTATGTGTTGCCTATCAATTTTATCCTCTAATTGTGATGTCAGGAGTGTGTTTCCTCTGGGCGTCATGGAGAGAGGCTTAAGTTTTCCATCAAGAGCCAGAGATCCCTCGATCTGAACTAGCTTAAGCTGGAGCTGCCCTTCATGTTCCCTGTATAACATATACCTGACCTTACTGATCTCCTCTCTCTGAAGGCAATCTGGGGAGCTGTAATTACTAATTGATGTTTGTAAAGTCTTTGAAATTCTCAGGTGACAGATGTAATCAAAGGCCAATTTATTATGATAATTGTTATTAGTACAGCTTCTCATTAGCTTTGGATGTTAACTGTGGGGCCAGCAGGTGTTTTAAGACAGCACAGGGGAGCAAGCCTGACCATGTCTACCAGGAGAAAGAGAAAAAAGAAATATGACATAGGGGACTTGGGGAAACTTTAAGGGACTCCTGATGACTTCACTCTGGCCACATTTCTCTACAGAGCCACTTTGAAGAGCTAAGGCTCAGAGCGAAGAGAGCCCTAAGCACACGGGACATCCAGAAATTTTGTAAGGGGCCTTGTCAAAGCAACAGTTCAGCCTTTTGATTCTGGAATATGTGGCTTCTCAGAGTCAGGTCTTGCTCACGGGAAATAAAGATACTGCATCACATTGTTCTGGCTGTGGTTGGAAGATGGTTCTGAGGTAAGAAACCATGATTGTGGGAGTTTTAAAAAGTAGAAAGTTGTTAAAGGTTTCCAGTTGAGACATAAGGATATCTGAGATGAAATGGTGGCACAGAAGCTGAGAAAATGTGGATTACAGAGAAGTTTAAAGTAAAGCACATTGGTAATGACTGGGCATGGAAGGGGGTCTGATAGGCCTTGGGCAGCCTGGACTTCACTGAACAAAAGAAGACTGAGGGTGAAATCTGGTAATTGATAGAACAGCAGGTCTATCTGTTACATATACACATTAACATATATGTATAGGTCTATGTATATGCTAGGTGAACATAACAGTAAAATAACTCCTAATGGCATACCGTTATACACAGAGGTCAGGACATCATTCATCCCTCATCAGAGAAGCTTCACCTTGCAGTACAGTAAACACAAGTTCCACAACTGGACAACATACAGAAATTGAGGGATTTTTGAACTGCTCAGGACAAAACGGGGCGGATTTATCATACTCCTCTCCTCTAGAGTCAAGGATTTATATGGAAGAATGGTGAAAAAGCAAGAGGTGGTGGACAACTTGAAGAAAATAGTGTTTTCTAGGCACAGCAGGGCAGATGCACATAGGAATTCTTAGAGACTGTGACAGCATGCATAAGACCTGCACAAGCTCTCGCCAGAAAAACTCACAGCACAGAGGAGGGAAGTGCAAACCAAGTCCCACCCCTAGCCAACCACCCACCCACCCCTATTGCATTTGATATCTACTGGGAGGGGAAAATCAATTTTCTTCACAGAGTGATCATCTTCCAGGGCAGGGACCATGATCAGGAGTAAGTGGCCACAAAATGGGCCCCACAGAGTATAGTTCTTTCTTCTCCCCTCTCCCTCTCCCTCTCCCCTCTCCCCTCTCCCCTCTCCCTCTCCCCTCTCCCTCTCCCTCCTCTCCCTCTCCCTCCTCTCCCTCTCCCTCCTCTCCCTCTCCCTCCTCTCCCTCTCCCTCCTCTCCCTCTCCCTCCTCTCCCTCTCCCTCCTCTCCCTCTCCCTCCTCTCCCTCTCCCCCCTCTCCCTCTCCCTATCCCTCTCCCTCTCCCTCCTATCCCTCTCCCTATCCCTCTCCCTCCTCTCCCTCTCCCTCTTCTCCCTCTCCCTCCTCTCCCTCTCCCTCCTCTCCCTCTCCCCCCTCTCCCTCTCCCTCCTCTCCCTCTCCCCCCTCTCCCTCTCCCTCTCCCTCTCCCTCTCCCTCCTCTCCATCCTCTCCCTCCTCTCCCTCCTCTCCCTCCTCTCCCCCCTCTCCCCCCTCTCCCCCCTCTCCCTCCTCTCCCTCTCCCTCCCTCTCCCTCCCTCTCCCTCTCCCTCTCCTCCCTCTCCCTTTCCCTCTCCTTCCTCTCTCTTCCTCTCCCTCTCCCTCTCCCTCTCTCTTTCTCCCTCTCCTCCCTCTCTCTTTCTCCCTCTCCCCCTCCCCCTCCCCCTCTCCTCCCCCTCCCCTCCCCCTCCCCTCCCCTCCCCCTCCCCCTCCCCCTCCCCCTCCCTCTCCCTCTCTCTCTCTTTTATACAGTAAGAACATGAATTTGGTTGGGAAAGGAAAGGCAAGATCTGGGAGGAGTTGGGAAAATTAAATAAAATGATAAAAATTGATTATATACAATTCTCAAAAAAAAAAAAAACCACACAAATATTTTTTAAAAGACCATTTATTTGTTGTTTTGACCAATTTCTTACAGGTTTGCTTCCTTTCAATCTTTTTCCTTTGTTACCTAATAAATTAAGTTTTGAATTTGCAAAGGTGAAAGCCATTATATAAAATGTTCAGCCTCTAGAAGGGCCGGCAAGAGATTTATCCTCAGGCCCCATTAATCTCTAAATACAGTCAGCCATCTTTCCTTTGCAATCTATCTTTTTTTCTATTCTTGAGCATGATGTCCACAAGATGTCTTTGCACCTCCTGGGTCCTCTTTGGTTTTGTTTATTCTTCCTGAATACTCTCATCATGTCCATAATCTATTCAAATTTGATTGATGAGTTTTAAAACTGAATGTCCCACAGAGATTTGCCTACACCTCTCCCTTCTGTCTCTCACATGACATCTGTGGGAGCCAAATAATGATGTCTGACATTAAGCCATGTATGTCAAACATCAACACTATTCTCCATGTATGCTGTTTAAAATCTACAAACATTCTCTTTGAGCTGATAGCAGGAACATCAATAGTTTCTACACAAGACAACTGGAGTGTATATGTCATTTCCTAAAGCCACATAGCTAGTATCAGGCCACCTATGCAAGCCCATGCTCAGAATGTTCGTCAAAAATTCTGAAAAGAGACAAACCTAGAAATCCATTAATCTTATTTAATAGCATTAATTAGTAGGATGAATACCGTTTTATAGTACAAGAAACAGAATCTTTGAGTGCAAATGGCTCCATTAAATTCTAATACCGTAACCTCGGACTTCATAGAATTGATATAGAAAAAAAAAAAAAAAACCTAATTGAGTGTTTGGGGGAAAAAAAGGAAGGAAAAAAATCAAGCAAGCAAGCAAGCAAAAAAAAAAAAAAAAAAAAAAAAAAGTCTTATGGTGCCATCCAGTGTTTCTTCCTCCAGGTCTTTATGTAGGTATATATGTGAAAATCTCTCTTAATATATTTTATGAAAGGTATGCATGCTTGCTTCTATCATATAAGAAGAACTGTGTGAACCCACCACATAAGGCTTGTTGCCCTGGCGTCCCATGAACTTAAGTGATAAAGATGATTCATCAGCTTCCTACACTAGACTTAGGGCTCGATGATTTTCTTTTTTATGTTATAAGATTCTTAAGATAACTTAAAGTTTCTAACAGTGTGGATACATATATGCCCATATGTGTATGTATGCATATATACAGGGAGGGGCAAGATCTAGGAGGAGTTGGGAAAAGGAAAACAAAAATGATAAAAATTTACTGTATACAATTCTCAAAGAAAAGGCACAAACATGAATAAAACCACATACCCATTGTTTTGACCAATTAAGTAAAATATTTATTTACTTATTTAAGAATTTTATTTTGTGCATCCTGGGGATTGTACTCAGGTTATCAGACTTGGTGGCAGGCGCCATTAACCACTGAACTATTTCCAAAGGCTTAAAATATTTATTTTATATGGATATATGTTGGATCCACACAACCACACATATACTGAATATTTATAGTTTCAAATTGGTATCTGTATCTTGATTTGAAAGGTCCTTGAGTGTTCACAAAAAATTATCACTATTGATTACATCAATAGTAATAATTGATTCATAAACTCCAATGAGTCCAGGAGAGTACATCCTAGCCCATTTGACAGAAGAGAAGACCCAGCTTTGCTATTTAAATTTTCACTCATGTAGATAACAAATGATACAACCAAGTTCTTAAAGGCAGGAATTCATTTTTTTTCCAAGCCTTAAGCTTTTCCTATTTTTTTTTTCATTATTAAAGGGACGGCTAGGCCAGGCTTCCCAATTCTCTTCCTTTGTAAGACCCAATAAAGAATAGACCTTACCACATGGAAGCTTTGACTGCAATTTCCATAAGACGGATTGGATGTTGGGTCTGAGTATTAAAGCCTGGAGGTACAGCTGACAAGATTATCAGCTGTCAACATTTGGGTAACCTTCATCTCCTTCTCCAAATGAATTTAAAGTATATTTGCATGGGAAAGAAAAAGCTCGTACTCCCTCAGGCCTCATGATAATAAAATCTGTAGGAACTGTAAGTGAATGTGAAAATAAATTAGCAACCTGGGAGAACTCATCTTGGTATTTGTACAAGGTGACACTCAGGGAATTTTCCTCTTACCTGAGGAGAGATGTTGGGAGCCCCCAGAAGGGCACTAACAGAAGAAGGTGAGAGTTCTTAAGAGCATGTGATAAAACTCAAAGGATGGAAAGGGGCCTTGGAGGTAGACATGCCTGAGAAGGTAGGGGGAGTCCCAGTAAACAGATTCTATTCAGAACTAGAAGAAAGCTTCGGCAGGCAAACTGGGAAGCACAGATTCTGGAAGTACAACTGTGCCAGAGAGGGCTCTGTACCAGACTGATGATTGTGTGCTGCAATAAACCTATATTCCAAATGTTCAGTTTGGTGCCTGGTTAACTTCTAAAGGGCTGCCACAGAGTTAATAAAAACACAGAAATATATTCCTGATGTTGGAATATGGCAACAGGCCAGCAAAATTAATAGGGGGACTTCAGTTCCAAGCTTCTTTCTATTTCTTGGCTCAGCCACTGATGGGTGTGGCAGAAGGTTCCCAGTGGTATTAGATGACAACACTGGAAGGGTGCTACTTTTCAGAGTAGAAGAGTGAGAACTGGTATCCCTTCACCGAGACCTCCAAGAATAGGGGGAAAAGCTGAAACCAAGATTTCTTTATAGGATGAAGTCATTAAAGGTAGAATTCCAGGGAAATATTGTGGCAGCCTTCCTTCCTCCCTCCCTCCCTTCCTTCCTTCCTTCCTTCCTTCCTTCCTTCCTTCCTTCCTTCCTTCCTTCCTTCTATACATTCATTCATCCATCGATAGAGCCACTGTGTGAGACCCAGTGAGGACATGCAGAGGTACAATCATCTTATTTCATGTCCGAGGCATGGTGATGGAAAGCCCTCACCTAGTAGTCATCAGAGGAACCAAACAGGCTCTCTAAGAGAGTATATAAATCCTGGGCCTGGATATATGAGAATTTGTGGGCAGAGCTTAGTCATTACAGGGATATATAGAAGTCACTACAGATAATCTCACATACTCCAGTTCTCCTTCAAGGCACATGCCCAACAGACACCGGATCATTCTTTTTGAAGTTAAGTGTGATCATGTGGTTAGTAAACTGGTTTGTAAAGTGCTGTGTGCCATTTTGTGTGAAAACTTCTAGAGGCAATGCTCGCCCATCCCATCCCATTTTTCTTTCTCTAGCTTGAAGACTATATTGGAATAGACCATTCACCAGCCTGAGCCACCAAAATGCCTGTGAAAATCAGATCCTTTCTGCTGACCCATTTTTGAAATTTTATTTTTTATTTCATACAAATGTTTGCTTGCAGGAATATATGGCTAACACATGTGGACAGTGCCCATGGAAGTCAGAAGAGGTATCTGGTCCCCTGTAACTGGAGTTACGCATATCTGTAGGGAGCTATGTGAGTGTTAGGGCTGATAGGCCCTAGGAAGCCAGTGCCCCAAACCACTGAGCCTTTCTCCAGCCTCTTGCTGGCTCATTTTGGATAAAAAGCAGAAATGTGAAGTATATTTTCTGGTAGTCCATTGAGATTTTGTTGTTCAATACTCTAGAAAAGTTATTTTGCCGTAGCTAACATAGGAGTTGATATATAAACAGCCTAATAGAACATTCGACTGACTGCCATGTGAGCATCTGTGTGGTCTCAACTCTAGCCTACTTGAATTTGAGTCTTGCTCATACCACTGTCCATCTGTGATTTTCTCTATGACACTTTAATAATTAACAGCTAAGGGGTCAGAATGTGAGGTGCAAAAAATAACAAAAAAAAACAAAAAAAAAAAACAAAAACAACAGACAATAAAGTAAACTGTTGAATGAGTTTGATGTCAGGCTGGAAACTATGAACAAAGAATGGGAAGTTAAAATAAGACTGAAGCCTGGAGCAGACCATGTGTTAGTCCAGCTAAGCAGCTGCATGAAAACAAGAGACCAGGGGTTGTTTAGAGTTAGAAAGGGATGCTTCTATGTGGAGGCTACCAGCTAGACTGGGATACACAAGAGAAAGATGTTCTACTCTCTCCTATCCCTGCCTCAGGAAAGGAAAAAAAAAAAAACAGCAAGAGGGAAAAGAATAAACACTACACCTGTGATGTTACATCATGGTTTAAATGTACATTGTATCATTTTCTCCCCACCAAAGTTTTGAAATGTAGATTGTTAATAAGCATACAATATATTTTTAGATAGTTATGAAGAGCCATAATTGAAAGCCAAGTCTACCTGATGTTCAAAGCTCAGTGTTTTCTAACTCACTAAGTCTCAGAAAACACAACCACATGCAAATGTTCTCTTTACATTGCTTGGGTTCAACTACATACACTCTCTCAGTTCATTTGGAGGCATACACTTTCCCTCTAACCCAGCCATACCTCAATGATCCCTATTATAATGACATGATTATAACACAAACATGGTGATCCATTCAACATAGCATCTGTCTTCCCACTGCTCTCAAGAAGTGATTGAGTTCAAGAACTGAAAGAGAAGAGAAGAGAAGAGAAGAGAAGAGAAGAGAAGAGAAGAGAAGAGAGAACATCTACTCTCCTGCCTCCTGCTTTTCTTGTTTAGCTCAGCATGCTATAGAGATGTCATTCAGGTTAAATGTACACCCTACCCCCATGGCAGAAAGGTTATGGCAAGGAAAGAGTTTTCTCTTTAAGTAAACAGAACAAGCATACCAGCATTGCCCAACTCAACATGGCTTCTAATAGATATTTGCATGAATTTGCCACATTTGTTTTGCATCCAACCCTTAATTATGGTCCTTTCAACTTCACAATCATGGATAATGGTGGTGGGAATTCAGAGAACCATAGAATCAGCAGCACTCATTCTGAGAACAGTGGGAAAAACAATGTAAAATGGTACCCACCCACTGTTAATCACCGAGACAGCTACACTGGCTGTTTTTAGGAGGGTCTGAAGGAAATAAAGGCTGTCCAGGCTTGTGGAGCTTGGGAAAGGAGACATCTAGGTAGAAAGTCTAACTACCAGAGTGGGAGAAAGTTCCTTTAGGGTTCATCTGTCCATGATTAAATGACTTAGAACCACAACTTTCACTTTACAATAAAATGGAAATTTAGACTATAGTGACATAACCTTAGATGCCTTTTATTATCAGGATATTTTATGTATTCAATGAAATAAGTATTAAGGATGGATTAATAATTCAGCTCATAAATGAGGAAACTGAGACTCATATACATCAAGAAATAATTCATACTATATCAATTAATCAATTAATTAAATCACTTTGAGTGTCTCCTTTAGATTTAAGATTAAATATAGCCTGGGAAATATAGCACAAAAATTCTAAACAACATCCCAAAACATGAGAACAAATGAATCAAAGAGAAACAGCAGCAGAAATAGCCACAAAATCTGAGACAGGATTCCTCACTCTGGGTGGTCTCTGCATAATGGAAAAAGCATAAAGTATACAAAAATATATGTCATTAAAATATCTGATGTTATAAAAGAAAATAAAATGCTAACCAGGTACTATTGGTATGGGCTTCTAGGTGTTTGCAGAGCATTTCTTGGAGGACGGGATATTGAAAACAAAGCCTAAAATCTAGAAGTATTTAGTTCAACAGTCAGTAAAAGAGAGATACAGCATTGTGTCAAGGCTTTAAAGTGCAAAAAAAAGTTGAAATATTTGCTAAGTTCTTAGGAAACATTCAAGATAGGAGCAGTTAAAATGAAATTGAGATTGCATTGATTGGGAAGGCCTCTTTTTAAGGAGTCTCTGAAAGAAAGAAGTCTAGCACTACAAAACAAAAAAGTGTGATGGAAGACATGTAGGGATCAGAGGAGCTGCATGTTACACACCAAGACAAAGAAATGGGTGGCCAAGGGTGGGTAGTGGGTACTACACATTACCTCCTCTGAAAGTTTGATAGGAAAAGATTTGGTTTTTCTAAAGGCAATCAAAATGACTAGGAGATGAGAAGTAGGAGGAAATAACTGGCTGTTATGTAAGAAAAAAAAGTTCTAATCATTTTACCTGCCCCATAAAGGAATCCACTAAATTTCACTCCATAGAATTGCAGTTATCATGGGAATACCCTGCTGAGAATGCTTCATTGGATATTTCTTTCCTCTCTTCTTCTTTTGGTCTAGATTATACGACACTTCAAACTCTATCCAACTCTAAAATGCCATTATATAGCTATATCCCAAACAAATGGTTACAATATAGACTGACTTCTAAGTGTAGGCATTGACTCCTCTCCAGCACCAAGGACAGCGCATCTCCAATTGGGTCTGCCTTGCTGTCTATAAAAAAAACGCCAAGGGACAAGCACAAGATCACTAATCAGGCAAAAATTTCAACTTAAGTACCAGTGGATAACTCAATCTCCATACAAACACCATAAGAGACTCTGAAAATCTTATTGTGCATGCCATGTTCAAATTTTCTAAGGCATGCATGGGGCTGGGAAAACACCACATTCATTATCACTATAAAACCTACAAACTGTCTTTACCCTCATGTGATAGTCAGCACTTAATAAATCCACATGGCTACAACAGTACTTCATCATTTTCCTTATTTACTCTGGTTTCTTCCCCATTTGGATGTAAACATTATGCAGACACAAAGTTCTGTCTGCTCACTGTAGTTTTCCAGATTTTTTTTTTTTTTTTTTTTTTTTTTTTTTTTTGGCCTTTGTAACAAATAGTGTGTGTTTGATAGATGTTCTCTTAATTGATCAACTGTATCTAGTGTTTTTAATGGATTAATTAAAGTCACACAGCCACCAGGGTGTTGTATGCAGGCTATATTTACCATCACCCACTAAGCTGATGAACTGAACTAGTATCCACAAAATTAAGATTCCTGGATTCTAAATTTTCTCAGCTTGTCCTGAATAAAGCTTGCAGGTAGCAGAGGGAGAACTGATATTGGCTGGTAGTAAGTTTTCAATCTGGTCCATGCCCATTTTGTGACAAGTGACTATTTAACTCCCCCTCCCAATTTGCTTTAGTCTCAATGGGCTTTGAAATATCTTTTGCATTAAGCTTTGCAGTGATGCATTTCATTGGATTCTATTCTTCATTTTATCAAAGCCATTGTCTCATTTTTATGACTGAATAACACTATTTTATCTTTGCATCATCAAGCCTAATGTTTTCTTCTTCCATTCAACTTGCTGGTTTCCATGTTTCTCTATAACATCCTTTGTATTTCTTGTGTTTCTTTATATTGTTACTATTTTATTTTCTATTTTTAGAAGGATTCCTATGTGCTTAAAAACTATACTTCGAAGATTTCCAGTGCCTGCAGTGAAATAGTGGTTATTTATTTTCTCTTGTCTTACAGGAGAAACTTAGGGATTTTGGTTCACATTTTTCAGTCTCCAGCCCATTCCTAATTTCTTGCTGACATGACAGTGAATTTTGGACCCAGATCACAATTGTTAGTTTTTACATTGTGTGCCTCCTCTTGAAGTAATTGTTTTTTACATTAACTTTCTGTTTTGCAAAGTGTTTTTGCAATGATTACTTAGCATTAATGCAATGTCTAATTAGTTTCTTGCTCACTGTGGGTCTTTTATTCCATTTTCTCTAGTCTTTTTTTTTGTTTGTTTGTTTTGATTCATTGCTCAGTCAATTGTTCTTTGAATGATTTATTAGAAGCAGGGCATGAAGGTGGCTCTGTGTACCAAGGAGCATTCTTCCTGATGTATCTTCTCAAGAGCAACGAATCTGGCAGGTTGGAACATGTGGCTGATCATTCTCCGAAGCCCTCCTGATTTAACTGGACTGTCTCCTGGCTTCTATGATACACAGAATAGGGAAAGAGCCAGGCAGAGATCTGTTAGAGTAGGAATAGCTGTTCTTATCCATGACCTTTGTGCTCATTTTTTTCCAGTTAAACTTAATACTAAAGACAGTAATTTTAAGTAATGGGTACCCTTTTCTTTGCCAGAAAAACTCATTCCAAGTGCCCACATCTAATCGCTTTTTCTTTCTCTGTTTTTGTGAGGAAAATCACACCCCCAGACAACCTTGCATAAGCATGTATCCAATACTGTTCATGCTGTTTATCTTTGCTGGAAATTATAATTCCACAGCGGTAGAACAGATGACATGGGGTAGAAGGTACAGGTAGTTCATGGCTTTGCTCCCCTTGGAACTGTCTCAAAGGCAAATGCAGCTTGAATACCCGACTTGTTTTTCCTATGTGTCAAAACCCTGTATCTTCCAAAGCAGGGACTAATGCTGTAATATTTTGGAAGAAAATCATCCATTGGATGTTCCATATCACCTGACATTCCTTTCAAAACCTATAATTCTTAGGTTAGAAAAACACCTGGGACAATTAGTCTCCAGTATTCTTGATGTATAGTCAGCTCCCTGAGTAGTATCTGTGTGGGGACATGGAAACTTGAGACTAGGCCATAGGTTCTCATCCTCATTAGCAGACTGGAGATATAACCCTATCCATCCCTATGTGCTGAGAGCTGAGAGAGCCACATCTTATCAGAGAGCTGTGCTGAAGCACTGCACAGGCCAGCATGAGATTCAGAGATCTGAAAGCAAGAAGGGCCCCCAGATGCTCTGGTCCATGTTTATGTCTTCATGCTCAATACATCAGAGTGCTTTGCGCAGAGTGGAGACCAGATGGACAGGTGGAAGGCAGTCTGGCAGCTTCTCTTTGTAGCTTTATACTCTCAGTGAGGAGTGTTGCTTGAACCAGGAATAAATGCAGAACTGAAATATCAAAGTGGAACTTAAACGGGCATGTGGACACTCTAAATGTTAATTAGTTCCCCAGTTCAGGGTTTTTTCCCAGGCAGTGATTGGCACCAACAGACTAAACTGTTCTGTACGCATGCCACCAGTCTTGCTTTTGTCTCAGTGCTTGTTTGCAGTGAGCATGTAGTTTCTGTAGGGACACTGCATGATGAAACATGCTCCAGGCTTCCTCACAGATCTATAATCCCTTGAAGGGCACATACTAACCACAGTATGAACCACAGGAGTTTGGATATGAGAGTGGCCATTATATGCTTGATGAATAAATTATGGAAGCTAAAATATGTTCATGGAAGGCACCCTGAAAAGGAAATACTAATGTATATGAAGTATTATCAGACAAGATGATTCAATGGATATCACTTAAGAGAATGTAAGTGGATGGTGGCAAGGATTGTATGCAATAGAAGCTAATACCTTAAGGTATTGTATTGTATTGTATTAGTTCTACAAATCCCTAAAAAGTATAATTGAAGAATTGTGGGAAGAAGCTGCCACCAAAGAAATATTAAGTAATTACATTGCAAAGCTTTCTTAGAGTCACAATCCCCATATTGCCATCTCCTGAATCAGAAAAGTAAGTTCTCTGTTATTGAAGGCATTCAAAAAACAAACACTGAGGAACTTTGACTTAATGTGGTAATAGTAACTGAAGAATATTGTATTAGGGTGGGTGGGAATGAAGGGGAAAGTAATGGATGAACTTTGTGAGTTTTCCCAGCCTTGTGAATGTGTGCTGTTGATTGATACAACTACTGAACCAAGGAAACACTGGACACAAAACAGTTTCTTTGTTTTATAAGATTAAAAAATATATTTTGAATGCGATTCAGGGCTGTGATAAGGGGAACAATTCAAAAGGTGAACTAAAATATCTTTCTCCTGCATCCAGGCACTGATAGGCATCAGAACTACAGACACAGGAATCACAATGCAGGCCATGTGGTTTTTCTCAAGTATAGTGCCTTTTCCATACTCTGATACAAATTTGAAAGATTTTCCATAGAAGCCATACAAATAGGTGCTTTAGGCTTCATGACATACAGTTTCTATATTATAACTCCCCTACTTTATTCTTAAACATCAAAGCAACCATCAGTAATAAACAAGCCCAGAGGAATAGTGGCAGTAAAATAAAACCAAACAAAAGCCAGAACTTGAACAAAATAATAAAAAGAAAGCAAACACAAACAAACCTTACTTCCAAATCTCAAAAATCATGAGGGCTGGATTTAGCTCCCAGACCCCAGTTTATTAAACTCTGCTAAAATAGGTTTGCATTCAAGAAGGGGAAAGGCCAAAAGATGACCTACTTACTCCATTCGCTTTGCTGAGGGCCTGGAAGTAGATGCTGTAGCTCTTCAGTGGTGAAAGGGGAGGGTTCCAGTAGCCATTGTAGGTCTTGTTGTCTCCCACTGTAAATGGTTGGGTGACAGGCAAATTGGAGGGCTTCAGCTCAGCAGCAAAGTAGTGTAGAGAATCAAGGTTGGAGGCATTCCGATAGCTCACAGGTACTGAGAAACACTCGATGATGTCAGCTGCTCTCCGAGACTTCTGAAGTCGCTCCTCCTTGACAACCAGCTGGTAAACACTGGACAAGAAAGCAGAGAGGCAGAAGAGTCACTCTGTGCACAGACATGCTCGCTATCATTCATTATATGTATATAACTCTTCTGGGAGGAAACACTGATATCACTTCTGTCTAAAAAAGAAAAAAATCCTTACTCTCTTTTCAGAGTTTTATACCCACTGCTTTGTAGAAACCTATTTTCATGCAAAAATCCCAATGCCAGCTCACACAATACACATTCAAACTCAGCACAAATCTATGTAAACCTGATGCCCCTTCTAGGTGGATTAACTTTTATGAAGAACATGACCACCATCTGACCGCCCAGATCTTGAATCTGGCTCATTCTCAGGTCTCACCTACTTAGATCTCACTCTGCCACAACACAACAAGCTCTGTGGCCCAGGACTCAGCAGTGTTAAACCTGCCACAATTTACTTCTTCCCATTGCTAATGCTCATGGCAGGCACTTTCCCACCTAGACTCAACTGTTTTTTTTTGCTTCTAATTCATCTAATAATTCTATCTATCCATTTTTGCTTCTAGCCATACACCACCATCTCTCTTCAGGCACTTTTATAGTTTTTCTTTTCTCCAAATGACACAATACTGGCTTCTGAAGCCTTTTAGACTTGGATTTCAGCTTGCTTTTCAATGATCATGTCACAATGTCCACTACTTTCAACAGCTCCAGACACCTAGTTATTATATAAACATCCTTATGCCTGACCCTCTCTCTCCATCATCAGCTTGGGCTTCCTCTACTTGAAATATCCACAAATACTAGCCACCTCTGCCTATAAAAGACTTCTAATAATACCTATCTCTTTCTTATATTTAATCCATGAAGCCTGTATAGATCTGTCCAGAATGAGTTATTCCCAATATAGTCATCACTGCCTAGTTGATTTCTCAAAAGCATAAGATGGGACACATGCCTCGCTGGCTCGATTGGATCCTTAACAGAAGTGAGACTGTGGTATAGTTATCTCTGAATCACTTTACCCATCACCCATCACACACATACAGTGTCCAGGAGCATGCCTGACTCTAAGCAAGTGATCAATGCACATTTGTTGAAATGAATAAAAGTGGATTGAATTAAAGTTGAAAGCAAGCATGAAGCCAAATCTGGATGGATACAGAATCTGTAATCAGGGTAAACAGTGATTCCCAGGAGTGCCTGCCAAGTAATCTCATATCATCCCCTTCAACTAAGAATATGAGGAAGTGCCAGCGTGTGCATAGAGATGACAGCCTTTATTGAATATCAACTATATGCCAAGTGTGTGATTTTCTTTGTGAAAGTTACTCAAAAGTTTGTGAATTGGATAAAAAGTCCTTATCCCTTGAAATGCTCTGTGTCCTTCTCTTGAACATCTTTTAGAATGATTTAACTGCACTCTGAGATGCATGATTTAAGATAGAAGTCCAATTGGCCAAAAAGCATAAAAATAGGTTAATTGGCAAGCAAATTGTAGCATCGTGCCTATTATTTAAACACAATGTGCCACAAACTTGATGGAAACAGAGTAGTATAGGCTTCAGCCCTCTGGTTAGCTTATCCATCCAAAGATACTGGATTACAAAGCATGACAAGATACAGAGGCTAGGACTATTGCATTAAGGTGAACAAAGGCTGTGAACATCTCCCAAGAACATCTAGCATCATCGATGGGACAAATATTCCTTAATTTTCTCTGAACACAGGGATGCTCATTTGTGTGAATAATAAAGGAATGTATATGAGTGCATGCCATCCTTAGATGATCAAGAAGTTTGGGTAGACATGAGCCTAACTGTTGTCTTACGTATACCTAACAGCCCAGACTGCACATGAGTGACAAAGGGGTGAATGTGGCCAGTGTTACAGGAAACATATGCTACAGCTGAGCACCACAATTTCCAAATGAGGGATTATAGCCCCTGAATGTCTCACAATGAAAGTGATACCTAGAGCAGGTAAGATGGCTCAGGGAGATAGGAGCATTTGCCAGCATGCCTGAAGACTTAAGCTCCAGAACTCATATAAATATGGAAGGAGAAAACTGACTCCATGGATCTGTCTTCTGATAACCCCATCATATATCATGCATACACATATTAATGGATCAATTAATAAAAATGCAGTGACTTACAAATAAATTCGGGTGAGTTTTTGGGTGGATGACATTGGAGCATGCTTAGTGGGAAGTGAGACAAGAGTTACACATGACTGTGTGTATGAGAGCCTTTTATGTCCATAAAGACAGCTGAAGGCAGTTGATGTATGAACAATGATTCAAACTTACTCCATCTTTATCTCTGGAGTCTTTCCTGAATGAAAAGCCCTCATATTTATCAGGTAAACTTTGTCATTTTCAAACAACACAAAAACCTAAGACCTGAATCTAGAAAACGTGAACAGTAGAGGGGTAAATGCAAAACACTCATGAAGACCCACATTGCTCTTCATGTAACAACAGCTTTAAGTAAAGCTTTGCATCTGTTAAGAGTGCTAATGACAGCTTGATTAATGGAGGGTTCTTTAGTCAAGGGGCTCTGATCATTAAGGAAAGGAAATCAGGCAATTTAGAGTCTCTCAGGCTCCGTTCTGAGCCTAGCATTAGAATCTAACAATACTGTGTACTGAATTTAGGTAATATGCCTTCTATTCAAACTTCCTATCCTGATCTAAACCCAACTAACTCACTCCATAGGACTTGCAAAGAGCTGTGGGTCCCTGTTCTCTAAGATCTAGTTTGTTCTTCATCTTCTCTGTTCTTAACAATGTCCACAAGAAAAGACCATTCCCTTGGTGGTTCTTCTCTGTTTTTTTTTTTTTTTTTTAAACAATGTGCACAAGATAATACCTTTGTCTTGGTTTCTTAGCCAATCTTTTTCTCCTACATTGAATCTCTTCATAATCCTTGGTTAATCACTGGAGACCCCAAAGCCTTTGGAGATCTTCAGGAGATAGACCTTCCTCTTAGAATCACTTTCTATTATCCTTGACTATCTTGTGATGGGATGGATCAAGACTAGCCCAGAGTTGGCTTCGTGTACTACCCATCATTGCTCTGAAAGTGTAGCTATGATGAGCTAAGAAAACAGGTCATTGCTGAGTTTTGGATCAAGGATGTTGGAAGAAAGTACAGCATCCACACAGGCTTAGCCTCATCATCCTTCATCTGGTTGTTAAGTTTGGTTGAATTGACAAACAGACCTGTGATTATCAGGTTGAAGGGATGAGGATAAACCTGAGAGCTTCACTGATCTATGAGTGTCAATTCAGCAAAAGCAGCTCACACCTCCTTCACAGTTCAGTTCCTTTTTAAAAAATGTTCTTTTCCCGTAAACCAACGTAATGCACAAAGGGCCACCTGAACATTTTTTTTTTAATGCTGGTAGCCTAGACTGCTTAGTTTGTATCCCAGCTCATATGAAATCACAAAGAGGGAGGGAATGAGGGCATTTTGGAGGTTAAGCTATGTAGTCAACATATGGTACACATATGAATGGGATTACTATGTTGGTGCAAATTCAGCAGTTCCCAAAGGCTCACCGCATCTGCAGCTTATCTACTCAGACACAAACTGCAAGTGTCACCAGAAACCCATAAGCCCTTTTGTCAGGTGAATCTGTCTGCCTGTGCATCCAGTATCCTCTCAACAACCAGGGTAGAATGGGTATCACAGTGACGGCATAGAGAAGGGAAGTGGTGGAGGAGAGGAATGGGAGCACGGCGAGTACGTAACTATAACTGTTCTCACCATTCTCTTGAAAATACATCCATCAGGAGCTCAGTGCTTTCATTTCTCTGGTAACGATAAATGTATACCTAAATGAGAATAATCTACTTCAAAGTTATATCTCCAACACTGGAGAAGAAGTGGTTGCAATGAACTATACGGGGTTGTAGGAGTAGGCACATTTTAATATGAAAATCCTGGTATCTTAAGAGAACAAGAATTTAAAGTAGTTCAAGATGCATTTACTCATGCAGTTCTCTAACTATGTTGGCTTCTGTCTCTTCCAATGAGAAGGTGGGCATTTATGGTGTTTTCTTTGCACAGCTTGCCCTGGGGGTCTCCCCATGAGGGGTCTGAAGGCTGTGCTGTGTCCCAACTCCATTTTAATTAAAGTAGCTTCTAAAACATCAGTGAGAGTGTGCATTTTTCTGTTTTAGCACCTTGTCCCATTGGAAGCAAGGGCATTCCACTCTGTGCCAGTTTCAAAACCTCCCTTGCATGTAGAACCTACAGGATTTCTCCAGAAGCTTTGGGAAGTATGACCTCTTGATCATCCTGCAGTCTGTGATGTCAAAGCAAAGAATTTAGATAGTGACTCATACCTCTCACCCAATTCCTCAGATGAGACACAGTCAACTTTCCATTATTAAAAATCCCAGTGCCTCTTTCTATTCTTTTCTGTACATGGGGCAGATGCCTACAGACAGATGTAATACCTATCCGAGATGTTGATTCAGCTAACAGATGGAAAGTAGGCTTCAGTTCCCAGGTGAACGTTGCCCAACTTTAGGCAGGTGCACATTTTGGTCTGCGTTCTCCCAGAAAAAGACATGTGTTATCTCATATTCCTCCAGGGACAGGCTCCAAGTCAAATGGCGTGTTATAGAAATGGTTCCAAGATAAAATGGAAAGGGAGGAAAACAGGAGAAAAAAGTGCTTGAGCCAATCGAGGGGCATCTTATCAGGTGAAATCCTGAAATCCTGGTCCCATCCCAATATCCCAAAATCTCAAGCCAAAGTCTTTGAACCTCCAGATGCAATCTATTTTCAGATCTGGGCATTCTCAGGCTTTCTCAACTATTTATGTGGGTCAGACAATGAGTCCCTAGGTGCCTAATAGCAGCTCTTCAAAGCAGGTCACACCTGAGAATCATTACATCAATGCATACAGCACCTGGGAGTCTGGCACAACATAGGAACAGGGGCATGACAAATCTACAGGGAACAGCAGTGTGCCCTACAGGGTGCTTTTAAACAGTGTCCACATGGTGTAAATGAAACAGTGATTCAATGCTGAGAGAACAGCCTGGAGCCTGGACAAAGGTGGTGTTGTAATTTACTCTTCTCTTCGCTTCCCTTTTTCCTTCCCCTCCCTTCCCTTCCTTTTTTTCTCTCCTTTCCCTTCTCTTCTCTTTCCCCTTTCTCCCTCCTTCCTTCCACCCCCCCCCCTTTTTTTGAGGCAGGGTTTTCTGTAGTTTGAGCTGGTCTTAAACTTAAGTACATAGCTAAAAATGACTTTAACCTCTTCATCCTCTTACATCTACCACCCAAGTGCTGGGATTACAGGTATGCACCACTAAGATTTAAAGAGAGACATTTGTATTCTTCCTGCCCCCTCCCCTCTCTGTTTCTTTCTATGTATGTATGTATGTATGTATGTATGTATGTGTAAGTTAAATCTTTTATTCTAGCTATCCTGTATAAAAGCCTGGTATTATACTTAAAAGCTGTAAACCTAGATTGAGCAGGTCATGAGCTATTCTACCTTACATCCCAGCCATAACATCCTTGATATGCTGTCTGAGTCTTGCCCAGGTTATTTCTGCTCCATAAGTCTTTCCACAGGGGCACTTATCCAGGCGCATGTTCCCGGTCCATCTCCTCTCATGGTGGTCTCCCCCAAACCTGTGTTTTTTCTCTCTCTTCTTTTTTCTCCTTCTCTTCCATGTCTCTCTTGAGACTCGACTCTTGATTCTCAGGTCCTGCCTTTATCTCCCTATAGCCCAGTCACAGGCATTATCCTTTTTATCAACCAATAGTTTTAAATTGGGGAGCAAGGTTTATATAACAAAATGTATGGGAGGATATGGCCATCTGGAGGGCAACCAGATCTTGGGGTTCAGAATTTAGCATTTGTATACGTAGCAACAGACGAACTCTCAACTTGTGTATGTGTGTCTTGCATATGTATCCTTTATGTATGTGCACATAAACATGTATTTACATGTATGTAAAGGTCAGAATTTGACATCAAATATCTCTGTCAATACCTATCTACTTTATTTTGTTGAGACAAAGTCCTATATAAACATGCTGGCCAACTAGCCCCTGAAGTCTGCCTGAAATCTGGACTTGAATACAAAATCATCTCTGAAACAGAGAATGAAGACAGTGGAGATGACTTTGCACTGAGCCATCATCTTTCTCTAGGCAAGAACTGGCAAACTGTCTTGCAGGTGTATCTCATTTCTTCTGCCTCTTTTCTAATTGTTTCCATAAACAAGAATGATATGACTAGTTTCCATAATGAAATAAATCTACTTCCTTTTCCAGTTCTAGTTTTATGTATTTTGTTTTTAATATAAAAAAAAAAAAACTAAGGACGGTCTATACACTTGGATATTTGTAATACTGGGACGTTGATGGAATCAGAGTACTAGTCTGGTGAGGTATTTGTCTTAGGGTTTCCATTGCTGTGAAGAGACACCATGATCCAGGCAACTCTTATAAAAGGTATTTAGTTGGAGCTGGCTTACAGGTTCTAAGATCAAGTCCAGTATCATCATGGCAGGAAGTATGGCAGTGTCCAGACAGGCATGGCACTGGAGGAGCTGAAAGTTCTCCACCCTGATCCAAAGGCAAACAGGAGGAAACTCAGCATCCTCAAGTAACTAGGAGGAGGTTCTCAAAGCCCACCCCCACAGTCACACACTTCTTCCAACAAGGCCACACTTCTAATAGTGCTATTCCCTGGGCCAAGCATATTTAAACCACTATAGTATTGGTCAACCACTTTTGTTTCCAGTACCATACTATGGAATCACATGGTAACCATCAAAAATCAGTGTGGTTGCTCCACTACAGAAGCTTCAAGAGAGCAAGAAGTCATCTCAGACTCCAAAGGGGCCTTTCCGCTCAGTAGCTCTCACCTGTGATGTTACAACATAATCACTTACAGGCTTGAAGGGGTTATTTTCCTTGGCCCCACCCCAGGCAAACTGAACCAGAATCTGTAAGAATGGGATCCCAGCATCAATATTATTTTAGCTTTCAGAATACTTCTAGTATATAGCCATGAAGCTAAGACCCAGGTGATTCCAGCTTTTTACCAATTTATTAACCCAGTAGGAGGGCCCCCTTCTAGCAGTCACATTCACTTAAAATTATGAAGGTAATTTTACGAAGGTGGTGCATTCCAAGTTCACAACTTGCACAAGTTCAGTTAATTTGCAACTACCAGTCTTTGTCCATCACATCTCGGGACATTGTCTTGCTTTATTTCCTCTAAAGCTTTTTATCACAATCAAAACCTCTGTTTATGATTTGCTTACAGCCTTGGTTCCTGCAACTATGGAGACAGTGAGCCTATGATGTTTTGAGACCTCTTCTTCATCTCTTTTAATATCCTGGTAACATAAAACTTGTTAGCCAAGTATTTGTAAAAAAAAAAAAAAAAAAAAAAAAAAAAAAAAGTTAATTTTTAGTTTTGGTGGCTCACACCTGCAATCCAGGTACTTGGGAGGCTGAGACAGGTGGGTCAAGTCAAGGCAAGCCTCAGCTACATAGCAGGTTTGAGACCAGGCTAGGCTACATAAGACCTGTTCTGAGAAAACAAACCAAACAAAAATAGATACATTTACATAATGAGATTTACAATTGGAAAGTAATTTCAAAACTATCCTTGTTTTTGCCGTCCCTCCCTTTCTTCACCTTCTGTTCCCCTTTTTCTTTCTTTCTTTCTTTCTTTCTTTCTTTCTTTCTTTCTTTCTTTCTTTCTTTCTTTCTTTCTTTCTTTCTTTCTTTGAGAGAATTACACTATGCACCCCGGAGTGGCCCACAACTCAATACTTCTACAGCAGCTCCCTGAGATCTGAGATTACTGGTGAACGCTGCCACATTTTGCTTCTCACACAGGTTTCAATGTGCTATTCCCATCTTCCCATAGTGTTCCTCTGCCCCTTCTGCATGCTGAAAATCATCCATCCAATCAAGAAAGCCCACACTAAATGTCACTCTTTCTGGGGAACTTCTTTTAACTGGTGAATGAGCGTGAGTCTCTTCTTGGTTCTCTGTCAACATTCTTTCCCTAGCTCTCAGCACCTCATGCTAAAAAGATCACTTCATCTACAGAAAACATTTATTGAGCACTTATTAATTCTCGCATATGTGAGTTCTGGTTATTATCTCGTTTGACCTTCACAGAAACTCTGTCTGGTAGATGTTATCATTTCCATCTGATAAAATAAGAAAACTGAAGCATAAAATATTCAGTCTCTCTCACAGATGGTGCTGTTTGAGTTCTTGAGCTGAAATGTGAATGTAGTCTGATTCCAGAAGCCTCCATCTTAGTCATGGCTTTCACTCACAATAAAATTGTTTGCCTTATCACACCAAACACTCTGGATTTTAAAACAATTAGTTTTGTTTAGAAAAATGCAATACTGTTTTATAAATCTTAGGAGGTAAAAGAGAAAATGACTAAAACACAATTACTAAAACACAATTATTTAGGAAAATGTTAGTGAATCTTTTAGCTGCTTCTTCTTCCTCTTCTTTCTCCTCCCCCCCTCTCCCCCTCCCCCTCCCCCTCCCTCCCCCTCCCCCTCCCCCCCTCCTCCTCCTCCTCCTCTTCCTCCTCCTCCTCCTCCTCCTCCTCCTCCTCCTCCTCCTCCTCCTCCTCCTCCTCCTCCTCTTCTTCTTCTTCTTCTTCTTCTTCTTCTTCTTCTTCTTCTTCTTCTTCTTCTTCTGTTTCCTTCATGAAAAAGCTTGGTACTGAAAACCATCAGTGGAAAGGTGTTACAGACTTTCATCTTTCAGCTGGCTTCATTGGATTGCACATGTGCTAGTTTCTCTTATTCATGGTTTTGCTTTTAATGATCTCAGTTACCCATGGTTAACTTTAGTCTGAAAATGGAAACTTCTAGAAATAAATAATCCATACATTTTAACTATACAGCATTTTACACAGCATACTTAAATTACACTGTCCCCATCCATCCCGACTAAGACATGAATGCTCTCTTTATCGAATGTATCCACTGTATGTACGGTAGCCAACTGCCCCTAGGCAACAGATAGCCACTTCAGTTGTAAGATCAACTGACACAGTGCATGTGTTCACGTATCCCTAGTTTTGCTTGATAAGTAACCAGCCCTTGAAAGCTGTGTATGTCAAAGGGAAGCAGGTACAGAAGGGATGTTGGCAAGTGTAGGAACCCAGCAGGCCATATGGCAACTATATTCGGGAATATGTAAAGAATTTGCACAAGTCTATGTTAAAAAAAGAAAGAGTGAATGAATTTTTGTTACTCTGACTTTTGCTACTGTGACAAATCTTGAAAGAAGCCGCTTAGGAATATATGATTATTTCTTTTGGCCATTAAGTGTCAGACTTAATGCCATGGCTGGGAGGGTATGGTGGAACAGAGAAGCTCATATCACGGTGACCAGGAAGCAAAGAGAGAATTCCTGTAGCAGCTGGGTTTCCAGACCTGCAGCCTATAGCATAATGCCTTCACATTCCAGGAAGGCCTCTTCAATTAATTTCCCCTGGACACATCTCCATTTAGCACACTCTGGGGCATGCTTCCTTAATCTCAAAGCTACTTCTGAATCCAACCATAAAGACAGTCCAAAGTAACCTACCATAGAAACACAATTCCTGTGACTGGGCCCTAATACAAGCCCAGAGAAATATTACAATAAGAGACAATGGCAGCAGTCTTACTGCTGATGAATATATAACCAAATATTGGTAAACAGAACCCACTACTATATAAAAAGGATTTTATCTTGTAGCTTAATGAAATTTATCTCAGCAGTGCCAGTTGGTTTAATATTAGAACTTTAATGAATGCAGTATAGCACATTAACAGAATAAAGGTCAGAAATCCCATAATCATCTCAACAGTTGCAGAAAAATGATAAAATATAATACATATTTATGATAAAAATACCACAGAAAGGAAAAGGGGATAGAAAGGAATTTTTCAACTTGATAAATGTCACCTCTGAAACATGTAAAGTTAGTATCAAACTCAAGGGCAAAAGATTGAACGCTTTTCTTCTAAAGTAAGGAAGTCTGATCAGTAGAGTGGAGAATTTAGTTTTTAGAATTGAGGCAACCTTAACTAGTAATTATCTTAATTAATTTGTAGCACCAAGTATAGAAAGCAAGAAGGAATATACTTTGTTTGAAGATGTTAGGATTTTATAAGCAGAGAATTAAAAGGGTTTTATATACACACATATACCACCTAAAACTAGTAAATGACTCAACAAAATTAAAATATTCAGCTGCAATTTAAAGTAAAATAGAATTAAAATAGATGATAATTTCATCACTGGAAAAAAAGCATTCTCAAAATAAAATTATCCAAACATTATTATTCTTAACAACATTATAATACTAAGAAAGTATTAACAAAATATGTGAAATATTTAGATAATTAAAAGTAAAAAAATTTAAAGAATATATAGATAACTAGAGATTCCATGTTCATGTATTAAATAGTCCATATTGTTAAAATTACAATTCTCTCCAAATGTATCTGAATACTTAATATAATCGCCCACATAATTTCACCCTTCAGATCTGGGATGTCTCATTTATTAAAGGCTCTGTCCCCAGTAAGACTTTGGGAAGGATAATGGATCAGGAGAATTCTGCCATCATTAGCAGATGGATGCACTGTGAGATAAGTAATCTGATGGTGTTTTAGAGGTTGTGCTAACTTGAGGCATAGAGAAAGAAGTACAATGCTTAGGGTGTGGCCTGGAAGGGAATGTCGTGTCCTCAGTCCTTCCCTGCTCTCTCTGCTTTCTGCACCTTTAGCTCAAGACGTTGTATTCTGCTGTCTGCCATTTGCTTCACCAGAGGCACAGAAGCAACAGTGCCAAGTGACAAGGGACTGAAATTCCTAAAACTATGAGCCACAATAAACCCTTCTTCCTTTGAGCTGGTTTATCTCTGGTATTTTGTCACAGAAATAGAAAACAAAGCAACATAAGAATTATCAGTGACTTTGCAAATCTAGTACATGATATATCTGTATATGCATATGTATATGTGTATGTATATGTATATGTATGGATATAGATATGTATGTATAAATACAAAGGCCACAATAGGCAAAACAATTAGAAAAAACTCAGAACAATATTGCCAAGCTTACAGTTCCTGATTTTGTAAATTATGAAAATCAATACCATTAGATGCTGGCAGAAAGATGGACGTATAGATCAATAAAAAAGAATTGAAAGTTCTGAAATAAA
Source organism: Arvicanthis niloticus (assembly GCF_011762505.2). Classification (NCBI taxonomy): domain Eukaryota; kingdom Metazoa; phylum Chordata; class Mammalia; order Rodentia; family Muridae; genus Arvicanthis; species Arvicanthis niloticus. The sequence continues at coordinate 131,038,522 of NC_047659.1, forward strand.
TTCCACATTTAGGATCCATTGATTCCTGACAAAGACAATTCAACAGTAATAAGACAGCCTTTTCAGCAAATGAGGCTAGGTCAATTGAATATCCACTTGCAAAAATCTAAATTTACACTGCCCACAAGAACTAACAGAAAATAGATTATAAACCTAAATGGATGAGCTAATAAAATAAAACTTCCAGGATAAAAGAGAAAATCTTCATGACCTCAGACTGGGGGAAAAATATATAATATTTTATTATCACCAAACAATGTATCACCAAAACAATGATCTACTGTTGGGGGAAGAAGATAAACTATTATGATTAGATTACCCTTTAAAAAATGAGATTAAAAACATTATTGTACAAGTAAAAACACAAGTCATATCTTTAGAGAAAATATTTCTAACTTATATGCATAATAAGACGTGTGTCCAATACATGTAATGATCCATTACCATTCTATAAGAAGACAAACAGCCCACTGAAAAATGTAGATACTTGAAATACTAATGACTAATAAGCTAATGAAAAGATGATCAACATGATTAATCACATAAGGAGGTATATAAATCAAGATAATGATGATAAGCTACTCCATTCACTCACGAGGATGTCATTGGTCAAAGGACAGGCAATTGCTAGCCAGGATAGAAAAGCTGGGACCTTCATATAGGGTATCACCATTTGGGGAACAGAAGTCTGGAAGTTCTTTAAAAGTCAACATTAAACTATCAGTTATCTAGACACTCCATTCCTAGAAATCTATCCGTGAGAAGTGAAGACATGTAAGAACACAAAAAAGCATATAACTGCTTACAGTGATGTGACAATACAGAACAATCTACAAGCCCATTGGCTAGCAAGTGGACAAACAGTACATGAGGTACATATCGACACCCAACTGAGTGTTATTTATAGCAGTGGCAACAAAAGAATCCCCCTGATATAGTATACACAGAAGAAGCTCAGAAGCACTGCACCAAATAAGAGCAGCCTGATCCACAAGATGCCTAGTGTGTGATTCCACTCACAGGAAATGGAAGACAAGACAAACTCATAGGGACTGCAATCAGATGAGCGATTGTTTGGGACTGAGAATGGGGACAAGAATCAACTGCATATGGGCACAAGGGGTCTTATGATCAGATGGATATACTTTAAGGTACTTTTGGGGTGGTGGCTACCCAAATTTATCCATTCACCAGAAGTCACTGAGCTTTAAGTGGGTAAATTTTATGGGCCATAAATTAGACCATGATAAGGCTGTTACGTGAGGAAAATGGAAGGAGTAGTTTCAGATGGTCTTTCCCTTTCTAAACTCTATGCTTTGCCTACAACTATACACAAGCTTTAAAGCTAAAAATGCTGTGATAAATGATTTGTGCTACTGAACAAGATGGGCTAAGAAACAAGTTGAGTTTTTTAATCCCCCAAAGAGTCTACCTTTGCAATTTCATTCCCCACATTAAAGGTCACTTGGAACTACAGAGCTGAAATTTACAATATGTCTTAGTTAGCCAACCTTTATTTCAAGACTCTGTAAATTCTGGGTTTTGTTCTCTATTTGCCTAGTCAAAACAGTACTGAGGAGACACTAGGGAATTGGGGAGAGTGTCTCTTCATGAGGGTCAGGGGCGGCACCTTTTCTTGGTTTCTGACTAGCTCTGTGAACAACTGCCCCATTTGCCTGTTTTATATACATAGTTGTCAGATATTTACACTCATGCACTTACACTACACAAATTTCTTTTTTTTTTTTTTTAAATAGGTCCCGTACAACTGGAGTGGGAGCTATCCCAAAATCTGTTGCCTGTATGTGGGATACATTTTCTAGTTGGGCTGCCTTGTCTGGCCTCAGTGGGAGAGGAAGTGCTAGCCTCACAGAGACTTAAAGTGCCAGGGTGGGAGGATAACCAAGGGGGGCCCCCACTACTTGCTCAGAGGAGAAGGAAAGAGGGGATGGGGGAAGGATTATGGGAGAGGGTGACCAGGAGAGGGACAGTGAACAGGATGCAAAGTGAATAAGTAAAACATTAATTAATTTAAAAATGTGGTCCATGCCTTAAATATATGGGCAAACTTGCCAGGCAATGGTAGTGCATGCTTTTAACCTCAGTGCTTGAAAAGCAGAAGGAGGTGGGTTTCTGTGAATCTGAAGTTAGCTTGGTCTACACAGCAAGTTCCAAGACAGCCAGGGCTACAGAGAAATCCTGCCTTGTGTGTGTGGTGGTGGGAAAGATATTGGATAAAGTTAAGTTCAGAGATCTCCTATTTTTATCTCTTCCTGAAAATATGTTTATTGTTTTCTGCTACGAATAGAGAGGGCCAGTTGGCTCCATGTATCTTTCTCATTTTTTACCTACTTGGTTAGTATTTGGGCTTTTCTCATCTACTAAGACATTTACATTTTGATTTTGACTGTTTTGTTTCATCATTTATGGGGTAGGTCATTTGAGCAAATAAAGTGGAAATTAAATTTATGTATTTAACTATCTCCAATGATATGTCCTTTAGTCTATTATATTATTATGTACATATCTTCGTTTTTCAACTCTGACTTGTGGTATAATCTTTTCTAGATTTAAGTCCTTTGTAAATCCCTTTTAGTCTATAGAAAGTGGTCTACAATTAAAAAAAATATTAAAAAAAAAATAAAAAGAAAATCTCCTATTAAGGGTTGGAGCTATTCACCACTGGTAAGCTTGTGATAGCCTAGCACTAAACTAGACAACAGATAGGTGGCTGGGATTCTATTTGAACCCTCCCCTGTGATTGAGTTACACTGATAAATTTAATAAAAGTGGATTTTTATATGAATATACAGGAAGAAAAATATGTTCTTAAAAAATTAGAGAAACTATTTATCTAAGAGTTCAGGTATATTTTCCTGCCTTTTGAATGAGGCTGAGATTCTTTGTCCATCTCCGATATGTAGACAATGCATGATAATCCTTCCTAAACAGCATAGTTAGGTTACTTTTGCTCAGATGCAAAAGGTGCAGTCACTGCTCTCATGATCCTCCTTCAGGTACAGTTACTCCGTCCTTTGCAATACTGTATCCACTCCATAAGCAACCCTGCTGTTTTCCATCCCTAGCCCCACCACCATCCCCCATCTCTACAGCTGCATCTCTGAACTAACACCGCCCCCCGTATCTTCAGATCCAGTTATTGCAATCTCCCGACTTCCATCTGTGCCACTGAGAATTTAGTTTCAAAACAGTGTCCATCCAGACTCCTCAGAAACATGCCAAGCTCATGACTGCCACCAATCTCCCTCCCACTGAAACTCTTCTCTACCTTTTACCTTAATTATAGTAAAAGGCAACATTCCTGTAGTATCTACAAGGCTCGCTGTTAAAAACTCTACCTTTTCAGGTCTCTAATTGTACTAGTCTGCACTGTTTCTAGGACCCCATAGACATGTTCCTATGTCAAAACCTTCTTTTCCCTTGGAAATATGAAACCTAACCCATTCCTTTCTGCTGGCAAAGCTTTACTTGATTATCACATCACACAGTAACCAACCCCAAACAACAACTTATTAGAATTCCCTGCTTAACATTTTTGTCTATCATTCCCATAATGATCTACACATCTTGGAGGTTAACGCTCTGTAAGAAAGTATTCTAAAGGTCTGCAGAGGTGGCTCAGTAGTTACGAACATTTGCTGTTCTCCTGGAAGTCTTAGTTTGGTTCCCAGCACCCATTTGGCAGCAACTCCAGGTTGAGGTGAACCAATGATGCCCTCTTCTGGCTCTACAAGTACTAGATACACTCATGGTACACATATACACATTCATGCAAAACACATGCACATAAAATAAAATAAATAACAATCTGGAGAGACAGGGATAAAAGGGCTATGGGGACCTTAGGCCTGTAGCAAGGTTTAGAATCTTCAGTGAATGGCTGGGAACTGCAAGCAGCTTGTTACAGGGCCAAAGGTGAGAATGGAGAGATACAAAGGAGGGAAGGAAAGATAATGTAACCCATCTTCCCAAGCCCTAGCCTGGTGTGGCCACTGAGAGTACTGGGTAGAAGGAGTTTCTAGGTATTAGGAACTGACAGAAAAGAATGCGTTTAGGCCAGAAGGGAGGACAGAGAGGCCCACATGAAGGAGGAAAACTGGGTCTGCACCAAGGTTCTGTAGAGTCCTCAGGAAATGGAGATAGGGTAGAAGAGTCAAGTTTCAGTCGAGTCCCCATCAGCTTGCAAAGTAAGAAAAAAAAAAAGCTTTTCTCCAATGGATTCTCACTGGCTTTATTAACCACACGGAAAGGTAGGCTCCATTTGCAGCAGTAGATGGCCAACACAAAGTAAACACTTTTTAGTATCTTTTGTAGACCTTTCCCTTCATAGTGCCCTGTTTGTTTGTTTTTTTTTTTTGTTTTGTTTTGTTTTTTGTCTTACTGGTCCGTTGCTCAGATATGATGATTTCTGACTTCGTATTTTCATGACATGTGTGTGTGTATGCTTTTTTTTCTTTCTTTGTCTTCTGGTTTTTATTTGTTTGCTTGTTTGTCTGCTTGTTTTATAAAGAAAAGGTCTGGAGATGGGTAGGTGGGGAAGATTTGCAAGGAGTTGGGGGGAGGGGAAACTTTGATCAAAATATATTGTGTACAGTTTATTTTCAGTAAAATAGAACTGTAAAAATTGTACAAATCATTTTTTTTTTAAAGAAATGAAGTATGGCAAGTATAGCAAATGTCAATTTTCTTTTGGGGAAGGTGCAACTGGATAGAGAGGAGGAGCTATTTGGGTAGGTGATTAAGCTGCATATTCCAAAACTGAACTAAAACAAGATGGAATTTTTACTCTTAGCTCTACCCCTTACTCTGTCTGATAAGCTGAGTGAGTAACTTCACTTGCCTGTAAAATGGGATAATTTTGACCAATACAACAAAACACAAGACAGGACATAAACATCTTAGGAAAGAAGTCAGTTCATCATCATTTGTAGATAATAGGACCATAATCTAATCTATTAAAGTTTATCAGCTCAAAGGCTTCTAAAATCAGTACAAGAACCCAGCAAACCAGTTTGATTTAAGGTGAAGATAAACGAACTACACAGCATGGAAAATAGTAGAGAAAAGGGATGGGAAAACTCTTATGGCAGAAGGTCCACTAAACTTAGCAGCAAAGAAGACAAGAAACACATAAGACTAACATTAGGGGAAAGTGCTTTCTATAAGATGATATAAAATAATGTCTTCAACCACTAGCCTGGGGCTAGGCAGAGTGGGTGTTAAATAACTGTGCTGAACCAAAGATGAATAAATGGGAAGAAATAGGAAAGTGCGGGGTAAAACATCACATGCCACAGAGCTGGTGATTCACCCAAATAGGCACATCACTTCCATTGGCAAAAAAGCAAACCAATAAAATATAGGCCAGAGAGCCTAAGCCCATGTAGATAAACCTAATTTGGTAATTCTAATAAAGTTACTGTTTCTTTAAAATAACACATATAGTTCAAAACATTTTTTTTTTTTTTAAAATGAGGTAGTGGTAGGTGATGGCAGAAAACTACTGCTACGTATTAAAACATAAGATGGTGCCACAACAATTAAACCATTGATGTTGGAATCTGGATTCAAGTAAAATTGAAAAGTACACATGCACACATGCACACACACACACACACACACACACAGAGAGAGAGAGAGAGAGAGAGAGAGAGAGAGAGAGAGAGAGAGAGAAAGAGAGAGAGACAGAGAGAGAGAGAGAAAGAGAGAGAGACAGAGAGACAGACAGAGAGACAGACAGAGAGACAGAGAGACAGACAGACAGAGAGAGAAAGAGAGAGAAAGAGAGAGAAAAGTTTTATGTATAGAAATATAAACACTACCAATTAGCAAGGAAGAACAAAAATGCATCAAGAAATAAATTGGTGAAATGTTCATAATTATGATTTAAAAACTATCCAAACTTCAGACCTCACCACATATGTGAAACAACATTATATTCTAATTGTTCATAATTTACTTATTTAAAAAATATCAAGATGTACATGCCAACAAAATAGTATGTGTAGTGCTTGATTGGGTCCCAAATTAAAGATTTTAACATTTAAAGGACATTAATTGAGGAAGTTTGGATATGTATTATAGAAATAGTTGCCAGGTTATGTCATGTTAAATTTTCCTGAGTCTGCTGACAGACAATATGGCATGTGAAAGAGACTGGTCTTTTCCTTACACACAATGAAGGCTTTCAAGTGTCATGATTGCCTCAGCTTGCTCTCAAACACTTCAACATCCACTTGAGGCAAGCAAGAAAGTAAACAGAGTGAAGTGTTCTTCAGTGGTAAACCTGTGAATATGGATGTAGATGCGACCATCCTTACAGGGTTGAAATCAAAGGAAAAGATGGTCTTGGGTGGAGGCAATCTTGAGGTTGCATGTGCAAGCATGCATGCATGCATGCATGCGTGTGTGTGTGTGTGTGTGTGTGTGTGTGTATGTGTGTGTGTGTGTGTGCTCGCATGCGCGTGTGCATGCATGTTTTTACCTATGCTTGTTTGGGAATAGGGCAGAGGTCTAATCTGGTATCTTCCTCAATCACTGTCTACCTTAATTTGTGGGACAGGGTCTCTCACTGGACCTGGAGCTCATGGATTTGGCTAGTTTGGCAGTAATCATACTCCAGGGACCCTACTAATTCTACCTTCCCAGTGCTGAATGCCAGTGATGGAGACAGAACTCATCCATTTCCCAAGTGCTGAATTTATAGGTCTATGCCACCACACTCGGCTGTGAAAATCCTTTTAAGCATAGCAATATAACAACCATACAATAAGCTTATGTGCATGCATACTTGAAGCACCCAAATTCAAGAAAAGGAAGTCAAACAACAAATTATAAGAAGCTATGTCTCAAAATACAGCAGAGGTAAACTATGTTAATACTTGTAAGATTAACACACACACACCACAAATACCACACCATACCACACATACACACAAACACACACACACAGACACACACACACAAATATATCATCTCAGTAATAATGCTGTTGGCTATGTGCTCTGTATATAATGGGATAGAATGAGATGTTATTAAGGTAAAAGGATAAACAAACAAACAAAAAAAACCCCTTCCAATTGGGGGAAAAGAACTTTCCAAAGTAATTCTCATATCAAATAGGAATTTCAAACCATAACTTTATACTATTTAGAAAAAGAACAATGGGTGTTCAGTGTTTGTGGGGTAGGGACTAAGCCTGCTTTTGGCATCTGAAAAGCTTGTGTTACTAAACAAAACACAATGGCAAAAAATTAATTAAGCATTCTATAAAAAAAGAGATGAGAGTAAACAGTACTAGAGCCAGATGGTTCCTCCAATGAGTCCTTTCAGTCTTTCAGGAACCAATAAATCCCATTTCCATAAACAATTACACAAAGCAGGAGAGAGGAGAGAGAGAGAGAGAGAGAGAGAGAGAGAGAGAGAGAGAGAGAGAGAGAGAGAGAGAGAGAGAGAGAGAGGACACTGTGACCCACTCCTCCTGTTGGCCCCCTATCAGCAGATACATTCAACAATGGGAAATGTTGGGAGCTAACACATATACTCAAGGAGAAAGTCACCAGGATCACACAGGTGGATGCCAAAAGGCACTGGATAAAACACAAACATCCACTTCTGATTTTAAATGAGTGACAAAGATAAACTGCAGGACAGAAACGGTTTTCCTCATATTTTTTACAAATGCTCTGTCTCAAGTGCTGTACAAATAGTGCTGTACAGAAGAGACATCACTGGAGGCTGAGCCACCGAGGCTGGGAGGTAAAGAGGCTAGCTACTGGCGTTGTTTGACAGCACTGCTCCAATGTTCCACCCAGCACGAGAAACATGAAACTAATGTAAGAGCTGTTTCAACTGAAATAAGAGGGAAGGAAATCATCATTATTCATAGCTGATGTGATTATCATCTGGTAGACCAAGATAATAGAGTTTAATTAAAGAAACACACAGGAGATTGTTGGCAAATGGGATTTCTCTCTCTCTCTCTCTCTCTCTCTCTCTCTCTCTCTCTCACACACACACACACACACACACACACACACACAAGAGAGAAAGAGAGAGAGAGAGAGAGAGAGAGAGAGAGAGAGAGAGAGAGAGAGAGAGAGGATATATTTCCCTATATATTAGCTCAAAAGTAGTTAGCAAATTTAATGGAATAAACAGCCACAAGAAAAGGACAAACCTGATATTAGTAACAATTTTAACAAAATATCTGCACATGGGAATGTATGTGATAGAATCTATGAGTTTTCTTGAGAAAGAATGAAGACTCAAATATTCATGGCCTCTTTCAGTATGGAAATGCTCATGGTCGTATGATAATTTCTGATTAAGAAATGGTTTTAATATAAGTTAAGCCAATTCACTCCAGGCTTACTCACAGAATGTGATTAAGTGATTTTTAAAATTCACACAGAAAGTTAAATGGGTTAAACTAGCTAAGTATATCTTACATAGGAATCATTAGAAAGGCAAGGTGTTAAAATGTTTAGTAAAGCTATAAATAAGTTGATAACATTCCATGAACTATTTCAGTATTAGATGAGAAGTTAAGGTATTTAGAAATATGGACATACCCTTAAACATACAGTATTGCATCTTTAATTAATGGAGCATTTCTATATTCTAGGGATGTAGTATTCTCTCTGACTAATATACTTACTTGCACCTTAGCTGGTGATACTATTTAGTATTTACCGAAAAGTTGTTATTCCAGATGCTTTATTTTCCGAGTCAAAGGTGTGACGTACAATTTCAGTTACGAATCCAGTAACAGAGAACTGAATTTTGAATGACTACTGACCCCTGGTCCTGTTCCCTGATGTTGGATGCTCATTGGCCTCAAACTTAAGGGACGTTTATACAGATTTAAGTGATCAAGTTTGTTCAGTGCAGTGTTAATTGCCAACAGCTAGGTGAGGCAGCATGCTGAGGGCATCGTTGGTTGGTGGTCCATAGTCCTGCAGCATCTTCATCGCCTCGAGATATGCTGAGATTCAACACTTTAGACTCTATGCCAGTTTTACCGAACACCAATCTATTTTAGTCAATCTTGGGCCAATTCATTTGCACATTAAACTCTGAAAAGAAGCAAGTGAAACAAAACCCTTCCTGGAGGGGCAAAGGTTCCGTCCTGAATTTTATTTTTCTTTAATAAACATTTAGCTTTGTGCTGTTGCTTCCTTCTCTCCAGGCCTCCCAACACTGCCCTTTAATTCAGATATCATGGGAAGCAACCACTCAACCTCCTGCCATGTTCTCTCCAGAAATGTCACTGTTGCTTTCTACAGTCACCATGTATAGTAAGAAGAGCAAAGAAAAAGGAAAAAGTTGAACAAGGTCAGTTCTGATATGACAGGGATTCTGCCTCCAAACATTGTGATCAAAAGTCACAGTGATACTTTCTGGAAGCAATCTACAGGGATGGTTTTAAGACTAATCAATAGCATGCCTGGGATGTCTCTTCTTACAACTAAGACACTTTGGACAAGGAAAATTGTGAGGTGAGACTCCTCTAAGCATGTCTTTTCAAAAAGACCTTCTAAAATTAATTATCAAAAAAAGTCTTCCATAAAGGTTAGTCTAAGGGGTAAAAAAAACAATTACTAATTAAGCATTAAATTAATCACAGTAACTGGTTTAGTAGAGCCAGACGGGGCAAATAAATGCTAGAGAAGAATTATACCACCAATTAAAAATAGGTTTCCCATAGAAAATGCAATGTGGGAGTTGTCTGTGGGAATTTAATGCAATGGAGATCCCATACATGTAGAGAATGGTAGCTTTCAGGCAGACAGCCAGAAGCAGCAAAGCCTGTGGGTTCTGGAGTGCCACTGTGGCTCTCTCAGAGTGTGGCAGAGGAACATAGGCAGAAAGAGCCTCACCAAGATGTTTACATATACACCAAATTCCAGAAACGTCTGTGTGAATCTACCTCAGCAGTTCTTCAGATGGACTTCCATGATATACCCTGAGCCCCGAGAACCCCTGAGACCCACTCAGCAATTTTGAAACATGGAAATTGCTGTGCACACTAGAGTCATCATAAAACACTCCAATAAAAGATATTCAAGGGGAAAAAATACAACAAAGTAGGCCATAGACCTTTCTCCAGGGAAAGGTCTCTTAGACCCAATCCAATAAAACAGCCTCTAAGAACTCTAAGACTACTTTGACTTAAACCTTTGAGATCAGTTAATCTAGTGAGTGGCATCACTTGCTAATCACAGGTCACTCATTTCTATTACCACAAGTTGAGCACTTTTTCTTTCCCCATCATAAGCTTGTCCTGTATTTTTCCTATATCCAGAAGCCTCACATGTGTATCCCAGGTAGAAATGCTAGTTTTTGTTTATATCCAAATAAAATCTCTTTTAATAGAGACTCAACTGTGTGTTTTGCTTGGCAAACATAAGGACAACTTTAGTCGTAGCCGCAAGCCTTTCTTCGCCTTTTCTTTGTGTTAACACAGAAAGTGATAGTAATGGTGGTTTAAGCATATGCCAAAACATCGGCACCTAACTCTATTTATCCTGTATTCTACAAAGGTCTTTGATGGGGTAGCAGAAGTATTCATTTTGTTAAATACAAATCCTTGAGTTTGAATCCTAGGATTCAAATCATATGTATCAACTAATATTCCCATGAATCAATGGGTAGTTTGTGTATAAATTACACCTTCTGCTTACTGACCTAATGGTCTGTTAAGAGAAATGTTTCTGTGGTTGCCATGCATAACAAATGAGCCATATTTTTTTCTTGGGGTATTTTAAAATTAATTACTAATTAGTTACTTTACTTATTTTGAGATGGGATTTCACTATACAGCTTTGGCTGGATTCAAACTCCTAGACTCAATGAACTCACCCAGATTCCATTTATTTCCATGGAAGAGTGATTGACAGGTTACAACCATTCACACTGTGATACCTGGTCAACATTTTCACCAAAATAAATGAAGTCTACCTGTCACTTTAAAGAAAACTGACAGCATTTGTTACCAAGACATAATTGAGCTTTCAAGTAAAAATTAGAATTTGGAAAACTTGTATCTGTCACTGTGATCTTGAATGTTCCTGGTCCCTACATGAGATGGTGGTAACAGCAAATATACAATCTGATAGGCTATGATGAGGCATATCACAGCATTTGAAAGATTTTTTTCACAACTCTGATCTAATGTTAGATAATCATTTGAGGACCAAAGGCTCATTCAAAGTGTCTGACAGATAGGCATATTTTAATATAACTGAGTGAGAAACATTTGAAAATATAGCACCAAAAAAATCAGTCACTTTGCAACTGAATGTTAAGAAACTACCATTCTGAGTTGAATGTAATACCACAAAACAAAACAAAAACAAAAAACAAAACAATCCACAACAACAACAACAAAAAACAAAAACAAGCAAACAAAAACCAAAACCAAAAAAACCAATTATCCTAGTGGTTATTAAAATACATCTTTTGTTTTCAATTATGTGTGTGTGTGTGATGTGAGACATGGCTGCCCCTGGCAGTACCCCCATTCCACTTCAAAGAAGACGATGAGTATCAATAACCTCCATATGGAGTTGCTTCAGTTGTGGCAAGCTAGCCACTGGGCAAAGAAAACGCCCTAACTTCATCTGCAGACAAAATGCTGTCTAAAAAGGACAAACAGATGCAGGGAAGTCGACTGCCAAGCTCTCCCAGACAGGGTGAGCAAGTCCTTCATAATTCCTCATTCAGAAAAGATCTGTCAGATATTCTGGCCCAGTAGACTGAAGAAAGATGTTCCAACATTATTGAGACAATATTGGGGACTGTCTAGACAATCAGCTATCTTTATAATTATTATAATTTTTGAAAGCTGCATCCTTGCACTTCCTGTATACTCAGGTCTCTGATTGGGTTGAAAACTAGATAGCCATAGTCTTATATAAGCTTAAGTTGTTTAGGATTTAACATGATGTTCCAGGTCTAAGAAGATGTTTTTAGGTTAATAATACAAGTTAGGATAGAAAATGATTTAGGTATAGAACTCTGAATTCACCGAGATAGGATAGACAGATGTTAGGGTACTTTATCTAAGTTGCTAAATATCATCATACCTTAGAGTTTTTATAATTGTTTCATAAATGGTATCTTTGTACTCAATTTATATTTGAAAGAAAAAGAGCCTTTTGTTGGACTAAAGAGGGGAACTGTAGGGAGACTATCTGGTGAATCATATGGATACATCATCTGTCAATTTAAAAGCCTATAGCCTATGGCTTAATAAGGAAGTAGAAGTGGGATATCTGGGGAAAGAAAGGATTCTGGGATAGAACAAGGAGGGAGAATTGCCAGGAAGTTGTGAGGAAACAGAATCTGCTATCTGAGCACGGGTAAGCAGCCATGAGGCAGAATCTAAGCTAGAATACATGGGATATTTTAGGTTATATGTAATCAGAGAAGAGCCAAGCTATACGGCCAAGGTATTTGTAAATATATTTTAAGTGGGGCTAAGAGGACGAACCAGGCCCTAACTTCAACACTGATGGTACATTTTCTTTACTTGTTTCAACCCAAACAATGAAAGGTTAATTAAATGCAAAAGTGGATAGAAGAATCCAGTTATGTTCCATCAAGTCAGACATTAAAAAGCTTTAAAACATATGAAACTGCCTACCCTAGCCTTATGCTTTGAAAAAAAAAACCATTTCATTGATATTAATATGTAATGGATTGACCATTACTCTCTGTCTTATTGGTTCAACGTTGTTAGAGACAACCATGAACTTTGGAGTGCTGGATCCAGAATGTATTACCACATTTGGTTTGGTTTAGTTTTACTTTTATATAAATTAAAATGTATCAATTTTAAACATTAATTTCTGATAAATATTGACAAAGGAAACCTATCTTTAGATGAACAAAATATCTTTGAGAACTTTACTGATTTTAAAAGTTTAAAGAAGTATCAACTCCAAAGGAACAAGTGTTTGTCAAAATCATATATTTTAATTTTAAAACACTATTAAAATATACCCATAATTTAAAACTTTTCATTATTGGCACTTTGGGATGGATAGTCTTGTGTTTGGGGGCCTTGCCCTGTACACTGTAATATTATTTTCATTAGTTCTTTAATAATTATTAGTTAATCCCTCATTAATTGACTAGATTGTACCTGTACCTACAGCTAAAATAAAAAGTGTTATCATATTGTTAGATATTAAAAGAACATTTGCTTATAACCAATACCATGAAAAGTCAAGAAAATGTCAATAATATAAATATATATGAAAATATATGTTACCAGTGAGCCAAGAAATGCAAGACAATATGTTCCCATGTGAATCATTAAAGTAACATAATTAATACATAAATCACAACAATCTTTTCACAACAGATCTTACAGATCTGTGATTGTATCCTTGTTCAATAGTTCATCAAATTGGGAAAAAAGAAATCTATCAATGGCTTTCAAGTTTCATAAGTGGTTTTATGACCCAGGGGCAAGAAGAACATGTAGGCTTTGAATTCATGTGCATTGAATCTAAACTTTGGCTCTGAACCTTTGTTACTGTGTGGCCTTCTCAGTGTTATCATCTGTAAAAACTAATGACAACAATGTCCCCATCAATTACTACTGTGAACAGTGACTTCTATAATAATGTAAGTGATCTTCTATTTAAAAGTGGAAGATTGAGCCTGGTGTTTAAGTTTTTAAGAGCACCAACTGCTCTTCCCAAGGTCCTGAATTCAATTCCCAGCAACCACGTGGTGGCTCACAACCATCTGTAATGGGATCTGATACCCTCTTCTGGTGTGTCTGAAGACAGTTACAGTGTACTCATATACATAAAATAAATAAATCTTAAAAGTGGAAGATTTAGTGTATTCTGTCTACATCTCACTGAAATAAGAGTGACCAATGGAAAACATAAATCCACAAGGCAAAGAACAGGAGGAGTAAGGAGTCAATATTGAAAGTAAGGTCCCCACACACTGTGGCATGGGGAACCAAGTGTCTGTCCCTTCAGGCAGGAGGCAGGAGGCAGGAGGCAGGAGGCAGGAGGGGACTCTGTAATTTGACAGGTTGAATGCCTACACTTCTAAAACAGAGCACTTGCCACCTGCTAACTTTCTCTGCTTTTTCTTCAGTATTGACTACACAGCTTACTGGTTTTGTGCCTCCCCTAAATCAAAATTATATCCAGAGAGGCTGAGCAGTATAAACAAGAAGTGAAGCTCATGAGGAAAAGTATCAGGACACAACAAATGCCTCTTTAAATGAAATACAAGTGAAATTATAAACAGACTCAAATTTCATGGCCCTTATTTTCGTAGAATATATAACTAAATAACTTTTTAAAAGAGAGGCATTCATCTATTGCTTCTGGGGCTACATTCTTTTTTTTTCTCTTTGTCTCTTTAATTATGGTAGAGAGAATTTGAGATACAAAACATGCCCAAAGACACCTCAATTTCCATTTACAATTTTTTCATTAATTTATTTATTACTTAGCATCCTATTTGCATCTCTTCTCCATCTTCTCCTCTCATTCCCATCCTTACAAATATCCTTCCATTATATCCTCTCTTTTTCATCAGAGAAATGGAAGCCCCCATTTTGGTTAACAGCCCACTCTGGGACATCTAGTCCCAGTGGGACTAAGTACATCCTCTCCCACTGAGACTTGACCATGTAGTAGAGTTAGGAGAATGGGATCCATTGACAGGCAACAAAGTCAGAGACAGTACCCACTCCAGTTGTTAGGGGACCCACATAGAGACCAAGCTGCACATCTGCTACAAATGTACAGGGGGCCTTGGTCCAGCCCCTGCATGCTCTTTGGTTGGTGGTTCAGTCTCTTTAAGCCCCCATGGGCTCAGGTAAGTTGATTCTTATGTCTTCTTCTTCTTTATTTTATTGAATATTTTATTTACATTTCAGATGCCATCCCCTTTCCCCACTACCCCCCCCCAGAAAACCCCTAGCCCATGCCCTCTTTTCCTTTTTGCTTTTATACACTCTTAAAAAATGTTAATCAAAGGCTTTATAAGTTTGGTAATGCTCAATCAGAAGTGTAACCCAATACCCAGCCTCACAACTTGCAGAATAGTCGACTGATTATATCTGCCTAGACAGAGTAATCAGCCCTTAATAATTCTGCAGCACTAAGGTCTGTCAGATGATCCTGGGCCAGAAGGCTGAAGATCAGATGCTCCAACGTTTTGAAGTATAGGGACTGTCCAGGTGTTCAGCGGTCTCTATAAATTGGCAAAGTTTTAGAAGCTATGCTTTGTGCTTCCCATAATTTCAGTTAACTCAGTCATTCTGGATTTCTGACGGGGTTGAAAACTTATAGTCTCATAGCCAATCCTGGCTATTTACTTTGAGAGAAAAGATTTGAGTGAATGGTTTTCAGCTGACATTCATTCTAAAGCCAAGAAAAAAGCCAGGTTCAGAACTAAGAGTTTTAGTTAGGAGAGATGACAGAGGTTCTGCTTGGTCAACAAAATGATGGACTGGGTATTAGGACTATCTTGTACCTTACTGGTACAAATTGGCATAATTATGCTCTAATTGTATTTTGAGAGAAAAGTTTTATTTTATCAGGAAGGGTGATATGTAGGAGGAGCTAAGGTGGGAGGGGTACCGAGAGGAAGAGAAGGAGTAAGGAAAGGAGGAGAAGAAGGAGAGGAGAAGCTAGGTGATGAGAGAGAGAAAGAGAGAGAAAGAGGGGGGATATGGAGGCAGTTGTTCACGTGTCTGGGGCTACATTCTTATTGGCTAATATTAAACACATTGAAATAGTGAGTTTCTGTGGGCAGAAAAAATAATGTCTGACTAGTTTAATTAGATATTACCAAAGATAACAGATAATCATACAGCTCATGATGAGTTAGACAAACAAAAATTCCCTCTACACAAAATGGAAGAGTGGTAAGAGGTAGTGTAACACAGTGGTGAAGACTGTCAAGTGTACAGACAGGTTACTAAGTTTTACAGCAGCTGTGCCACCTTGGAGAAATTAATTAACCTTTCTATACTTCAGACTCCACCCCAACAATTGTAAAATAAAGGGAAAGTGTTCCAGTTCTCCCTGTACATGTCCATAGCTTTCCCCCCACCAACTGCCCCCCCCCTCTGTGTGTGTGTGTGTGTGTATATGTGCATGTATGCACAAGTGTATATGAGTATGTAAAGGCCCAAGGTTGACATTGAGTCTTCACTGATCAATCTCCATCTTTAGATTAAAAGGGTGTCTGTCTCTCACTGAACCCAGAGCTCACAGTTTGAGACTGATCTGGAGAATTTTCCTTCTCCCGTTTCCATTTGTTTTCCTACAGGCTGGTCATCAAGCCCACAAAGCTAGAATGTACATGGTACTAGGTATCGGAAGTCCCTTCCCCCAACTTGTAAGGAGGCAAGTGTTTCTTTCAGCTGAACCATTTCTCTAACCTTCTCCCAGTACTTATTTGACAGAGTTATGATAAGAATTAACTAAGTGAGTTAACATATGTAAATGACTTACCTCCTGGTACTTAGTAAGCTTTAAGTAAATTACATGATGCTATATTAAAAATAGTATACTGCTTGGCTCTGAAGAAACCTGTTTTGTTGGAATTGTGAAATTAGCTATTATGTATGTGGTTATAATGAAAAAAAATGTAGAGGGATAACCCCACTGGGAAGATGGAAGGGAGAGAAGTATTAATTGGTTTAGGACAGCTGAATTTTTATCTATCATAACAGGAAGTAAACAGATAATATCTTTAATCAACAATCATAAAATAGGGCATTTGCAGTAATACACCAATTCCTGGAAGAAATAGTTAAGACCTGAAATGTAGTCACCCCTGGGGCAGAAAAGAGAGGGCTTGTAAATCATGGGGCAGGGAAGGGTTTTGCTGTTTGATTTTCTAACTATGTGTATTTATTAGTTTGAGTTTTTAAATTAAAGAATGAAAAGGTTAATGGATCTAACAGACCGTCAGTACCTGAATATAAGAATAGACACATTGTACCGTGTTCTTGTATTATATTCATCTTAGTAATTTCGCTCCTGGGAACTTTTTTTTCTATTTAAAGGTACAATAACAAAAGAAAAACATGAATAAATCCATTATAGCTGAGTTCTTTATAACAACAAATAACTGGAAATGACCCAAATTTTCAACTACATGAGAATGGCTAAAAATTATGCAAACACCTGAGAGAATCTTATAAAACAGCCATATAAATTTATTATTTCAGATGGCTATACACTGGTAAAATCACACACACACAGACACATACACAGACACACACAGAAACACACACACACACACACACACACACACACACACACACACACACACAGGAAAACAATCTTGATAGAGCAAGAAGAATTAACATGTCTACATTGTGCTCTTTATGCTAAATCCCCTGCACTCCAGAGTCCTTAAAGGGATGTTTTGCTTCTGTTTGGCTCACTGTGTACAAGGATTTTGTT
Organism: Arvicanthis niloticus; assembly: GCF_011762505.2. Classification (NCBI taxonomy): domain Eukaryota; kingdom Metazoa; phylum Chordata; class Mammalia; order Rodentia; family Muridae; genus Arvicanthis; species Arvicanthis niloticus. Next base: position 131,056,008 of record NC_047659.1, read on the forward strand.
TTTAACCCCAAACCTTCTTTTTGAGCTCTGACACTTGTACTTTACCTTCACAATTCTGTTCAGACAGAACACATTACCACACTTGAAGCCACTGATAGAAAAAGTAACAAGTATTTAGGAGTCTTTTCTATGCATAGTCAGGTTCAATGTTTACAAATTTTTTTCTTCTAAACCGTGGCACATTCCCCAACTAACCAGTAAAGATAGTGATGTAAATTTCATGACAGCATGGAGAAACTTCCTATACCACATTGAAGCCACATAGGACATTGAAACCTGCGTGGTGCTATAAACCCTTCAGTGTCTAATGGGCAGTGCCTAAGGAGACGAGGTAGGTGGCTTCTTTTTCTACGTTGCTACACGGTTATAAAGGTAAAATAAAAGGATGTCTGGGACATTGCCAACCATAGCTCCTACCTCAAGCAGGTACACACAGGACTCAGCCCGGTGTGGCTGATGTCTGTGACTCACTCCTAAAATCTGGATCTCAAACTTTGGTGTGCATTATAGAATGTTTTGGAAGTCTTGCTAAATTCCAGGTTCACTTTCAGAATTTTTGATCCACTAGGTTTTGGGTAGGGCTTGAATAATTACAGTGTGTGTGTGTGTGCCCACACACATACACACATGAGTATATGTGCATATGTGTACAGGTGATGTACATGTGTCATGTGTGCACATGCCTCAAAGAGGCCAGAGTCAACACTGGATGTTTCCCTTTTTGTCTCTTTATTATTTCTTTCTTTCTTTCTTTCTTTCTTTCTTTCTTTCTTTCTTTCTTTCTTTCCTTCCTTCCTTCCTCTCTCTCTCTCTCTCTCTCTCTCTCTCTCTCTCTCTCTCTCTCTCTCTCTGTCTCTCTCTCTCTCTGTCTCTGTCTCTCTCTCTCTCCTTGTTTTTTTCTTTCTTTCTGTCGTACTCTCTCATAGAACCGGGAGCTCTTGGATTGGATTAGATTGGATTGTTGGATTGTCAGGAAGCCCTGTATATCCTCCCATCTCTGCCTATACATCACTGGGGTTTCCAGAGTGTGTCATTACATCTCTCTTTTTATGTGGGTGCTGGGATTTGAACTCAAGTCCTTGTGCTACAAGCACTTTACCAAGTGAAACATCTCCCTGGACCCTCAAACATTTGATTTTTAATGAATCCCCATGTGACACTGAGAAATCTAGATCAAAACATATAGACATAAACTTTAACCCACACCAACAGGGAACAAGATGAAGACTTTGGGGACAGAGAAACGTTTCTCAACCCAAGGCTCCTCATTGCTTTGGTCTTCCCAGGTAGAGCCTTGGACTAAGGTCACTACTCCCATAATATCCTTCTCAAGCTGTTAAACAAGGTTCCCCCTGGAGTCTGGACCTCAACCTAGCTTCCCAAATGAACTTCCTGCACTGTAAACAATGACAGACAGCCCTTCCCCATCCTCCTGAAGCCTAGGTGCCAATGCAGAGGCCTCCCTTTTAGGTTCCAAGAAATTATGCATTCGTTATGGAGGAAATTAACACCTCAAAGCAAACTATAATTAGGAATTCTTCAATTCAGTTTATGCTTTTTCAATTAGGCACTCTATAATTTTAATCATGGGAGCATTAACATGTTTCTGTAATTTATATACCTGTGGTATAATTAAGCCTGGGAAACACATTGCTCCAAACCTGAATGGAAGTGATTGTTTCCCCTAACACTCACAGCTCCACAGGTCCCTGATGGGGAGACAGAGCCAGTTTTAACGGAGCCACTTGTATGCTGTGGAGGCCAAAAAGAATTCTCTTGGTTTGGGGCATGTGTGCTTGTCACAGATCATGCGCTGTCTTTGAACATCTGGCCCATGTATACACATCGGTATCCCAATCTATCCACTCCTTCCATGACTTTACAAATATGTCACCACTGGAAACTATTTTAGACAATTGTCCTTGGGAAATTGATTCAATTCAGCAGGAACAGGGTGTCCTGGCAGAGGAGTTGTTACCTGTGAGCGGTGGGAAGCAGATGACTTGGAAATGGGAAAAACATAACAATAGAGTAACACTTATCCTAGACTGGTACCCCAACCCCTCCAACATCTATTCTTCTTCCCACTTTTCATGACTCTGCTACTCGTAATTTCAGCTCTCCCTTCTGGCCACAAAGCAAGGCCCAAATCCTGGCTGCACAGTAGTTCTCTTGGGAGTCTGAACAGTTTTGCCAATTCAAGGAATTCAGAGGCAAGCTGAAAGTTTTTGTGCTTATTCAGACTGAACCTCTGAACTTTCTGAAGGTTAAAAATCTCCGTTTTTTTTTTCCCCCTCGTCTTCTTACTCTCCCTACAATAGCAAATTCAGATTTGCTGACTGCAATGAAAGGTAAAGGAACATAATCAAAACTGGCCCAGGGGGACAATGCATACAGATTCCAACCCAGCTGAGTGACGCGCCCATACCGCCGCACTCGACATATTTTGTCTGATCTAAGAAAATATAGAACTTTTTTATGGAGTGAAAGTTGGAAAACGGATTTGTTTCTCCCAGGCTGCTCTAGCCTTCTTCTACAAAAGAATACAGATGTGTTTGGGGTCTGATGCTCAGCTTTACCACACATCCATCTTCTACCTACGCCCTAACATCTGCATAGAGGCAATATATTAAGATTCACCATCAGCCTGCGCCAACACAACATGAATTATTTCAGACACCAGTCATTGTCATCATCATCAGAAAATAGGGGCGTGTTTTTAGCCCCCGGGTAGACAGGAATAGAGGAATACACTGGCAGATTCTAGATCAGCTCTTATGAGCTAACGCTGTTATCCGAATGCTGAAATATACTGCCTAGACACACGGGGTTCTGAAATCTGCAAAACCAGCCAGGGTGGTATCCCTATAGAATATAAAACAGCTGCTTTTCACAGCATAGCCACAAGCAAATATCAGCACCCTAGAGAGCCTACCTGATTATCTGTATAGGCTCCTTTCTCCACCTTGGTCACCTATTGGCTAAATCACTAGTACTCAAGGGTGGACCAGCAGGATCAGCATCACCTGGGAATGTATTTTAAAGGCAGTTTCTTGGGCCCCATCTTTTCATCCCTAGTCATAATCAAGAGTCGCAAGTGACCCAAGTACAGGGCTCATTATTCTTCAGGAACTTAATGTTTTATGCCTAGCTCTATGCTCTACCCATTATCCTGTTCATCTCTCATGGAAGGCTCTCTGGACTTTATCTGTATCCTCAAAAAACCTGCATCAGTATGATTTGAAACCATGGCCTCTTCTTATCCAGCATTGCACACGGTGAGATTTCTACTATGATGGAAATATTAGATATGATATCCAATACTAACCATGGACAATGGACCCTATAAATGTTGCTAATAAAACCAACGAGCTAATGTTTTCTTTTATATATTTAATTTAATTTAAATATCCACATACTGTGTCTACTGTATTGTACAATTCAGGTCTAACGGTATGATCTCGAACCCTTCTTCTTCTCTTATTTGGACTGTTACTTCCTATTCTCAAAATGGCTACTTTCCTTATAGGTTTGCAAGCATTCAAAACAATGTCTTCCCAAGTTGACACCTAAGTGGAAACACAGAAGCCAAACAGCAAAACCTAAGCAGCTGTAGCCAGGTCAGAAAAGGAAAGTGGGAGGAAAGCATAAATTTCTTCTTCCTAGACACATAGGCTATAATCTTTCTGCTATCCTTCCCCTACCAAAAATCCAGAGTCTCCAAGATAATCTCTGCTGAGAGGAGTCAGCTCCCTGGCCAGCTCCCTCCAGCTCCAGGCAACAGGAAAAGACTTTGTGCAGAATGTGGTTTTATTTTTTTTTTTCTTCCCCCAGAAGAACAAGCCTCTTTGGATACCAGGGTTGCACAACTGCATATGCTAGCTGAGAAATAACACTAATAGATCAGGATGTGGAGGTAGACTTCAAAGTCTGACCTTTGGGCAGCTGCAGACAGAGAGACTGCAGAGGTACAAACTGTCCTAGGGCCAAGAGCAGTATGAGAAGTAGAAGCTAGAAGAAAATAAAAGTTGGGGAGACCTGGGAATGTGGGGAAGGCATCTTGGTGTCATTGCTGCTCTGACAGTGGTTTCATGAGTTGTCCCCCCCCACCCACCCATGTTGGAGAGTAAGTATCATAAAATTACATCTACTTTTAATACAACCCTCTCACCTGTCCATGCTCTATTGTTCCCTGATATATATGACCTTGAATCAATTACCATAGATCCAGCATCTTTGTGCAGTTATCCCACAGGGAGTTTTGTTATTAAGGCCTACTTTCTAGCATCTTATCCCTGGACCATGCATTTTGCCTTTTTAAAAAAATCATGTCTCTGCCTTTTCTAGATGATTCTTTGACAACAGCACGATCTTCCAGGCGTCAGCATCTCTGCTATGTGCTGGTCTGCCTTTATATTTTTAAAAATTACTTTCTTATATTTTGTTGTGTGTATGCATGAGCATCTGTGTGTGGTTATACAGTTTCATGTGCGTGTTTGCGGTGCCAAAAGTGGGTGCTGAATCTGTGGGAGCTGGAGGTCCAAGCAGTTGTGAGCTGCTGAATGTGGGTGCTGTGAACAGAGCTCTGATTCTCTGTAGGAGTAGCCCAAGCTGTTGATGGCTAAGCCCTATCCTTCATGTTATTTGTAAGCAAGCCTTGCCCAGATGTTTCAGGTTCTGGCGCTCTGGTTAACAGCACTGTCTTCCTGTTCCTATTGTCCTTGGTTGACTTATGCATCTCTTAAATTTTCTTTTCATTTAAAAAACATTATGTGCATGTTTATGTGTGGTTATATACATGTGACTGCAGGTGCCCATGGATGGCAGAGGTGTCTGATCCCTCTGGATTTGGAGTTATACTCAGTTGTGTCCTGTCTGCTGTGGGTGCTGGTAATCTAACTCAAGTTCTTTTCATAAACAGTTTGTATCCCTCCAGCCCTCTTTCTTATTTTCTATTAGAGGTTAAAGTAAAAATGTTGGCCATTTCTTCTTCTTTTTTTTTCTTCTAATCACTGTTTCTTTAATGTTCTTGTTTCATAAAGAAAGTTACAATACAGTCATACTGACCTGGGTTTCTTTCTACTTCTCCACAAGCCTGAACTTCTCTCTCCTGAGATGTGGCTTGGTAGAGCATCACAGAACTCGCTCCTGCTACTCATCTCTGCACTGTCCTTGAGTGTGGTCATCCTCTTTGTTGGATTTTCACACACCACAGAGGTGCTGAAGTTTCCAAATGCAAACCTCTGCTCAGACGCCTCTCCAGCACCACAGACGTTTAGAGCTTAAATAGCCCCTGTGGTAGGAGGTGAACATGGCAACCACTCTCTCCTCTCCATCCTGGCAGCAACAGCCCCAGTCTCTATCTCTCCAGATGGCAGACAGTCCAAAATAGAACAGGAACACTCTCCGTGTTCCATCGACTGCTCCATTTAAAATATTCTCCAAACACCTGTTTTTTTTTTTTTTCCTCCTTGGTTTGTGCCTGAGTAATATAATCCAAAATCCCAACACCAGAGCCAGTTCTTGGTAAGCTGCATTACTGGGGTGCAGGGTGTGGGTAGAGGTGGGCAGGGCTGGTTTATAATGGGAACGCAGCAGTGTAGCTAGGCTGAGCCCAACTGAATGCAAGCCATCCATATTAATCGAGTGTTACCTTTCTTCCCTGGTGTTTTCCTGTAAAATCTTCCTTTCCTTAAACAGATAAACTTTGTTACGTGCATCCAAGCTATGCACGCTGCTACAGATGGGTGATAGATACATACAGATAGTAAAATAAGGAGAGATGTGCAGAAATTACCATAGTGAAGCCAATCAACACATCTATAGTTTTATACACTTTGCCTTTCCGCTGTTTTGCTTCTGTAACAAGACTGAATTATCTGTCTGCCTGTTGTTCTTTGGTTCAATACAGGACTGACCCCTCTCTCCTTTGGTGGTTCCATGTTTCTCTAATTAAAATGGTCTGTCCCTTTAGTGCCATACTTAGACTGTGGGAAGAAAAATGCAACAGCATGCATCCTCTCATGTCTTATTTTCATTGCTGCTTCTTGTATCTGGCTCCTCCTGTTCCCTAATCCAGTGTGGGTGTGATACATTCCCAGCATGCTTTTGGGCACAGATACAAGCAGTGTTACTTACTTACAGAGATAAATCATCTTACAGGTTATATGAAATACCTCTCATCTCCACCAGATGCTCCCTGCAAAGCAGGGCACATGGAACTCCTCATATTTAGTCCCTAGCAAAGGTGGCCCGGAGAGCAGGGGGAACTGAACAAAACAAATACAGCTTAGAGAATGATTATAATTGCTGTCTCTCATCTACCACCATGTGAACTGGGACTCATAGTCTCCTCAGGCTGCCCCATGCTAATAATCCTCCAAATTTTCATTTCTTCTTCCTAATTGGACACAATCATATGCTGGTGTCTGAGAATCAACTGGTAATGATTCCAATTTTGCTCACTGCAGCTCCACAGACCAGCAAAACCCTTCTGTGATTGTTCCGTGTGCTCCCACTCAGGGCTTTGCTGTTATTAAAGGAATCCTGGAGGAAATTTGGCAATAGTTTTCTCTTTTTTCCCAGTAAAGTTTCCTCATTCTTAAAAAGTTGGCTGGGTCTCCAATTTGCACTGCAACTAATCACCGTGCATTTCAGAATGTGTGGTCCTAACTAGATGTGCCTGTCAATTGCATGACACCCAGAGATTCTTATCAGGGAATAAATAAAACTTGCTGTGACCTTTGGAAGCCATTGGCAGGATACACTGGCTTCCAGTGTTCAGTGCTGTATATCCAGTTCTACAGGTTGGTGCGGATCCATGCCTACAGACTCCATAGGAACAGGTCACAAGTACTAACTTCACTTTGTAGATGGCCCATGAGTAGTACCCAGGATGCCTCTGTAATGCCTACCAGGTTCCATCCTGTTCTTGAGTCTACTGGGTTGCCAGAGCGCCTACATTGCTATCAGCCTCATGTTAGGGTCAGAATACTTATAGTATAGGGATATCAGCTTACAACAGGCTCAGAAGATAAACCTGCCTATGACCACCTAGATCTGGGGATGGGGTGGGGCATTTCCTTCTTCAACCAGTCTGACTAGAAACTGCCAGTTGCCCTAAACTCTTTTATGTGACCTTCAAAGCTTAGTACAATATATATATATGTGTGTACAATACATATATACATATATATATACACACATATATGTGTGTGTACATATACATACATATGTATTATATGTTAGTATATGCGATGTGTGTATACAAATGTGTACATATATATGATATACATATAATTCATATATACATACATTCCCTATTATCATTAGACAACTTGAGGATCACAGAATCAAGTACCTGGTCTTAATATACCCAATGAAACTGCTGGATAAAGCTGAATCTGATCCTAAAAGCCTTTCCTGTACTACTGTGTCCAGTTGGGAGGCAGAAGTAAGGGAGAGAACATATGGCTCTTAAGTTGTGTTCTGACCTAGCTCCTGTCCCCAGGGAGCCACAGTCACTGACACAGACCCACACACAAGTCTTGACAGAAGAGGGGTGAAGGCAGAGGGCACCATGGGAAGAGATAGTGTATCCTTCACTCAGGACGGAAGCAAGACAGTCTGCGATGTGGCAGCTGACCTGGATGCTGGGAAGGTAATGGCATATCTACGTAGTGTGATCAACAAAAGCCAATCACACAGGGGACAAAATGTGGGCATCTGCTAGATATCCCTCCTACATCTCATGACGAAGTTCAAACCCAGAGCAAAGACCTTCTTGATCTAGTCCCTGTCTGCCCTTGTCTTCCTGCCTCACCTCTTGCCCTGCTCACTGACTACTACTTAGGGCTCTTAGAACATCCCATGTGCCTTCTCTGTATGGACTCTTTCAGTCACAGTCCTCTCTCTTCCATTAAATACCCTTCCATAAATTAAATTCCAGAGACCTCAGTTAGGCAGCACTCCCTCCAGGAAGTCCTCCAGCTTCCTTCCACGCCAAGAAGGCACATGCTGAATGCCTGTGCACTTACCTCTCACAAGAATCCTTAGCCACACACATATCGTCATAGCCCCCTTTTCTCTTTTTTATACTTGTTTGCTGTTACCCAACTGCAGTGTCCCCAGAAGAAGACTAACGGATGGCCAAAAAAATGCCTTTAGAATGCTTACTAGCATTAGCCGCCAGGGAAATGCAAATCCAAACTACAGGGAGGTGTCATCTCACTCTATTTAGAATGGCTGTTATCAAAATCGAATGAAAAACAATGCTGGCATGGATATGAAGTAAAAGAATCTCATAAGAAAATGAGTTTAATTTAAAATGGAGCTAACAGGCAGCCCCAGTCTACCACCGAGTTATCCTACGCCAGCACATATTACCAATAGAAATGATACAGAATCAGCCTAGATGCCCACCAGCCGATGAGTGGATAAAGAAAGTGCAGTATATCTACCCAATGGAGAGCTACTCAGACATAAAGAAAGATGAACTCCTGTCATTTTAAGGAAAATGAATGGAACTGGAGAAACTATGCCAAACTATGAAGTACGCCAGACACAAAAAGGCACAGACTGAATGTTCTCTCTCTAGAGAGACCCCAAGCCATGCAGAATGGTGGTAACTAGAGTTTGCATGCCAAGGGTAGGTAGAGGGAGGTTGGCTTTGATCAGTGTGTGCTGTGCCAGCATTGAAATATCACACTGATCAAAAGTGACCACCATAAAATAAGCCAGTTTCTCCGTTATGGCAGGAATGCATCAAGTGCTTGACAGTCACGTATGGTTGGTGGCAATCCGACCAGATAGCTCACAAAGAAAGGCATCTTTATTGTCAGAGAAAGATCCATCTGATAACTATTCTGTTGTGAAATAGAAGGAAGCTAACAAAATGCATGGCCTTAGCATCTGGAATCGACAAGGTTGGCATGACTGATACTCTGAATTAAATAATCACACGATTTATTAACTACATGTTGGGTTTTTTGTTTGCTTGTTTGTTTGCTTCCCTTTTGTGTTTTTGTTTGTTGGCATCTACTATTGTCTAGACATTATTCCAAGTTAAGGAGGCCCAGTGGCACCAAGACTTCAAGTGTTTTAGGGCCAAGACAAGGGAATCTAAAACAATTAAACAACAAACAAAAAAACCTCTCAAAAACAAAGAAAGCTTACAAATGCATAATGCATTCACAACACAGTTAAAAGCTTGGGGATGAACCAGGAAGGAATCACGTAGGTCACTGTTGAGTAAAACCTGGAAAAGGGGCAAAGTGAATTTAAATGAAATGAGAAATAAGGTTAAGGGCAGATGCTGACAGGCCTTGAATTTCATGCTAAGAAGCTTGAACTTAATGCAATAGAAAACCAGTGACCCATTTAAGAATTTTAAGCAGGGAAGCTAACTTGATCCAATTTGTGCTTCCCGAGGACCACTCCAGCAGTTTGGGGGGGGGGGGGGAGGGACAGACCTGAGACAGAGATGCTCATGACAGACATATGAGGAAGGACACCTAGCTGGCCAGGAGAATGGGGCTGGCAAAGCAATATTGCCAACCAGGGCTGATCTGAAAATCAAGGGACAATGCAGAAGACTAACTGGATGAGAGAGGAGAGAACAGAAAAGGATCCTCACAAGAAGGTCTGCTGTAGCTGGGGGAGCGTCTCCCACAGATTTTTTTCACAGAGCCCCCTGTCTCACTGCAGGGACTGCATTATGGGTGATTAATTCATGGCCAAGTTACTTTCTTATGAAGGTTACCACAGATACATCAGCGTGACAGGTGGGGCGTGGGGGAAGAAGGTTCAGCGTGTTCGAGTCAGAGCTGAATATTAGATTCCAGTCACCATTTGATTGATCTTTTAAGCAATTCTGGGATTCTGTCACTTAAAAACCAATAAATCTTTGAAGGCCCGAGGAGAGCAATACAAAAGCAATAAATCTCCATTGTGGAGTATTAGAAAAATAGGCCAAGCTGCGGAGTTGGTTTGGCTGGAGGGTGCAGGAACCTCATGCAGTCATCTCCTCAATGTCTCCCCCACCCCCTGCCTTCTCGCTCTGAATTCTCAGCCCTGCTCGAAGGAGTCAAACCTGGGAGGCTTCCAAGGAGTGGGAGGCTGGAATTTGGCCCCATCAGCAGTTAAGCAGTGTGGGTTGGAGGAAGAAAAGACTGCCTAGGGGCCTGGAGGCCAAGGCTTAGGGATGAATCCATAAGAATTGAATAGGTAAATACATAGAGGGACAGGTTATAGGCTGGGGCTATGTGGTCCAGACTTATAGGACACACCTTACCCCTAATATCATCCTCAGATGGCAAAAAGCTTCATTATACAGCACTCACTAAAATTCTTTCCAGTTTCCCCTGACACAGTGGGACTATAAGCCAGAACTATTGGGGCAGCAATGACCCTAGACTCTGATCTGTGTTCAACTACCTACCTGATAAGGACATGAGTTATCAGTGGATCAGAATCTAGAAGGACTGGATGGCATATGTATGTAAGGGAATTTCTAGACTGTATTAATTGACATGTAAAGCCCTATCCTAAATGTGGGCAGCACCGTTCCACAGGGCTGAATGAAGAGGAGAAAGTAAAATGGGCACCATAGCTCATCACTCTCTGCTTCCTCACTGTGGGTACAATGTGATCAGCTTCCAGGGTCTCAGGTCGTCATGACTGGTTGCTTTTTAAACTGTGAGCCAAAATCAATTCTTCCTTCCATGATTGTTTTTGTCAGGAGTTTTGTTACCACAGAGAGAAATGAATAAAACATGGGCTTTGTGTACCAGGACCTTGGACCAATGATTTAACATCTCAGACTTCATTTTCTCCACCCCTCTCTCTGAAATAGAGATGGTATTTCTTAACTAATTTACCCACCAGAAAACTTAAGAGTCAGGCCATGTAACAGAAATAAAAATATTATCAATTGTGAAGTATTTTATATATATATATATATTTGTATTGCATTTATATTTTTGATTTGTTGGGGGAGATAGGGACACATATATTTGAATGTCAGGGGACAACTTGCTAGGCATCAGGTCTTTTCGTCTACCACGTGGATTCCCAGGAATTGAATTCATATTGTTGGGTTTGGTGGCATGCACCTTTACCTGCTGAGCCATTTTGCCAGGTAAAATTTTTTTCTTAACCGTGGCTATTTTCCAACTGACATATAATATTGTACTTATTTATAGGGTACAAATGATAATTCAATACCTGCACACACTATATATCATGGTTGAGTTAGGATAATTGGGCTTCTGAAACATGTCATTTCCGCACGTTGGGAACTTTGACATTTTTCTAGTTATGTGAAACGTGTTTTAAATGATTGTCTGCCACATCTACTGTACTATGTTAGCAGATATTTGGATGCTTCTCTCAACAACTTTAAAGTATGATTCAAGGGATCCTTGGCCAAATGCCTGAAGCGAGTTGGAGGGATGAGGATAGTCCCAGCTTGTAGAGCATCAGGTTGCTTTCCGTACCAGCTCCCAGTTTCCAGCTTAGAGAGTAGCTCATCTCTCCATCATGCCCGTGGTTCCTCTCAGTCTGTACAGTCGGCTCACTGTATCCCATGATTTACTTCATGGCTTTGTTTGTTTACCTAGGTGCTTGTCTCACGTCTCTGACCTGTTCTATGGCAAAATTGCACAAGGACAAGCCTCAAGAAGGCAGAGTGAGCTGTTCTTGCTTCTAACTATACCCGAATCAGTTAGTTCACTTCACGACATAGCAAGTGCTCAATAAATACTTGTGGCCAGCTGCCTCCACGATGTATATCCTATGCCCAGGACTCATGCCTAGGTAGAAAAGGGTAACTGAAATGTCCAGTAAGTAGTATTTCTGCTCTCAGAACAGTTGTCCTGAAAGGCCTTCCTTACGTCGTTTTTTTAGTCTCCTTCCATTCTTGGCAAATGCCCAGGCACTGGTCTGAAAATAATCCCCGAGACAAGGCGTACTCCCACTTTCAGTGAACCAGAGCCTTGAGGAGGAAAGCAGCCAGAGATGTCTAGACACCAACCATTTCTCCTTTGAGCGGTGGTGACATTTCCTTCCATTTCTCGAGATGGAAATGTCAGCAAACTATGCCATGCATACCATCCTCCTAGTAAGGTGGCTTGGTTCAGTAAAATGAATGTGGTGGAAAGGGTCAGAACTAGGCTTCGGTCTTGCCTGGCCTATTTGTTAGATGGTATACGTCAACTCATCAGCTTCCGTTTGCCTCAGTTTCCAAATCTTAAGACTGGGAGGAGCTTTGATGAACAACAAAGAGTGCTGTTATAGATGATGGGCACGCAGCAGTATGATGTGGCTCCTTCAATACCCTCGTTTCTATGCCTGAGCTTCCTGGTTTGAAAATGAAGATACTGTCTCATGGTTTATACAGAAAGCTAAATGAGTGTATAATGCTGTGTCAGAGCAGCTAGTGGGAAAGCAGGGAGTGGGTACCTCAGTCTGAAATGCCAGCATCTGCTTTGGATTATTAGAGGAAAGAGAGTTTTGACATGCTGTAGTGAGAGGCCCATAAGCATCATCCCAACACATGGCAGGCCATAGTCCCTGGGTCATCCCCAAGTCTTCAGACTAGGCAAAAACTTCTGCACTTCTGTTGCTTCATTCTGTTGGCCATATCACATACTTTCTGGGTAGAGTTGAAAGAGGGATGAAAATGAAGATCAGGACTGTCTAGCTCAAAAGCCTCCTCCTGGGCTTGTCTCCCAGCCTCCCCCGAGGGACAAGCTAGGTGATGTCACTAAAAAGCCAATCCTAATAGATCCCCACGGCTCTCAAATCAGCCTTATTTGGATGGACTGAGGGCCTGAGACCTGAAGTTTTCAGCAAATGTAGCAGTTAACACTGTTGCTTTATACAAAGGGAATCTTGTTTAAAATGAATGTCAATCCATCCCAACAGCTATGAACTTGACCTGATCAACCTAGCTGATAAGATTCTGTTCTTGGTCCCTCGGTGCCCATTTGAGCCCCAACAAGCTCTCCTTATAATAAGCAGTGGGATACTGCAGGCATGGCCCCTGTGGGACTCTAGCATCTCATAGCTCTGAATAGAAAGAGCCCCAAGAGTTCATCCTATTTGAAATTTTTGATTAGATTCTTTGGAGAATACAGAGTCTGCCTGTTGTCTGCCTGTCTGCCTGTCTGCCTGTCTGCCTGCCTGCCTGCCTGCCTGCCTGCCTGCCTGCCTGCCTGCCTGTCTGCCTGTCTGCCTGTCTGCCTGTCTGCCTGTCTGCCTGTCTGCCTGTCTGCCTGTCTGCCTGTCTGCCGTCTGTCCATCTATTAGGGCAGTGAGTCAGGCAATTTTGCAAAAGCACTGTGTCTTGATTTTTCCACCCACAAACTACATTTTTCTTAATTATGTTCCAGAAATTTTTCACTCTGGCCATTTCAGGTCCCTATCAGGATGTTCCCTTTGAACTGATGTTCACTGTAAGGAAGATCCTGGCTCAGTACCTCCCTCCAAATTGGGCTTGCTGACCATCTTCCGTGTAGTAAATCTTGCTTCTGGATTATTGAAGCCAGGCATGTTGCCAGACATGTGATTCACCTGGAGATTTATCAGGTACAGAGGGGAAAACCACAGATCATAGTTCCTCACCTGACAGGGGCTCCCCGGGACTGGGCAGGTTTGAGCATCACCGTGATGGTTGTATCTGTTTCGTTGAGTGGGGTATCTGCATCATATTCAGGCATTGATGGAGCTGGGAAAGAGAGAAATTGGAGGTGATGAAACACACATCCCATATGTCCCTTGACACTTCCCACCCCATCTTATCCCATCCCTTTGATCCCATCCCAGCAGAACAGAGGTAGTGAGTGGTAGTAAGGACATCATGATATCTGAGCCCCTCAGTAAGGGTAGCCTTGGCTTCTCATCTACTTCTCTCCTAGTTCAATAGTCTGATGAGGGATCAGGCATGCTCATCATCAGAAAGTACCCTTCCCACCCAGAATAAAAGGAATATGTGGAACATGTAAGTACTTTATAAAGATGTGAAAAGAATCAGCCCTTTTATACACATTTAGATGCAAATTAAAGGAAAGATGAATTAGCTCCATTTTTTTCCACAAGACCCTTTCCCCCCACAGGAGTGTGACTAAATCTAATCCTTTGAAAGGGTAATTTAGCCATTTGTATTATGAGCTATTAAAACCCACATCTCTTTTAATTCTTTTTTTTTCAATTTCTGAATTTAATCCTAAAGTTATAATCCCAATCAACGATTTAAAGTTTATTTTGTAACATGTTTATTGGAGCACTATTTTATAAAAACGTAGAAATACCAAATATATTCAACCACAAGGGACTGTTTAATTAAATTACGTCCATCCAGTTGACAGAACATTATAATGAAAGCAATGCAGCAGTGTGGGAAATACTTAGGGGAGAGGAATAAGTGGAAACATTAAACTACGGAAAATCATGGCTTCTGCAAAACCACATGCAAAATACAAATGCATGCAGACTAGATTGCATAGATATTCCAAAATAGGGAAGCTGTAAATAAGCATTCTGCAGTGGTTCTGCTTATTGCTGTCAGGCAGGGTGGTGCACCCTACTGGTAGAACAGTTTGCAATCTTAGGATACTGCAGCTTGGCATTCATTCCTTCATTCCTTTAATCCTTCATTTCTTCATTAGATATTTCATGAGAGCCAGTACTGTGGGTATGTTACACTAGAAAGTATCTATTTGGAAAATAAATTTAGAAACCAACTTTTATAGCTCTGTCTGTCTGTCTGTCTGTCTGTCTGTCTGTCTCTGTGTCTCTGTATCTCTCTGTGTCTCTGTATCTCTCTCTGTCTCTCTGTCTTTGTCTGTCTCCCTCTCCCCTCCCTCCCTCCATCCCCCCTTCCTCTTTCTCTCTCTTATTTGCTCATTCTTGTCCCCCCTTCTTCCTTCCAGCTAAGGGCATGTTATTTGATGAACTTCAGGAAGTTTATCAATTGGACTTTCCACAATCCAATAGTGACCTTATTGTCTAAATTGTTCTATTGCCGTCAATGAGTTAGGTTTGTCTCTTTTTATTCCAGGAAATTACCAAGGTTGCAAGAGAAGGAGTGCAAAGTGCATACCCTTCTTTTCTCTTTCTAAAAGAGATACCTGAAATCTTGGTGGCAATTCGAGTGGTGACTGGAGGTCCGAAGCCCTTGGCTGTGCTGGCTTTGATGGTGAAAGAGTAGGTAGTCCCAGGGTACAGACCCACAAAGAGGTGGTGGGTTTCATTCCGGAGTTTGAACACTTTCCCCCTCTGGCTGGATAGGTCAGCACTTGGATCCAGTGAGCCAACAGCCTTGTAGTTTATCTGTGTGACAAAATGATATAGAAGCACATAAATTCCCTACTCAGTAACCAAGGGAACTCATTGGAGAGGGGCAGCAGGGGCAGATGGAGAAGAAAGACAAGCTAATCCAGCATGTGACAGAGCTACTTAGTACCATCCACAGTACACACACCCACAGCCCTGAGTTTTCTACCGATAAGTCTATGAATAACCATGTCTAAAACAATCGGAGCATGATATCTTAAATTGTCTATACTCCACCAGCCTCCAGAGTTCACAAAGAGGCTAGTTGTAGGGGAGTTACCTCAAGGGAGAGGAGACAGTAGCACATACGTACAATGTGGGTGGATCAGGAGGATGCTGGGGGTGGGAAGCTTTAATCAGGATGAGGGATGGAAGATGGGGAGGTGGGAGAATAGGAAAGGGTTAACAAATGAAGAAGATATGAAAAGCCACCTAAGAATAGAAACGTGCTATCTTTGCTATCTCCTGATCCAGTTTACATAACATAAAAGGATTTGATAGTGGATGCTTCTCATGGCTGGAGAATGTCAGTCCTAGGAGCAGTGGGCCATTAAACAAAGTTTCCAGTGCCAGGCATGGGATACCTCTGTGGCTCTTGGTTAGGGAGACTGTTCCTGAAGACACCACAAATGCAAAGTATAAAGAAATTCAACTGGCCGGGCGGTGGTGGCGCACGCCTTTAATCCCAGCACTTGGGAGGCAGAGGCAGGCAGATTTCTGAGTTTGAGGCCAGCCTGGTCTACAGAGTGAGTTCCAGGACAGCCAGAGAAACCCTGCCTCGAAAAACAAAAAAAAAAAAAAAAAAAAGAAATTCAACGGGAACTGAGCTAGAAGCTTCCTCCCTGATGAAGACTTTTCAGTGTTATGTCCAACAGTGCTACAGGCTGCTGAAGGAAGGAAAGACATTAATGGTTTGCCTGGCTGTGATCTCTATGGATTACATTACCAACCTGTCAGATAAGATGTGCTCACTGGTACAATAATGGTATAAATACAATATGAGCAACTGACTACTCTTGAACTTGAGGCCCACTCCACCAGAGAAGAACCCATCCCTGGTATTATATGCCCAGTCAAACATTTGTAACTGAGGAGGTGCCCCAATGGGAAAACTAATACATTGTTGCTTAGCTAAACTGACATAGCATCAAGCTGCCTTCTACACATCTATGTTTATACCTACAAAGGATAATCTCAGCCCTAATTAGAGAAGCCTATCTTTACAGTGAGGAGCAGTTTATTTAGAACTTGTGGCTGGACAGGATGCTGAGAATAAATGGTAGTTAAAGGCTTACCCCGAAACAAGAAATTTATACCATGTCCTAAGGAGGTGATTACAAAGATCATTACTAAGGTGGCATGGAAAGAATTTACAAGCCCAAATATAGACAGAAAGTCTGCTAAATATATTCTTTTAAGCATGACAATGTCATGGCAATCATGAATTCATATCTGTTGTTGTTACTAACACTGAACCTACAAAAGAATGCCCTAGCCAACAGCCACCTATGGACTGGGGAGGAGCTCACGGGAGCCTTGCCACTTACTGCTGAATTCCTGGCAGCTAACAGACTATGTGAGGAGGGGTGCATAGTATCTAGTGGTGAAGCCACTGGCGAATCTACCAAGCTCAGATGGGTGGTCCAAACCCAGGATCACACTTAAGATGGCCCAACTTAAATGTAGGGGGACACAAAACAAAAGATGAAATCTGGAAAGAGGTCAGTAGGGAAGTAGGGGCTGGAAAGAGCGTAGGAAGACGAGAGAGTGAGAGGCTACTCAGAAAATATTATATGCATGCATCCAATTGTCAAAGAAGGAAACTTATTAGTAGAAATATGCTGTAGTGACAACGAAGCAAGTTTATCTGGTTACTAGATCCCATTGTTCTCTGTACATTCCACAGTGCTATCATTTTAGTCTGCTATCAACACTGAAACATTAATGAGGTAGTTCACATTCTATAACTCATTTTAGATCTTAGAGATCTTGTATGTATCTGGTATTGAACATTAATCAATTGGACTAGCCTTTTCCAAAGTACAGTAGCCCCTGTGTTAGAAATGCAGACCATAGGCTAGGGATTGCTCACAAGTAAGACAATTAGGGTTCAGTTGAATCCATGTAAATGGCAGGTGGAAAGCAAAAGGTTAGGAGTTCAGACCACCCTCCCCCACCCCAGAATCCATGTAAATGCCACACAGGCATAGTGGTACCCTTGAATTCTAGGAGTGATGCTGACTATATGTCAAGTTCTAGGTTGGATGCAGAGAACCTACCTTAATGAATAAGGTGGGAGAATCATCACAAAGGATTCCCAGGACCAACCTTAGACCTCCATATGCACATATACCCACATACCCAGAATGACATGCATAGACATAGACACATACATATATGCCACAGACGTGCAAAAGAATGTAGACCATGTATTCTATCCTACACACCAGTAGTATTTGGTCACATCTTGTTGGAAGAATCAGGATAGTTATTTCAGGAGCTGTTCGGCTGGTAATAACTTGCATCAAATCGTCACTTTCTGAACTGTCTGTGATGGGGTCTCAGTGCTGTGTTTTCCAGTCCACTGCAGACAGATGTTAATGTGAAGACCATGCTCTAAGACACTCAGTACATGAGTTGACAACAATCTGACCCTTCTGTATTCTGCAACGTCTGTGTCTGCTGGTCACTAGGTAGATGTCATAGAAATGCCAGGGTATTTAAGTCTTGAGGTCCCCTTCCTCAATTTCTGCATTTGCCCTGCTGTCAATGTAACTAATGGTAACTGTACTATAAGCTGTCTTCTGTGGATGATATTGTGAGTGTCAGGAGCCTGGATTGTATCGCTCTTACATTAGCCTGCACAGGATTCTTTTAACATAATATTTTATTAATTGCATACAGGATATTATGATCACATGCGATCCCTGCTCTTCCCACTAACTCCTCCTACCTCCTGCCTCACCTCTTCACCTCCTCCGAACTTTGTGAAAAAGAATTATTACTTTATTTTTATTTTATATTATTAGCACTTGCCTGCATGTATGCGTGGGTTCCATATGCATGACTGGTTTCCATAGAGTCTAGAATATGGCTTTGGGTCCCCTAGAAAATCCCCTAGAAGACTGTAAGTTGCTTAGTGTGGGTGCTAGGAATTGAACCCAGGTCCCCTATAAGAGCAGCAAGCATCCTTAGCCACTGAGCAATCTCTCAGGCTCATTTTTTTTTTTCTTTCCAAAAGCCTACTGGGTCAAGTTCATGCTGACTATACACTCATAGGTGTGGGGCCATCTACTGAAGTACAGCTGACTTTTCAGAGGCCATATCTTTAAAGAAAAATGTGTTTCCCTTTCTAGAAGCCATCAATAATCCCAACCCACAAACAAAAAGGTTCATTGGCTTGATCTTGTGCAAGTCTCAAGAAGACAACTGCAGCTGTTGATACATAGTGTGTTTTTTTCTTTAATTTTTAAAAATCTACTTTGTTACATTAAGAAATATATTATTAAGGGCTAGCTAGATGGCTTAGTAGGCAAAAGTACTAGCCATGCGAACCAAGTTCGATGCCTAGAAACCACATTAAAATTGAATGTGGTAGTGCATATCTATAGTCCAGTGTTCCCACAGCAAGCTCAGAGGCAGAAACAGGAATCTCACCCATCAATTAGCTAGGAGTATGCAGTGCAACAGCAGATACAAGAGACCCTTCTTCAGCTAGGTCAGAAAAGAGAACCAACTCTAACAGTTGTCTTCTGATCTTCGTATGTGCAGCATGGCATCTGTACACACATACATACACACGCATACACATGCACGTACACACACACACACACACACACACACACAAAACATTTAGATAATAAATAAATAAATAAATAAATAAATAAATAAATAAATAAATACCATGCTTCTAGAACATCCAAACCAGGCCAAAGAGGAGGCCCAGATTCTTTTTGGAGAAAGTGAATATTTTCTTATCCCTGGCATAGGTGGCAAACATGTTGGAGACAGAGTGATTTCCCTCTCTTGTGTACGGCAGCAGTGACATAGCAATGGTGCCATGTGCTTAAGGAGAAAGGCTTGACTTGGCAAGGATCAGAGTGATGCTAGAAGAGGAATCCCATGGACTTTATAAGCAGAGTCTAAACATGCACACCCATCCACAGGAGGCTAGCAACTTGATGGTGTTCTGACAGAACTGACTGTCTTTTCAACCCAAGCTCAGAGACAAACACTGTAGGCCCCATCTCTCCATGTTTTTCTGGTTGGGGCATTCCAAGTGACTGCATTAATTCACTAGGTAATTTGATAACCTGGGGATTTAGCTTATTTACATTGTTTTCTGACCTTCAAATGCATGTCATGGCACACATCCAAGCATGTGCTTGAATGCACACACACACACACACACACACACACACACACACAAACTAAACAAAATAATAAAATAATATAGTAAAATAAAAAGTTTATTTACTATAATTATTAATTTAAAAATTTTATTTACTGTATATAATATATATTTACTAGATATAATACACAGTATATATTCATATTCACTGGCTACCTTTCTTTCTGTTTCTCATCCTGTGTCTTTTTCTTTCTTCTTAACCTGGTGTTTCTTATGTTTCTCAATCATTCGCTCAGCTTCAGATCATTTGCTTTGAGGCTGCATCTGAGCAATGCCGAACCAAGATTCGATGCTCAGGAAAGGGACTTGGGAGAGAAAAGATGCAAACCTGAAGTGTGGAATGGAGTCAGAGTAGATGGAAAAGCCCAGTGTGTTCCAGGCAGAGACAATAGGCAGCACAGGGGCCTGAGGTGGAGTAAGGCTCACACAGAGAGAAGTCCAAGTTGAAGACAGAGGAGAGGACAAGTGGGGGAAAGTGTACTGCTGGACTCTCGTTTCCTAGCAACAGAAGAGGGAGATGCTCAGGGTGTGCCTGGGGCCAGGGACCCCAGTGCACCAGTGAAGAGGATACGCCTCTGTATTTTCTCAAAAATCAGTCTTAGTGACCTGCCTGGCCTGGTGGCAAGTCCACTGATACACAGACACAGGGAGAGAAAGCTCATGCCTTATTCACTAGCCAGTTCCTTCCCATTTCCAAATTCAATCCAAAAGCCACTCGATTTCTACGGAGCTGTCAATATAATATACCACGCTCCCCTGCTCTCCTAACCTTTCCTGGTATTACAGGATCCTCACTTACTTGTAATGAAACACTATGAATAAATCAATGTATGTTAATATAGCATGTCTTCAATTTTTTATGAAGAGCTTCGCCAAATCTAATTCCCACTGCTTTGTCAGAAACAGTCTTTGAAAAATTTAACTTGCAAGTTTTACAAAGTTAGTGGGGGATCAGGCTGGGGAGGGGAAGGAGAAAAGGGCTGGAGCCATGGCCATCAGTGAAGAAGGTGACAGGCGTCCGGTGGTGTGTGAAAGGGAAGGTTTATTATGATAGCAAGCATGAGAGGGAGGGTTAGTCCAGCTAGGCATGAGTCCAGGGGTCTGGGGACAAGATCTGACTACAACAAAGTGCTGGAGGCTGTTCTTTTCTCTGGCTGGGGACAGTGAGATTATTAGCTAGAAACCTCATGTATCTTATTATGAGAAATATGCTTTCCCTGGGTTCTTCAGGGTGAGACTGTCTCCTTGCCCCTTTGATTTAGCCAGCTTAAGATCTGAGCTGATTTCTGGCCTCCCCCTTGATCTGAAAGCCTGATTTTACTGCTTAAAAAGACTTACAGTCCATTTAACCATGGGGTATTTGAACAAGTTAAGGTGTTACCTTGACCACTTCTTTCTTCCTGTGCTCTCTCCTTTTGTTGTGACTCCTCATCTTTGGACCCCCCCCCCCCCTTGCCAAGGTGAGACTTTGCATGAAAACCTTCTGCGGCTCCCAGTTACCCCTTCCTTATATTCTCAAAGACATGTAGACACATCATTTCTGCTTTGATTCAATAACCTTATATTAATCATGTAATGATTTCATCAATAACTCTCTCCCAATCTTCCAGTTTTTGTTCGGTTTTTGGTAACCTAGAGATTGACAGAAGAGAGACTACAAGTCAAAGCCAGCAATCACCTGCTTCATAAGAAATATACCCTCTGACCTTTTATAGAAATGGGTTCCTGACCCATATGCACATCTAAAAGCACCTCTCTCTCTCTCTCTCTCTCTCTCTCTCTCTCTCTCTCTCTCTCTCTCTCTGTGTGTGTGTGTGTGTATGTGTGTGTGCCTGTTCATCATATGTGTTCATGTGAATATGCAGGCCCACATGTGTGTGGTACATATGTGTGTGCATGTATGAATGTGTGTGTGCGCGCACACATGTATGTAGCATTCAGATGACACCCTCCCATGGCTTTCCTCAAGGATAGCATCCACTTTACTTTTGAGACACATTTTTTATTGGCCTGAAGCTAGCCAGCAAGCCCTAGAGGCTTTGCCTATCTCTGCTGAAACTACAAGCACATGCCATCATCCCTAGTTTTTTGTGTGAAGGGGTTCTGGGAATTGAACTCACATCTTTGTGATTGCAAGGAAACGCTGACTCAGTCATCTCCCCGGCCAGACAAGAATTTTCTCTTTGTTCAATATTTCCCCAACTTGCTTTTGAAAACAAGCAAACATATTAGCTGTGGGACTGGGGCAGTTTGCTCAACCTCTCTGAGCCTCTGATTCTTCAAAAGTAAAACACAGGTTCTAATTTTAGTTTCTGTTGCAGTGACCTCTAGTTTTCTTCCTTTAAGCAGACAGCCTCCATGTGCAGGAATGAGGCTCCAGCTACCATGCAGGTAACCCTAGCTTCACTGGACACAGGGACATCCTGAGAGGAATAGGCTGGTCTTCCACCAGAGCTGAATGGAGGGGACAAGAAACATAGCAGCCTCCTAAAAGGCCCCACCAGGGAAGACTCTGCTCCAGATGCTGGCCAAGTCAGGGGTGAGGCTCAGCAGTCAGTCTTGTTCTGAGAGGACAGACAGAAAAATCAGTCGTGGTACTGAGGCTAAGAGGGTACAAAGGGCTAAAGATAAAGTACGCAAGGATCACTTGACCAGCCCTCTCAAGCATGTGACTAGAAGGCACAATATGACAAAAAAAATTTTTTGAAGTACACATTTTACTCTAAGTACTTGGGAGGGGAAGTGTATTCACATAAAAATAATTTAATCCAAAAAAAGAAATGATATAGACTCTGTGGTTGTCCTCATTCCTCTGAGGAAACTGAAGCCAAAAGAGGATGTGGTCAAGTATAGGCTAGGGTAAAGTAGCCTGTGAGTGGGCTCAGGCAGTAACCACTGCAGGGACAGAGTATGGCTGACCCGCTCTGTGGCTGCCTCCCTATAGGCTCATCTCTCAGATGATGTGTGAATGTGGGGGTCACTGTGCACAGGAAAACCCAAAGCTAAGGATAGCTACCTAAACCAGTGGTTCTCAACCTTTCTGATGCTCTGTGGCCCTTTAATACAGTTCCTCACACTGTGGTGACCTCCAACCATAAAATTATGTCACTGTTACTTTATAACTGTGGTTTGACTACTGTTGTGAATCATAATGTAAATATCAGATATGGAGGATATTTGGTATGCAACCCCTCCAAAGGGGTCATGACCCAGGTGTTGAGAACTACTGGCCTAAAGAGACCCCAAACTGAGAGAACATAATACTAAGTAGTGAGATAGTTAAATCCTGGTTATACATTTATATATGCTCAAGTGGAAGACACCAAATTTGTTTGTCACTGCCAAGAGCAAGGGGGGTTTTAAACCAACAACAAAATAGAATACAACAAACAAATTTGATTAAATATAATAGTTCTGCTTGTTGGGAGGACCACATGAACTGAGTGTATCCCACTGGCTGAAGGCTCTAGAAGCCTCCTCCAAGACTCAACACCCTTCACTTTCTCCATCTTGAATTCTCTAGGAGGGTCAACCCCCTAATTTGTCCCTCCCAACAGTCTGCGCCTTCCTGCTGGGCTTCCTGCTCATTCGCTCTCTGGAAGTCTCTATAGACCAGAGTTTTAGCAAGATCACAAGGTAGGCAGAAGAAGCCCTTTAATTTAATAAAAGGGTCAAGTGCTCTTCTTTAAGCTCAGAACAACAGGTTATTTTCTCCCTCTTCAGAAGCATGGTGAATGTGATCCTTCACTTGACCACAGCTACCCAGGGGGCTTGAGGCACACATCCCTTATTAGAAAGAACAGTGTTGATATATATATTTGGTTCCTGGATACTTTAAATATAAATTGTAATGCGTCCCTCTGAGAGGACTGGAAGACACAGATGTTTGCAGTGAACTTGCCAGTCACCAGTGGCCCCTTTTCCCTAGAGAGCTGAGGTCTTTATAACAGCAGAAGAGTGACTATGACTGGTGTTCCCGCTATGTATTTCTGAGTTTGGAGGACTGGGGAGCCAGGAAAAGTGCATGGGGACCAGAGCTTCTGGGCAGTCAGAGGCCAGTTGGGCTGCTAATGGAGCTACCAGCTTCTGAAAACTAACTTCCTGCTTGGCTCTGTGCTAGAATCTGGGGGCAAGAGAGAGGCAGGTGAGGCCCTATAGGCTTTGGGGAAAAAATAACAAGCAAGTTAGGAAAGGCAGGTCCCAGAGCGATTGGTTTGGCTGAGGAGAAAAAGGAGGGGCAATAGAAGGAGAGTGAGAGAGGGGCAAAAGGAGAGAGACAGAGGTGGGCTAGAGGGAAGAAGTGCTATTGGGGAGAATCAGGAGACAATTCACTGCCTCGTGAGAACCTGGCAGAGAAAAGGAGGCCATAGGTGGAAGTGATTCTCAAAGTCTAAGCTCTTCTCCATCAAATTCAGAGGGCAATTGTCACTTTTTACTTTTGGTAAGAATATCGTGTTTTTGAAGAGGTTAATTTGAGAGAAACTTGAATACAGGGTAGGGAACTCCCTATCAGGTGGTGTGTATGTGTGTGTGTGTGTGTGTGTGTGTGTGTGTGTGTGTGTGTGTGTGCGCGCGCGCGCGCGCATGTGTCCATGCATGTATGTGTGTGTGCATGTACATTTGTATCTTTTTTTTTTTGTAAATTCTCTTTAAGTATGTAAAAATCATCTCAAAATAAAATGCTGAAACCAGATATGATCCTGCACGCCTGTAATCCCATCACTTAGGAGGCAGAGGCAGGAGGATAGACAGTGGGAGAGCAGCCTGGCTATATAGTGAGACTTTCCTGGGGTTGTCTCAGGGTGGTTTGCATTTACCATCCAACAGCTAAAGCCATAAGGCTGGTCAATAAGGGAAGAGACAGGAGCTAACATGGGCGTCCTTACCACTCAGTGTCCTCCCCGCCCCCCAATCCACTGTCACCCTCAGCTTCCGGGCAGGGTCCAAGTGCATGAGTCTTGTCAACAACTGCCTCCTCTATCAATCGCTCCTTCAGGCCTTAGTTCTGGCCTGTTTCCTGCACCTCATCCCCATCCTCCACCCTGCACAGGAAGGGAGTTCATACAGCTTCACACAGATGATCCCATTGCAGGGCTAGCATCAACTCAGACAGCTGTAAAGCTCCTTTTGCCTAAACTGTCATAATGCCACTTACTAATATGAAGCTTAAACCTCCCTTCAGCTTTTAATCTCATGTTGGGGTATCTGGGGTGCTATGATTTTGTCACTTTCACAGAACCCTTCTTGCTTAATGAGTCTGTCTAGTGCTATTCCCAGTGGTTTTGATCCAGCAAAGCAATACAACTCAGGTTTCTGAATGTAAGCTGCTTGCCCTTCCGACTTCGCACCCAGTCGACTTCGCTTTTGCTAAGCTGAATCTGGTTAAACTGCTAAGGCCCAGGATGAATTCCTCCCCAGTTGGCTTTGAACAGGCATATGGGAGAAGCTTGTTACTCTATGCCATTGCACTTGGGAACCTTGGAGCCACACCAACAACCTTCTGGGCAGGGGCAGGCAGGCCGCGCCCTCTATTGAGGGCATATCCCAGTTGTTTTGATCACTGGCAAACACCCATGTTGTCACAGAGCAGCAGCTGACAGAGGTTCCTGAAGTGAAGAAATTATTTTGCCAGTGTCTTCAATTTTTAATCCTGCCACCCAGCCTGACCCTAGCGTGTGGTGACCAGTTTCTAGGGGGTGAGAGGGTCAGCTGTGTGGGCCTATGGCTGTTCTACCACAAGAAGGACTTGCCCAGTGTGTTAGTTACTTTTACACTCCTGGCAGGAGCTACTGAAAAGCCCAACCAACTCCATAGGCAGTTGAGAGTATAGACTAAAATCAGGGGTGGGCCTTAACACTCACTTAACACTGCACAGCTTCTCCAGGGCTAGTCCATACTTGGCATACTGCTAGTATTAAGTAATTCTTAAATACCTTTGTTTGAAAAAGATATGAGATACAAATGTGGGCTCATCTCATTGATTTTTCTCCTCATCTTGTAAGATTTAGGAAGTGAATAAAAAGGCGGGCTTAAGACCATCCTCTATAACCAGGCAAGGCTTCAAGTGATGGATGGGACAACTCAGACACAAACCTCCCACCTACACTCTGTCCTGCCTGCAGGATGCACTGGGACTGAAGCATAGCATCATCATCATCATCATCATCATCATCATCATCATCATCATCATCAGAGAGACCAGAAAGATTTCATCCAGCAACTGATGGCATCAGATGCAGGGTCCCACATCCAAATATTGGGTAGAATTTGGGAATTCCTGTGGAGGAGGGGGAGGAAGGATTGGAGGAGCCAGCAGAATCAAGGACACCACAAGAACACAGCCCATTGAATCAACTGACCTAGACTGAAGTGAGTTCACAGAAATCAGGGAGCCTGTTTGAGTCTTACCTAGGTCTCTGCATACGGATGCACAGCTTGTTGTTTCTGTGGGACTCCTAACAGTGGGAGCAGGGGCTGTCTTTGACTCTTTTGCCTGCCTTTGGGACCCTTTATTTTCTACTGCATTGCCTTGTCCAGCCTTGATGTGAGAATATGTTTCTGGTCTTATTGTAGCTTGTTATGTTGCATCTGGTTGATGTCCCT
The DNA here is from genome assembly GCF_011762505.2 of Arvicanthis niloticus. Classification (NCBI taxonomy): domain Eukaryota; kingdom Metazoa; phylum Chordata; class Mammalia; order Rodentia; family Muridae; genus Arvicanthis; species Arvicanthis niloticus. The sequence continues at coordinate 131,082,355 of NC_047659.1, forward strand.
GGAAGGCTTGTTCTTTTCTGGGAGGAGGTAAAATGAAAGGGGGTGGATTTGGGGGAAAGAGGAGGGGCTGGGAGAGAGACTGGGGGAGGGAAGGGGGAGGAAACTGGTCAAGATGTAGTATATGAGGGATGAATAAATGAAAAAAATAAAGGTGGGTTTATCCCATGAATCATGAAATCCCTGGGCCACAGGCAAAGGCTAAATCCTCAATTATAATCACAAGAGTACCTCAACTTATGAAAGAGTCATGGCCCATATAATCAAGCTGAAAAGTACATTTAATGTTCCTAATCTAAACAGCATAGATGATGATGATGATGATGATGATGATGATGAAGAGGAGGAGGAGGAGGAGGAGGAGGAGGAGGAGGAGGAGGAGGAGGAGGAGGACTTCAGTCAGGGTTCCCCTATGTATTTCAGGCTATTTATAACTTATCATGTAGCCTAGGCTGGCTTCAACTTTGTGATCTCCATACCTCAGCCTCCCAAGGCATCCTAGGAACAAGCTACCACTCCTGGCTAGCCTATCTGATGTTCTTAGAACACTCAGCCTACAGTCAAACAGAATAATGGAATAGGAAGTTTACTTTATATGAAGCACTGAATGTGTCATGTAGGTGACCTACCCCGGGGTACTCTATTGAGAGTTCAAATTAAAATGGCTAAGACAGGACAGCCTTTTGTATCATCATAAACACACACTGCAGTAAGTTGTCAGAACTACCCATCACAACATTGATGCACAAGAACATTTCCTTGCACCCATCCTTTCTCAGGCATCCTGAAAAGCACTTTTCAATCACTATTCATGGAAACAGCAAGTTAGACCAGAGACTCCTGCCCCCCACCCCATTCCCGTTCTGCAGAGACAAAACTAAAGCTTAGAGAAAAATCATTATAAGTCCTTAAGTTTATGCTTTTGTAGCTGGCAAGAACCCCACCAGTATGAACCCAGAATCCACTGGCCTGACTCTGTGCTCTGCAGTGACCATGAAGAGTTGGCCCTACCTGGTTCTTCGGGTCTGAAAAACTTGTTTGCTCTTGAACTCTTATTTACAGAGAAAGCTTTGACAGAGATTCACTTAATAGGGTTAAGCAGAGCTCCTGGTTAGGAAGGTGGGCACACAGGAGCCAAAATTAAGGGGAGTTGGGAGGAAGTGATTTTAGACAGTCAGGCAAGTTAAGGTATCAAGGTTGAGTTGAATTTTCTTAGCTCTAAGGACTTCCTTCCTATCTCCAGCATAGAACTTTCTGCTGCCTTGTCTGAGATGAAGGCATGGGGCAGGTGTTTGAGACCTTCCTAGGGAGAAATCCATTGATCACAGAGTCACATGTTCCGGGAAGCGCCAGTGGAGGACTGAATTGGGAAGTTTCGGTCTATTGCATTTTTCTTTCATTCAGCATTTTTCTTTCATTCAGCATTTTTCTCATGAAAATAAAATAGAATTGATCTCTCTCCCCCATGGCATTAGGCATTAAAAAGGGAATAAAAGGGCAGCCTGATCACAGATCCAGGCACCAATTCCACCCAGCAGGGCAGCACTCCTGAGGGTGGTTTATTAGCTTCCATTTATCAGGGAAGCTTTTCAAAGAGCCTATTTGGAGGGATGGGCTTCCTCCTCCCCAGAAGAAACACAAGCTTTTGTTTTTCTCCTTCCTTGGTTAACATGATTCTCTAACATTCTCTCCAACCTTGTGCTCTCCTGTTAGAAGTTCTCTCTCTCTCTCTCTCTCTCTCTCTCTCTCTCTCTCTCTCTCTCTCTCTCTCAGTTTTTTGAGACAGGGCTTCTCTGTGTAGCCCTTGCTGTCCTGGAACTCACTCTGTAGACCAGGCTGGTCTCGAACTCAGAAATCCACCTGCCTCTTCCTCCATGTGCTGGGATTAAAGACATACACCACCACAGAAGGTCTCTCTTTTTAACTTAGTCCCTTGATATCACTGTAGAAGCAGACACACAGTGAGTGACATCTCCTCCTGGAAAGCAAGTTTTGAGGAACCTATCTCCTGTTCTAAGTGGCCCCAGGCTCAGAACCCGAGGGGACATTTCCATTTGTATTGTGGTCAGAGGAGAGCTGGGTGTAGAGAGAGGAAGTTAAGATTCGGGAGACTAAGAGACTTGGCTAAGGCCATAGAATGATTCTGGAGCTGTAGCTGGAAGATTCATGGTAAGGCACTTCATTGCGTGAGACCAAAGACTCGTGTGTACCCCTTACACAGATGGCCTGGTAGAGCAACATTGCCCAATAGAAGCACAGTGTGGGACACATTTGTGATCCTTGTGTTAAGAATCTCATAGAAAGAAGGAAGAAGGAGGCTGGTGAACTTAATCTGGGTCATATACTTTATGTAGCCAATGTAGCTACACTGTTACTGTTATAATACATAATCAACACAAAATTATTAAAGGAACAGCTTCTATTCTGTTTCCATGCTGAAATCTAGTGTGGTTTACTTATGACTCAGCTGGTAAAATGCTTCCCCCACATCATGGGGACCTGAGTTGTTTTTCCAAGCACCCTGCTAAAAATAAAAGCCAAACATTGTGATGTGTACTTGTCATCCCAGCTCTGGGGATATAGGTCTCTAGGGCTCACCGACAAGCCAGCCTGGGTAAATTGGCCATGGGCCAGTGAGAAGTTCTGTCTCAAAAGCAAAGTGAATGGCTCCTGAAGGTGACATGCAAGGTTGATCTCAAGCCCCCCCCCCACATATACATGTATGAATACACAGGAATACATACAAACACACACATATATGTCTTTGGCCACACATGGCCACTGGGCTTTTGATTGGACATCCCTGATGTGTGTTAGGTGTACAAATGGGAAGAGGAAGACACTTTTAATCACTTGCCATCACTATTAACACAATCCATTTTCAACTCTTGGGATAAGCAAGATATCCTGTAAGGAATGATCTAGAGTAGTCAATAATATCAGAGGCTCCTGTTGGAATCTTACATTGAGAATTAAGGTGTGGATTAAATGATGCAGCTCTTATGGCTGAGCATCTACTGGTGCTGAGTGTGCCACTGGTTCTAATGTCAGAGTACTGCTGTTCTCTACACATCCCCACAAACACTGCCATGGAACCCCTCTCCAATGCAGGCAATTCCCAAGGGGCACATGCTATTTGTCTATGTGTGGTGTGCTGTTCCAGGGGAGTTTCCCACAGTGCCCATAGAGAAGACTAGTCACTACCCTTCAGTGTGGCCATGACTCAGCCCAGAGCAAGACCTTGTGGACAATATCTTCCCTGCCACCCTCTTTCTAGAATCCTCATTGATGACAAAGGGATAAAGGTACCTTTGTGGGGCAGCTGAGATCCTGGTACACCTAGACCAAGCCTCCCTTTCCTCTCCTGGGTATCTATTGGCAAAATTCAGATGGATAAGCTTGTTATCTCGACATGCATGTATGTAGCACATGCATGTAAAACTAACTCTCTCTCTCTCTCTCTCTCTCTCTCTCTCTCTCTCTCTCTCTCTCTCCCCATGTTCTAAAGTTCTCACTGCCCCAGGCTCCCCCAGAATTGGGAGGTTGTTGACTATGAGCAGAGTGGCTTTCTCCATCTATTGAAAGTCAATGCCCTCTGCAAACAGGCATGCAAGTCTGATGCTTCAGCTCTTGAGAGATTCTGGCAGATGCTTCTCTTCATTTTACCTTCTTATTGACCAATAGAATCTACTTCTGCACTGGGGGCTCCCAAGGACCCCTAATGTGTTGTCATAACTGTCACCTCTGTCCAGTTCTTCCTTCTGTCCTGAGTGAGACATGATCCCCGAGGCAATGCCAGGGGTCATCCATGAATCATCCACATTCCTTCAGAGACACAAGTGACACACAGCTCTTGCCTTTTTAGCCTGTGATTCTGTCTTTGGTCAGGGCTGTCAGAACTTATGTGCTCATGTCAGACAAGACTGGTTTCCACTCTCAGCACCTCTAGCCATTCCACTAACTATATAGCCCATGTAGACCTAACTGATTGAAAAAACTCAGGATTCTAAGTGGGAGATTACTGCATGAAACCCACACAGTGAGCAGTGTGATTGTCTGGCCTTCTAAAGCCATGCCTCACTAGGCAGCTACTGTAGGGAGAAACTAAACTCCAAACTGGAAAGAAAAATCACCTTGGGATTTTGCCTCTCTCTCTCTCTCTCTCTCTCTCTCTCTCTCTCTCTCTCTCTCTCTGTGTGTGTGTGTGCGTGTGTGTGTGTGCGTGTGTGTGCATGTCTGTGTGTGTGCATGTCTGTGTGTGTGTGTGTATGTATGTATGTGCCTGTATATTGTTGTGTGTATTGTTGTGGTTGTCTTACTAAACATTATGCTAAATGTTTAGTTGTTGAGTTGCAAGAGTTGTTATAAGCGCTGCTCTCTGCAAGAAGATGCTCTCAGAGATGTTCTTAAGGTTTGGCCTCCCAGGGATAGGAATCAGGGCTGAGATCCAGCAGAGCATCACCACAGACAAGATATACTGCCAGGATAGCAGGTAACAGGACCTCTTTATATGGTCCACATCTGGACCTCTAGCCTTGTACATTATACTAAAATGTACAAGATGATAGAGGAAGACATCAGACATCAACTTCTGGCTTCAGGTATCTAACCTGGAGTCACTGACAATTAATGGGACAGAATGCATGGTGAGAACCAGCTGTTAAGTGTTTACTGTTTGTTTTTAAAGGTAACCATTGATCCTAAGTGTGAATACTCCAATTCACACCAAAGATGCAGAATCCTAGGATTCTACCACAATACTCTGGCCCTGGATACCTGGGAAAGAAAAGAGATTGGTGAAATGAACCTTCCTTAAAAACCTCTAGGCCTGGAGAATCTGTAGAGCCCAGCCTCTGGTCTAGCCTACTGTAGAGCCTCTGGTCTAGCCTACTGGTCCAGCTGCTAGAAATGTAGAAGGGGAAGAACATGGTTGTGGGCAGAAAAAAATGGTCAAACAAATTCAGAACTCTGAGGTTTGCAAGAAGATAACCATCAGTCAGCATGGCTACCAAAGCTGAATCTTACAAGTGTGTAGAGTTTGAATACTTCATGGTGAAGGTTGTTATGAGCAGTGCTCTCTGCAGGCAGCATTCTCAGAGATGTTCTATGTCACATTAAGGTTTGGCCTTCCAGGGTCAGATATCAGGGCTGAGATCCAGCAAAGCATCACCAAAGTCAAGATATACTGCCAGGATAGCATCCAAAGTAACTGGACCTCTTTATATGGTTTACATCTGGATCTCTAAGCCATTATTAAGCTTATAAATCTCCCAGATGTGAAGAAAACCACCTAAGACTCATTACCCGGCATGCTAAACAGGTGCAACTCAAAGGCACAGGGTGTTTTGTGTGGGTGGTGGAATCATTCCATCAATTCAGATGAAGGCTCTTTCATAGAAAAAATATCAAAAATTTCATGAAAGATATTTGATAAAGTAATAACAGTAGAAACAGTCTCCCGATTTCTCTGAATATGAGCATAGAAATTCTCCAATGTAGATCCTGCTTGTGTTTTGCTGAGTTCACTGTTGGCCCCAGAGGACTAAGTACCCTCTAGGATCATAATGCTCCCAGGCTATCAAATTCAAGTATGGTTTGGTGGGGGAGAGAAAAGCTATATTAGTCTGTGTCTTTCCAACACTGTCTCTTTTATCTAATAACAAGCTTTCTTGCTATCAGATTTGGCTACAAAGAGGAAAGAATCAAGTAAGCAACAGCTAGGACTCTAAATTGGGGCACCTGGGAGAGGTTCGCTACCCCATTCATTGCATTGAAAGCTCCCTCCCCACTCCCTGGATTTTCTTTGTCATTTTGGTGACTGGAGCCAGTGGCCATACACATGCACAATGATGTCTGGAGGCAAAGAGGATACAATGTAAAGTGTCAGAATTCTAAGAGCCAGTAGTGGTGATGGCCAGAGTTATCCCTCTGCAGGCTGAAGACACAAAGCCTTAGAAACAGGTGCCAGAGAACCCACAGCTAAGCAATGAGGAATAAAGCCAGAGTTCCAACAAAGGAAGGAGCAGACATGCCAAAGGAGGCATGAAGCACATAAAGGAGAGAGAAGAGAAGAGAGAGAGAGAGAGAGAGAGAGAGAGAGAGAGAGAGAGAGAGAGAGAGAGAGAGAAACTGGATTTTCTGATTACATATCTAGGATAGACAATCATTTTCATGCATTGCTCAGAATTTTCTAGAAAGCCAATCTGATATATATTTTGGGGGAATTTTATATTTTTTCAAAGGTATATTTCCTTGACAGAAACATCTTACCTGAAATGACTGCCTCACTTAAATCTTTAATAATTTTCTTCTTCCCTCCAAAAACAGATAATATAGGCTCTATATTATCTAGCTCTGTGACTATCTTTATGTTTAGTCCAGCCAACCATCCCATATCCAGGATCCATTCTTCCTCATCCCAAGTCATGTAGCCTGCTTGCTACAAGCTATCGGTGTATTTAAAGTTCAGGCTCTGAACCACATTAATTCATATGGGCACTTGGCACTACCCTAAGGCAACATGGTATGTGTAGGCAGTGGTGCTGAATGCTGATGTCTTCACTTTGGCGTCCTGCCATTCCCTGGGGGAAACAGCCCAGGGAGCAGCTGTGTGGGCTGATAAGGGCTTCTTTGCCTTGTCAGACCTCTCAGACACCAGCTCCAGATAAGGGTCAGGGACAGGAACCCACACCTTTACCATGTGTCAAGTCTTCTCCTTAGCCTCAGGAACACTCAGGAACACCTGTTCAAGTCAGAGGGTGAAGCGAGCATTCTGTTCAGGGGACAAATGAATTGTATGTACCCTTTCTCAAACTACAGGATGCAGTTTTCTACTATGTCTGAGATTGTTGACTTTTTACCAGTGTTGAGACTTTGGGAAAGATGCTTAACGTTTCAGTTCCTCAGTCTATTAAGAAAGAAGTATTATGTCCTAATCTAAGTAATAACTGAGATATTACATGCAAAACCCTTAGAATAGTGTCTGGACACAGCTTGGATTTAATAAATAGAACCTGCATTTACTGTTGCTAAAACATTGAATTTCTCTAAAGATTTTTTACATCTGTTGAGAAAGGAATCCAACCATCTACCCTGTGGTCTGCAGGTCCTGTGTAGTCTAGGAGGGCTGTGGCCACTCCCATATAACTTCCTTGACTGTTAGATGAAACCAACACAAAACTAGGGTCACCAAGCGGGGAATCTGTAGGAGACCATCTGGTCTGAGTCAGCATGGAAGTTGACCAAATATCACCATCATTATATCTCTCCTGGTAGCTTGATATAAGCAGACTCAGGTAGCTTGAAGGGTGGGAGGTGGTATCTGTCACCATATTCTAGGAGACTCCAGCAGCCCTCTGCTTCTTGTCCTCGTTGCTTTTCCACTGGTATGTTAAAACACCATGACCAAGGTGACTTGTAAAAGAAAGCACTTAACGTGGTTTATGGTGGAGGAGAATTAACCAGTCAAGGATGGTGGGGTGTAGGGCAAGCACACTGTAGGAGCTAGGTTATCATATATGAAGCTTAGGAGAATGAATGTTGACCAATGTGTACAACCTCCAAGTAAAGCAGGAACTCTATGTAAACTTCTCAAGGTATGGATTCGGTTCACACTCGTTTCCTTCAGCTCTAGAATTACTGACTGCCTTAGCTGTATCTCTGAAACTCGGAAGAGCCAAGATCTCCAGGGACCTATCCTTGAATGCGTGACCTTTAGTACATCTTGAATTCTTAGGGAAGTTTCAACAAGAATGGTACCCCATGACTCATATATTTGAATACAGTTAGTGGAGCTGTTTGAGAGGTGTGGCTTTGAGAGAGGAGGTATGTCACTAGGAGCATGTTTTGAGGTTTCACAGTGTGATCTTAGCAAGTATGGTCTTAGGAGGTTGTTGGGTCAGAAGGATTATTGCCTTTTATATCGACTCTGTCATAGAGGCACCAGAAAGGTACCGTACTGTATCTCTTCCTGTGTGCATGGACATAACAAGAAAATGCTACTTCTGAAGAAGCTGGACCTTGCCAGATACTGAGTCTGCCTGTATCTTTATCTTGGCTGTGAAAAATAAACTTCTGTTGTTCACAAGCTGCCTAATTCACATTAAGCCATTGGAGCTCATATGCACTAAGGCAACATCGCCCCTGCCCTTAAAACAATGAGATTCTGCTACATTTTCGGGGACAGAATAACAGAAATCTCAGTCAAGTAACATGCAAGACAGTCATTTCACTGAGCAGCTATTGTGTACATGGCACTAGTCTATACTCCCCAGAATATGCTGAATTATTTAACATGCAGAGCAAGCACTGTGAAATTAGCATTATCCTTCCAATTTTACTACTGATGGGATAGAGTCAGAGAGGGTGAGTGACTTTATCAAGGTCACAGAGCTAGTGATGCATTGCCAGGCAGGGCTCTGGCTTCTGTCCAAACTGTGACAGGCTTGTAGGTGTCAGCAAAGGGATGATGTCCAAGACAGTTACAGAATTATTGGATCATAAATATTCATTTTGTCCTTGTTTTCACAGTGGAGCTTAGGGTTTCTAAATATTTGGACTTTTATTTGCAAACCAACAGGATTCTACCACTGATGGACTCCGGGGGCCTAGAAGTCACTCCTACTTGGTTATCAGACCCACATGACCTGTCTGTAGGGTCAATGCTTTTGCAGTTGTGGCGTAAACACTGGCCAGCAGTAGCAACCTCCAACTTTAAATAAAATTATTGATGCTAAAATTAATTTTCAGTTATGATAATAGAAAGTACAGACACATATGTATAGCCCTGTCATTTGGAAAGTACAGACTTTCTTTGACTCTTGGGATAGTTATATATGGTGAACAAAATAGTACAACCACACACAGGAAAACAAGAAAGCTTTGGAGGGGGCACAACACACCAAGGAGTAAGGAGGTATGTCTGCTATATCCATGGCCTATTACAAGTCTAGCACTCATTCTTAGCACTGTCTATCCTACCATTCATGCACTCCACACAGAAGCATCATAGTAAGGCTCGCTCTAGGAACAGCCACAGACACCAGCAAGACCACCTTACAGCAAGAATTATGCAAGGCCCAAGGAAAATTCAGAGCTGAGGACAGAGTGATTCTAAATGGAGACTTCCAGGGATAAAATCAGCTCCCCCTAGTAGAGAGAGTCCAAAGTCCTTTTGGAGCAGCACAAATTTTCTCCCAGGATAAGACTTGGGGCAGGAGGCAGTCCAGGAAGCAAACAGAAATATTCTTACAAGTTACCAACTTTTTAATTTTGCACTCTGCAAGTCTCTTAGCACTAGCCTCTTACATCTGAAGAAGAAGGCAGAAGTAGCCTACAGAGGGGATGGTTACTACCATCTGCCCCAGGGAATTTCTACAGCTTCTTTGTAACATGGCTGCCCCATGCATAACCCCTTGATGCTATTTCTCCTTTCCTAAACTTTATAGAGGAAGGGCTTGCACCACTGTGGGGTCAAAGAAAAGGACAGTTGGTTTGTAAACAAGGGAAGCATTCAATCAAGTAGTCTAATGCAATGTAAACTCATAAAGTAATTAGCAGATAAAGTATGTTGTTTGTTTGATCTTTTATGTTATATTTTTGTTCATTCGAGCCAATGAAGAAAATAGATCTTGAAATACAGAGCGATCGAGTTTGGATCACGTTTTAGTTTTGAAACCTACAGGCAAATCATATTAAAAATAAAAGAGCAAAATAGAAAATCCATAAATACACATGGTAGAGAAAGTCAATGTCCTTGAAATAGAAAAAGTTCTCGTGAATCAATAAAAAGGATGGTCCTACCTACAGAAAGAAATGAGAAGTGAAGGAGTCCACAAGGATCACCAACGGGTGAAGTGATGCTCAACCTCACTAGCAATCAAATACAAGCAAGTTTCAGTTCAATATCCTGGTGTGCTTTTCTAATAGTGAGGAGAGATTAACATGATAAGAGAGATGGCTTAGTTGCTAAGAGCACTGGCTTTACTTCCAGGGGACTCAGGTTTATTCTTAGTGCCCATATATATATTCATAACCATCTGTAACTCCAGTTTTAGGGCATCCCTCTTCTGGCCTCTGCTGCCACTTCATACACATGTTGCATAGGCATATATGCAGGAAAAACATACACATAGGATAAAAATAAATCTCAAAAAAATTAAAGTGATAACAGAGAGTATTGCCAGATGGACAGTATGTTCACTGCTGATGTGACTGTAAATCTCTTTTCTGGGTGGAAAGAACTGACCTCACAGCTGGAGGTCTCCTACATGAACTCGGTATCGGGAGAGGCTGAAGCTAAATTGCAAAAAGAAAACAAAGGCAGTTATATCCAAATCTAACTACAGGCAAGCACAGTGATCTTAAAGGAATAAGAGAGTGGACGTCTACTACAAAGGAGAATCTATCTCAGGAAATTGAACATCCTTAGAATTAAGATTCCACCACAGAATTCATCTTATTTCTTAATGTTATATGTGTGGGTGTTTTGCACATCTGTGCAATGCCACTGGGGGCCAAAAGAGAACATTAAATCCCCTGGAACTAGAGCTGTGAGCCACTCTGTGGGTGCTGGGAATTGAACCTGGTTCTTCTAGAAGAGGAACCAGTACTCATATTTATGGAGCCATCTCTCTAGCCCAGAATTCCTATTGTCTGTAGCTCAAGTGTCATCTCCGAGGATGTTATCCGTATGTGGCAAAGTCAAATATAAATTTCTTAAGAAAAGCAGTATCTTCAGGATCTAAGAATGAAAACTAAAGCTTTCACACTTGGAGGGAGAAAACCATGTATTATTTGAACAGTCTTTTGCTGAGGACCTGCTGTGGGCTGGGTGCTGAAATGAAGAGCCCACATGGAGGCTCCAGTCTTTTGAAACAGGTTATGCTTTAGTATGAAATCCTTCCAGGGTTTGCATTGAAGCCTAACTCTGTAAATTGTGGAATCTTTGGGGGAGGTGATTATGTCCTAGGTGCTCCATCCACATAGGTAGATTGGTGCCTTAAAAAAGGGCTGGAGAAGACTAGTTAGCCTTCTGCTGTCTGCCACCTGAAGACACAATATTCCAGGTCCCACCTTGAAAGAAAGAACTTGATCTCCAGATGACACTTAGTAGGTTGTCGCTACCACTGTGGACTTCCTAACTTCTTAGAACACTAGAAATCAAATCCGTTTTCTATAATTACAGCAGGCGCTTTACCAGATGAGCCATCTCCTCAGCCCCCGTAGCAGAACTCTTTAGGGACAAAAATACGAAAGGCACATCATTACAATAGTTGCAGCATGCAAAGGCTGAATCTTGCCAACATCAGGCTATTGCAATAAACAGGGAAAATTGCATCCCAATCACAGTAGAAAACCATGATGAAGAAGATTGAATAGAAACAAAGCTTTCCAGATACAACAACATGGGCAACTATCACGTGGGGGCAAACAGCAACCTCAAGTTCCAAGAACCCAAGAAGAAAGATTTTAAAGTTCATTCAGTACAAAAACTAAGAAGTTTGAGCAGGAGAGAGCCTTCTCATGCTGACCGACCCACGCCACACTCTTAAGAGCCTCCCATTAAGGAGTCATCTCACCGTGAGAACATCTCTGAAAAAAAAAGTACATTCTCTCCAGGCCACAGCTGGCTGCACCTGATGACAATGATCAATGGCTCTATTATGCAGATTTGTCTCTGGCTCTGGTCCTGACCACCAGACAGCCCAGTTGCCTGTCTGGAACAGATATGCTAGAATGCTCTGCCCACAAACACAGTAAACTCTCTGGAGAAGTTTTTCCCCTTAAGTTGGTTTGTTGCCACCACTGCCCTCAAGAATCTTCACCCTTTCGGTGTCACCTCCTGAAGAGAAGTCTGATCAAACGTAAGGAGCCCAGTCTTTGGTTCAAGGTAGACATTAACATTACTCATGGCGGGAGATGGGAGTTAGGAGTCTCTTCACTGGGTTGGAGGAACACACTAAGGCAATGTTCCTAGACAAACAGCCTGGGAATGCAAATCACAAGTGAACTTTTGTACTATGGAGTCTGGTGGGGAGAGAGAGAGAGAGAGAGAGAGAGAGAGAGAGAGAGAGAGAGAGAGAGAGAGAGAGAGAGAGAGAGAGAGAAGAGAGAAGAGAGAAGAGAGAAGAGAGAAGAGAGAAGAGAGAAGAGAGAAGAGAGAAGAGAGAAGAGAGAAGGAGAAGAAGAGAGAGGTGACTTGGGGTCAGATAACCACACCTTGAAGCTCCGATAAGAGGTTCAAGCTTTGTGACAGAGGCTGTAGCAAGGCAACCCTGGAATTAAACCAGAGACTGACATTATCACATTTCCCATTTTAAAGAGAGAACACGCTGGTGATGGTCTGGATTCATGTAAAGAGAAGATACATAGCAGGAGAGAGAGGGAAGCTGTGGGCTGCCCGTCTCTGAGTTCAGTTTGCAATTACTGCCTTTCTCTGATAACTGGGATAAATGGCATCCACACCACAGTGCTTATGCTCAGAAAAATCCAACCTGTCCCTATGCTGAGCAACCTGTGCTGGAAGCTCTTAAGGGCCAAAGGGGTCATGCACAGTATGGAGTTGATGGAGTGGAGTGGAAAACCAAGGAGTGCTATCCAGCCAGTCCCTGAGCTCAATGGCACCCTAACTCTACCAATGCTGAAGTTTAATGTTGCTGCAGCAAATCTATTCATGCCTAAGGACAGAGAAGTTCCAAGCAGTGACCTCCCCTCCCCTATACTGTTCATACTCTTCATACTCTAACACATGTATGCATTCATGCATGCTTGTTTGTGCTTTCTTTTCTAACCACATTAGTTAGAATACCAGTAGACACTGCCCTTTTATATGAATGAAATCTACATATCTTGGTTCACCTGACGCCCTCTGCTTGGCTCCACAATACCTCTTTCTTTCTCTCTTGCTCTTATAGCGTAATGAGCATGCTGTTCTTGTTTAGGGTTTGGAGCTACTTGCCCTGACCTAATTAGCAAAAGAGTCCTGTGTCCTCTTCATACGGGGATCTAAGGATTGTATGTTAAGGTAGGTTCATGAGCACATTCTAAAGCCATGCTCTGTAAGCTTTCATGTGCAACCAAATAAAACTCTGAGTGTGTCTAGGGGCTGAGCCTAGCATCCTGCAGTTCTCACACATCCCCAGGTGATTCTGATACTACTCCTTAGTGGCTCAATTCTGACATAGCCAGCTGTGACTGCCATAGACTCTGAGCTCTTTGTATCAATTTGTAAGTAGCACTGGGGTTAAAATCAGTGACCTGGGCCTATGCCACTTGTCAGCCTTGCAAGGAGACATGCCTCAGTCTGTCACCTATAAGTGGTACCCTGTGAAAGACATAGCTAAGACATGAAAACTTGATGGCTTTGGAGGAATGCATGCAGAGGAGGAGGATGCCATCACAAAGTAGAGGGGACAGTACTGTTTATTGGTCACAGTTATAACACTATGAGCTCCTTTGTAGGACAAGCATAGTGAGTAGTATGGGAATCATAAATCTTGTAGGCGGTACATAGTAAGGTGAGGCCATCAGAAAAGAGAAAGGGCCAGGCTGTTGAAGACTCCTATGCATTACTTTCTAACTGACGGATACTGACAGTTGATCCCTCTTTATCAGGTCTACAACAGCCCCACTGAGCCATGATACTAGGAATACTACCTAACAGTCCTTTGTTTTCTGTCTCTGAAGCCATCACTGTGGGAGTCTTGTGGTAGTAAGAATCTAGTAGAGCATACAGGAAGCTGAAATGTTGCTCTCTGGCTGAGAAGAGGTGAAGAAAAAAAATCATACAAGCTAGAGGACATTTTTGAAGAATTAGTCAACAACTCTTTGCTTCTCTGACATTTCCCCTTTCTCTGCTTTCCTATTAAAAATGAGTAATCTGAAGCTGGAGGGATATCTCAGTGGTGAAGAGTACTTGCTCTTATAGAGGAACTGGGTTCAGTTCCCAGCACCCACATGGCAGATCACCACTTCCTGTAACTCCAGCTCCAAAGGAATCTGATGCCCTCTTCTGGCCTCTAGGCACCATATGCCTGTGGCCCACATACAGACAAGCACACACAAGTGTACTTTTTTAGTAAAGGAGGAACCCACTCTGTATTTATTACCTCAAGAGGATCTTCTTAGGTTTTATAATGACTAAGATTTTCATGCTTTGGGAAGTAGGAAGAAGGCCGGAGTCCTCTATTGGACTTTCTCCCAGTGTTCTGCTCAAACAGGAGAATCTGAACCAGGCAGTAAATGAAATGCTCTTGTTCAGATCTTCCATCCATGAGCTGGACATGGAAGAAAGAGACATGGAGGGCATCATTTAGTAGAGCTGGAAATGGATGGAGTCTAAGTGTATTTCAAGTCTGCAGATCCTGGGCAGCACTCGTTACATAGAGATAGATGAGAACATGATGGTTCTCATACCACATGGTACCCGTGCTGTCTAGGACAGTGGGAGGAGCAGAGGAGGACCATGTAATATCTATAGCTGAAGTTAGCATTCTTTGATTCCTGTCTTGACTCAGATGCTAACTTACTAATGATCCTTGGCCAATCATGTATTCCTTGGCTTTGGTTCTTTTCATTTGTAAAAGCCAGCATCTGAGATGTGTTGCAATGAAGATCCTTTCATGCCATGGGAATTTCTCTTCTGATTCTCCATTTTTGTTCTTGTCTTGTAGTTAGAGATTCAGTCTTGTGTTAGTCACATGCTTTCTGCATCCTCCACATGAAGATCTGACTTACCAACACGATCAAGCTCCATGCCCAACACTTGGCACAATGTCTGGGCCATAACTGCATATCTGCAGGTTCACTGACTACTTGCTGAACGGACAAAGCAACTGACAAAGGCAACCTGGCTAAGATGACTGGAAGCTCCACTGTGCTAGCTGAGGAGTACCCTGGAGGTTCAAACTGGATGAATTTGAAATCTCAACCCCACCATTTACCATCTCCCTGACCTTTTACAACTCCCTTAGGCTTCATTTCTTTATCTTTAGGGTCCAGATACTGAGGAATTTACCTTACAACATATGTAAAGGTCAAGACAATTAATGAAAAGCACTTAAAACAGTTCTGGTACCCAGTAAGTAGTTGACACAGACCATTACATTATATATGTACATGTATAAACAGATTACAAGAGTCCCATCATCACTATGCATGTCACCTGTAGAAGAATATTCATTGAGAATTCTACCCAAGTGGATAGATATGCGATACTGAACAAGCTTGGTTTAGCCAGTCTTGAGCGTAACTGGTCCACACTTGGTCCTTCTGTGCCTCCAAAGCTCCATGTTTGTGTTTGGAACGCCACATTTTCTCCGTAGGATGCATAACTTGCCCCTGCTTTCACATTCATGCATCCATAGCATATTAGGCCACCAGTCTCATGGTCTACCTTCTCTTCACCCACTTTTGCTCTGGGAGTGTGCTTCTATATTTGGGCATATTTGTTTAGCATGTCTTTGACAGATACCCCACATTTCTCTTAGCAGTTTCTTGTCTCAGGTTGGCCTTCTTCATGGCAGACCCCCCTTGCCTTTCCTACAGTGAAATAGATAACAATGTTCTAGTCATTTCTCTCCAACAATATACAAATTCCAACCATTTCCTCATAACAGAATTAAAATGAAGAAACAACTAGTGTGAGTCACTTGGCACAGCTCAGCTGATTATGATGTCCTGGTCACTATTTGTTGCTGAAACTCAGAACCACTTGGCACAGATTAAGGCAACTGCTGCCTTACTTCCCAGAGCTTCAAATCTCCCTCTCAAGATTCCCACTGTTACCTGAACTTCCATGGGTATCCCCCCACCTGCCACCTTGCCATCTCTACTCTATGTGGCCTAAGAGGAGCTAAAGAGTCTAGTGCCCCCTTCTCTTGCCCTCAGCCCTGACTGTGAGACTGGCCAAGTCTTGAAGCCACTTAATTGTAATTTCAAGGCAATTTGAACTCCTTTCCTCTCGGGGATAGATGGAAAAGCCAAAGTCTCCTGGAATCAGCATGTGGAGCTCCGCAAAGAATTAAGGTACCCTTGTGTCCTGCTCAAACCCCCTGTGAGACCCACTGGATAATCAATTTCACACTTCTGTAAAACTGATTGGAATGTGATTATAAAGCCAGGCAGAACATTTTCCCTGGGCTTTAAAAAAACAAAGCCCCATTACA
This sequence comes from Arvicanthis niloticus, assembly GCF_011762505.2. Classification (NCBI taxonomy): domain Eukaryota; kingdom Metazoa; phylum Chordata; class Mammalia; order Rodentia; family Muridae; genus Arvicanthis; species Arvicanthis niloticus. Next base: position 131,098,518 of record NC_047659.1, read on the forward strand.
GAGGAATATAGAGTGCATAATGTGTGCCTATCACCAACATAGAATTCCTGTCCGTCTCTGGTCCCCTGGGTTCTAGCACCAACTCTCTCAAGACTATAAGCTCACTGTATGGTCAGTAGTGCACTAAGACTTTGGGCTTAACTTGACTTGATGGGCTCTCAGATTTTGTAGAACTTTGATTAGGAAAAAAGCAAAACTTTGATGTGGGCCTGGGTATGAAGCGATATTCCTGCTTCAGTCTTCCTACCTCTCACTCCAACATCCCGAGACTCTCATTGCCCTAAATCATTCTGCCTTTTCCACAGGATAGACCTGTCTTCAACCAAAGATTCCTTCTTAGCATTCATATGAAACAGATGCCATTTGGTAAGCCAGGTAAAGATCAGGATTAGCTGTGTATTGTTTCCTCGGAAAGGAGGCCTGTCTGGGCTGGATGCCTATACTTCTCCTTCTCCTAACTCTATAGCCATGTACAGGTATCAGCACTTGTGGGCATAGTACTGTGAGTTTCCCTGTTGGACATTGTACTCCAGTGAGAAAGGCAGTTTCGTCATACAATGATGAAGAAGAAGGCCAGCACAGGGAGGAGGAAGGGCCCACTTACTCTTAGGGTTCTTGGTCAACTTTTTCCCATGATTTATCTAGCCCTGTCTCATATTTCTTCTGGTTCTCCAACAGGACCCTGAGCTCTCTAGCAGCAGAATATCTTCCTAATTCATTTTGGAATACTGGACTATTACATTAGCTGCCTCTCAGGGGACCTTTTAGATCCATCGTAGGATGAACTAATGTAACTTCTTTGAAGTCAGGCATGGCAAGCTGACTTGCTTTTGGCAAAGAAACATGAGCAGACGCGACCTGTGGCATCCATGTCAACCCTTAAAGGACTACAGGCTGACTTGTCAAATTCCCTCTTCACTCTGCCATATGAAGTGATAATGTTCATCACAATGGCAGCTCAATCAGCTTGAATCTTTGAGTGGCTCTGGTTGTCACTGCTTCATTATGTATGGGAAATGAGTTTATCTAGGAAGTTGCTGCCTAGCTGCATAGTATGAACAAAAGATGAACTCTGGATACTTAAACATTTAAGACTTGGGGGTTTGGTCATTAGTATAGTGTAAACTAGCTGTTCTAGTCTATTCTCTAGCCAAAAGCATCCCGAGGGGAGGAAGAGTTGACTTGGATTATATACCTTGATGTCACAATCCACCATTGAGGGAAGTCAGGGCAGGAGCTCAAGGTGTGAACCTGGAGGCAGGAGCCATGGAGGAATTGTCTCTGCTGGCTTATTCATTGGCTAACAACCTCGTGCTGAGCTAGCTTTCTTATACAGCCCAGGCCAAGGAAACTGCACAGCCTATAATAATGTAGAAAGGAGGTAGCCTTCCTACATCACTCAAGACAATCTCTCACAGATACACCCAGAGAACAACCTGGAAAAAAAGGTGGCTCAATGAATGAGCCAATTTCCCTTTTATTCCGAATCATTCCAGACTTACCAAGTTGACAGTGCTAACTTGGACACTAGCCTAAGCTGAATGATACAGACCTTACATGTTGCACAGAAAACACGAGACAGGAAGGGATAGGGAAAGAGGAAGAAGAAAGGAAGGGAGGGATAGAATGAAAAAAGAAGTGTGGGAGACAGTATTAGAGGAAGAGACAGGGGAAAGAAGTAAATGACAGAATTAGTTTTCAGCCCTCTTTGGGGGTTCGCTTCTAATTTGGATGTTTGGAAACTATGGTTCATCTTGCCCTGCCTCCTTTTGTCTCTAATATTCTGAGAACCCTGGGAGTATTCGGACATAAAATCTATGCTTCTTTGTGTGGAAGAAAATTCCATTTTCTCAAATCTAATGCATAACAGAGCAAAATTTTTAGAGAAAGGTGGCAGCGAAATGAGGCAGGAAACAAAGCAATTGTGACTTTTGGGCAATATATCCAAGCCATAAAGATTTCATTAGGCTCTCTAATACATTGCTAATGAAAAATCAGACCATTTCCTATTTTACCTACGTTCTGAACATTAGAATCAACTTGTCTTCCCAAGCTTTGCACTCCATTTACATTAATTAGAAAGTTCCATATTAAGGAAAGCTTTTAATGGGCTGTTATTGTAGATGATTTTACTGGTGAGTTGCATTGTTCTGTTTAATAGCACATAAAATGGCATCTATAGAGGGGGCTTTGATAAAATTGAAGTTTTGATGGACTTGGGCTGAACTGGTCATTGCTAATAGACTGGAGTTCAGGGAGATTTACCAGGAACACTTCTATAGCATCCATATGATTCTGCCCCTACGGTGTTTCAACTAATATTGATATAACAGGAAGATATAAGAATAAATGTGAGCATGTATATTGTCCTCTTCTTACTACAATGTTGGGTTTAGGACAAGGGCTTAGCTAACCATATTGTCAGAATGCACTAAGCAACATGGTGTTAGCTCTAGGAAGAATTCTAATAGGGGCCATTTTTATTATAAAATGTGTGTTACATTCTACTAATCGAGAGGCTATGCGTTTGTTTAGGAATTTGGGTGGAGTGCATAAGGAAGTAGATAGGACAATAGAAATGAAAGATTTATCCATTTGAATTTGATGTGGTGAATATCAGGTGGTTACTTTCCACTGTTGCATGCTTCGTCACTATGGGAATTCAAACTAAATGTGGACTCATTTATCACATACTTATGGAACATGAACTGGCCCAGGGTCAGTGGTAATAGCTGGAAAGACAAGATTAATAAGCTCTAGTTCCTATTTCCTAGCAATTCATATTCCTGTGGAGCAGACAGACTCATAAACAGATATTTATACCAACAATATGTCACACAAACTAATAGAAATGCGTATAAAGTTGTCAGAACAAAGGGGTAATGAGAGGAGGGAGGGAAGAATACAGGAGGCCAGATGATGCTCTGGTATGCGGCCTGTTCTCCAAGATGAATCAGTAGGATGCTCAGGGGTAGAGAAGGTAAGACATTGTTTCTAAGTCAGGAAGCTGCTAAAACAGTATGGTGGATATTTCCATTACCTGTATCCATTAACTTATGGATGAACATTGGGTCACTCCATAGCTTGACTATTAGTGTGGTTAACACTACAATTAAGATGAGAATAAACACAATTTCTGTAAGATACTGATATCAATTTTATAAAAATAGGTCTCAAGAAATGGCATTACTAGGGTACATGTCTAATTTGTTGGCAAACTCTTCACTGTATTTTCGGTTTCTGCAGTGTTTTAGGTTTCCTTAAGCAGGATACAGAGTTCCACTATTATATAATGTGTGCTTCTTTCCCCACTTTCTTCCCACACTTGCTGTCTTTAGAGGTGCTTGTTTGCTTGGATGATTGCCTTCTTATCAGGTTTAGTTTTGACGTGCATTTCCACAATGATCAGTGATGCCCCATCATTGCCTGTACCTCTGGGCCATTCATCTGTCTCTTTGAAGAAACATCTATTCAAAGTCTTTGCTCACTTACATCAGGGTTCTGCTCTTGAGTTATATTAATTCCATCTACATTTTGAATATCAACAGTTTGTCAGATCTATGGTTTGTAAATACATCTTTGTCAACCTTTATACTTTGTGCTCTCTCTTCATTCTGGTGACTAGTTCCTCTGTTGTGAAAAAGCTTTTTAGTTGGCTGTAGCCCATTTTTCTAGTGTCACTTTTGTAATTTGTGTGTTTTTTTTTGGGGGGGGGAGGTACTTGTCTTTGTCTTTACTTTTGTTTGTTTGCTTGTTCATATCACATCCAAGAAAACCCTGCCTCAATCAGTGTCATGACTCTTTTCCTCCATATTTGATAGCTTCGGGTGGGATGAATGTTTAGTCTACATCATGACGTTTAAATCTTTAATCTATATTATTCATTGTTAAAATGAGAAATCCCTGCCATTCAAGATAGCATACATGAGCTCAGAGGTCATTTCAGTAGGTGAAATAATCCAGCCACAGAAGTGAACATGCATGAATTCATGTATGAGGCATCTAAAGTAGGAAAAGCAAAAGATGTGCAGGGCAAAGTGATGATCGCCAAGGGTTTGGAGGAAGAAGAAGTAAAAAGTCAATTTTCAACTAGAACACTGTTTGATGATTCAGTGCTATAGGAGAGTAAACTCTAGAATCTTTACAATATTATGCCTACAGTTGATAATGCTGTTTTGTATACCTAAAACATGCTAAAGAGGTAGATATTATATTAACTATCCTTATCATAACATAAGTAAAATAAATAGCTACCTTCATTCCGAAAGCCAGCAAACACTAGTCCACTTCATACCACACATATAAGGCAGAAATCCATTACTTTATACACATATGCATGCTCACACACGGTAGGCGAAGTAATCCAGCCACAAAAGGACACATACGTGATTCCATTTATACAAAGCATCTAAAGTAGCAAAAGTAAAAGATGCAGCGAATAGAAGGATGATTGACAGGGGCTGGGAGGGATATATACCAAAGAAAATGGACAGAGATGGAGAGTGGTAGTCCTGCAGAGCTCAGACATGGCTAGAACTCAGGATGAAATGGAGCAACACAAGAGCAGTAAGGCTGGAGCCTAGAAACGGGCTCTTCCCTTGGAGCTGGGATGCTGTTATGCTGTGAGACTTTGGGAGTAATAACAGATATTAGTTAGAGAGTGAGAGTAAGAATTTTGTTTCTGGTCATAATTACCTAATTGGAAAATTACTATGAGTCCAATAAGAAATTATAGGAGTCTAACTAAAATAGGGAGGTTAAATTGAGGGACTCTGAAGTTCCCCTGGATGTGAAAGATGAAGATTACTTCTAGGCCAGGCTATCTCCTGTATTTCTGGCAGATCATGTCTGCAGGAGGCTGGGAGGAGTTAAACTGGACAATTTACGTGAAAGGTGGACATGTCACATTTATACTTTTACAGTATATCTGCCATTGCAATTACCTCATATATCTTCCTAACACTCCTTTAAGGGGAAATTATCATGTTCATTACAAATGAGAAAATTGATGTTGGTTTGTGTGTCCAAGACCAGAGACCTGATGCCAAATTTGACTTAGCAGTCATTTTGTTTTCCATACTAGATCCTCTAATTTTTTTTCTTAAGATTTTAGAATTCTAAGCATACAAGATAATTCTTGTCTGTTCAAAATTTGAAATAAGACAACTGTTAGTGGAAATTATTTGACACTACACTCAACCCGGCTATACACTCCAAACACATTAAACTTATTCATAGAGAGTCTACACAGTATCTATAAATATCTTTCCAATAAAAGTGAGGTCATGTATTTCTGAGTGATAATACCCTGCTTGGGGCAGTGATATAAACCAGCAGGCTGAAGGCCAAACAACTTTAACCAGCCCAGAGATTCAATAAGTTAAAATACGTTTTGGAAGACAGCTTCAGGCTACAACTGCCTTTTTTGGCAATTCTTACTAGACACCTTATTCAGGACAAGCAGACCAACTCCAGAGGATGAACGTCTGCTTAAAGGGACATTGACATAGCATACAGGTAAGAGTTAAACATAAAATTATACTTTGGATGATTTTTGATATTGCTGTTTTTTTTAAGTTTATTTTTGGAAATAACTGTCAAAACTTTCACCACCACCACACCCCCCTCTTTTGAGACACCTCGACAATGTTTATTTGAGAACTTGTATAAGGCATGTAGTTCTATACTGGGGGAAACTTTGCCCACAGGGAACTTGTGGAACATTTGGAGACAGTTTTGTCTGTTACAATTGGAGGAGGGGGCACATCTGGTAGGTGGAATTCAGGGATGCTGCTAAAAATTGACAAGGGATGTAGAGGAAGTAACCCCACTCTAAAAAGTACCCAGTCCAAATGTTAATAGTGCCAAGGTGGAGAGGGCCCTACCTGGATTGTCAAACTAAATGAGATGTCTCCTGTTGATGGTCTTTCTGCTAGTTCAATTCTATATTCAGAGCACCCATCATCACATTTTGTAAGGATCTATTTGTGTGATTATTCATTGGTATGAGCTTAAATATGTCCTTTAAAAAGTCTGTGTTAGGTTTAGAAACAATACATACTGTGTTTCTATTGGGAGGTAAGGCCCAAAAGAAGGAGTTGGAGTTATGATCGTTCCCCTTAAATGTAATGCCAAAGATAGTTTTAAAGGTCCAAAGAATGGGAGTTTGATCTTTCCTCTCTAATCTTTTCTGCTGGTCTGTCATGGGATGGCATAGCTAACAGGCTCCTATTAGATGCCAACCTCTCAATATTGGATTCCTTAGCTTCCAGAAGAGTAAGCCAAAACATTGCTACTAATCACACTCTGCAAACTATGTGATATTGTACTGTAGCAATATAAAATGAACTCACTTTGTGAATAGTTTGCTGACTTACATTATTGACACTCGTAGAGGTTGACTGTAACACTCATCTCTCCTTTCACAGCATCATTGCTTCTAAGAATCAGAATCATTTCCTTTAAGAGCCACAACTGGACAAACTGAATAATTGTACTGGAGAGATTATGGGTGAAGGAAGAGAGATTTGCAAATCTTTTGGGAGGGAGGGAAGAAAAGGAACTGCCTGTGGATTCTAATGATTAGGAACAATTATTCTCTTCCTTGTAGATTCTTAGAGTCCACACCTGTGCCTCTCAGATGAGTTGCCTTTTATAATCAAATTGAAGCAAGAAAAAAAAAGAAAGAAAGAAGGAAGGAAAGAAAGAGAGAGAACAAAAGAAAGAAAGAGAGAGAGAGAGAGAGAGAGAGAGAGAGAGAGAGAGAGAGAGAGAGAGAGAGAAAGCAAGCCAGAGATTTCAATATGATAGCAAAGCTTGAAGGCTGGAAGAGGGTTCAGAGTTTCGGGGGCAAAGACAAGCTGCTCCAGCATCACCTTTTGAGTCTCTCAGGAAGCACAACCCAGGAATGTTCCTGTTGTTGCCCTTGGAGGGTTGGGAATAGGCAAAATCAATACAGGATCTAGCCTACTATCTTGGAGGGACCACAGACAAAGGTCTTTCTTGGAACTTCACGACGTAAGCATGTCAAGGGGGTTCTTTGAAGAGCCTGAAGAATGAGAGGCGGTTTGGAGGTGTTGCCAAACCGTGCCAGAGGGAGAGATTTTTTGTTACATTCTGCAAAGAAGAAGAAATCTTAGGCGATATTGCCCTGTTTCTCATCAAACAAGCAGGTCACACAACTGAAGACAGAGCTAAGTGTCCTGTCACAGTTAAATGCCATTGCATTTCTTTTCCATTAAAATGGGAGGGAGGAGGGGGTTCAGTGGATAGAGCATCCATACAAGTGTGAGGAACAGAGTTTGAATCTCTGTAATCCAGTGTAAAAAGCCAGACAGATGTAATAGCTGCCTGTAATTTTAGCCCCGATGAAGACAGGAGGAGATTCCCAGGCAAGACGAACAACTAGACCCACCAGAATCCATGAATTCCAGGTAGAGTGAAAGGGTAGCTTCAGTAAGTATAGTGTAGCATAATCTGCCCCATGCCCTCCCTCCTCCTTCCTGATAGCTTTCCTGCTATTCTATCAGACTCTATACCAGATGTCCCCCTTTTCACTTCCAGGGTTAATTTGCTCCCAGTAGGCTCTGCATTTCTGCTCTCTTGCTTCTATTTCAGCTAATTCTAACGGAGGCATTCGCTCTGAAACTCACTCAGTTCGCAGACAAACGTTTCTTTCTCGACTTTTGCTTAGACCTTGAAGGGAATGCCTTTGTTCCTTTGTTCTGTGCTAACTGTGAATCACTATGGACCTGAAAGGTAAGAGGGCTGTTAGCATATATCAAAAAAAGGAGAAAGAAGGAAAATGATAGGTTTTAATAAGGAAATGGAAGTTGACATTTTCTTCTACCAGAGTTTACTAATCTTTCTTCTGATGGTTTCTCAAAGAAATTGACTTCATTTTTCTTACCCCAAACCACATATTTACCTTCTCTTAAAAAAACAATTACTACCATTTGGCAGTGACCAGCATTTCACTTGGCCTGAAATGATTGCTATACAGTCATAGCTACATGGTTCTGTCCATATCTCCAGAGATTTGGGGCATCACAATGTGGATGGGGGAAAGCTGAATGGGCCCTGGGAACTAGGAGGGGGGCATCCTCCACAGACAAGAAACAGTGACAGACTCAAGGGGTGGCATGTAGTCAGAATGTGATGGAGACAGGCATAAGTAGCAGAATAGATTTAAACATTCCTTTCTTAACTCAGAAAAAAAAATAGGATATGCTAGGCTCATGGCTAAGGTATCTCTAACAAAAGACAGACCGACAAGAGAAAGGCACAGACAACTATTTAATAAAAGTTTTGTGTGACAGAGTCTTTAGAAATGAAGGCACAAAGATGTAGACGCCAGTGTAATTTCTGCTTAGATTAGAGGAAGACTGGACAGTTGTGCAGCAGTCTGATTAGACAAGGGCATAGCACACAGTAATTATCCATGATGTGAAGCATTAGAAAGACTTCCAGATTCTTCTCTGGGTCCCTTATTTAGTGATAAAGGCATTTCTTTCCTCCAGGAAGGGCACCAATAGGATGGCTGTAGGACTGTTGGCCAAGTAAGTTGGGTGAGTAGGGGCAATTCTATACTACATGATTGTGTGTGCCAAGGAGCCAGGCCCTGGATAGGACAATAGCCTTTTCTCCCTTCAAGGTCCCATCACTTTGTCTCTTAGAGTGCTCTACCTCCCCTCAGTCGCTCTCTCACTTCAAGGGCTGACCATGCCCTGTTCCTATAATTGGTAGACTCTTCTAATAAAGCCCATCTGCCATTTCTATTTGTTATAACACATAATTATGACATGGCATTCGTGTCTGAGTGTATACCATTCTATGGGAATGAAATAGTAACAACAGGAGAGAACCGTCATCCAGAGGGGCCACATCTGCAGAAACATAGAAATGTGCACATACAGCCCCAAACCCCTGACTATTGCCTTAGCTCAGCTGCTTCTGGGCTCCAGCCTGCCTGACATTACCAGCTCCCCTTCCTTCAACACTTGGTCTGGAACAGTAATTCAGTGTTCGCATTTACAGGCAAATCTCAAGCAGTTTTCAATCTGAAACACCACATGTATTTACATGTATGCGCTTAAAAATTATTTAACATGTTTGAAACCATGACTCTTTTATTAGTGATTTTTTTCTTTCCTTTTTAAGGGAGGGAATTTGACCACTGAAAGTTTCTGTACTTTGTCTCTAACTCCATTTCTCCCTTAGACCCTGCAGGGTTTTTTTTTTTTTTTTTTTTTTTTAACTGTACAATTTTTGCATAGCATGATAGCTCTTTAAAAACATATCAGTCATATTTTATCCAGATAGATTATATTCCTGAGTGCTTGAGAATCAAGTAGGGTACAGATCAATGGAATCTCAGCTGAAGACAAGCTGTGCTACAACCTACAGACCACACGTAAGGTAGGATTTTACCCAAATTTATGAGAAGTAGAGTAAAAATGTTTTAATCCTAGGATAACATTATAGGTCTTTAAGAGTCATATTACACAAAGTTGAAATGAAGACAGAAGAGATTGGTGAGAGGAAGGCAGCCGACTTGATGATTTACCTTCAAAATCCACACTAAGGTGTTTCTCTTTGGCAGATCCACATTTATCTTTCTGTTTTACCTGTTTTTTTTTCTTCTGGAAAATGATTTACAGAGCTGAATACTTCTCTTTATGGCCAGAGACACAGCAAATGTGACATCATATTCATCTTTAGGATAAGTAATGAAGCATTTTAGGTAACCTCTATAATGTCATTGTCTCATTGGTTCATGTGTGGGTATGTGACAAAATTCTGGCCAATAAGAAATTCTGCTTTGATGGCTCATACCTATAAACTCAGCACTTGGAAGGTAGAGAAACAGGAAGACCAAGAGTTCAAAGTCATGCTGGGCTACAGGACAGTCTGTCTCAAAACAGAATCAAACCACAACAGACATCAACAGAAGAATAAACAAACACAGACACTGTTTGATACACGTACCAACCACACTCCCCCCTAACTGGCATGCTTTATTTTCTATAGCTCCATCATAACCCAATTTAATAAGAACTTTTCATTTTAAATAATCTGAGTTTTGAGACAGGGTCTCATTCTGTACCTCAGAGCAGCCTAGAACTCATTTTATAGTCCATGTTATCCTCAAATCCATGTCACACCCCCTGTGAAAGCCTTCCTCAAGGGCTCTTATGACAAGCATAAGTCACCATGCAATAACTCATGACAATGTTTTAGAAATGAGGTTGGTAAAATGGTTTAGTGGGTAAAGAAACCTGTCACCAAGCCCGGGACCTTGGGGGGGGGGAATGGGGGGGTTGAGACAGTGTTTCTCTGTATAGCCCTGAATGTCCTGAAACTCACTCTGTAGACCCGGCTGGCCTAGAACTCAGAAATCTGTTTATCTCTGCCTCCCAAGTGCTGGGATTAAAGGTGTGTGCCACTACTACCCGGCTGCCCTGGGACTTTCTAATGTCCTTTGGCCTCTACTTATGCAAGCACCATGCTTTGAGTGAACCATATACATATACACACCATTGTGAACCTAGATTTCCTCAATTTTTCATAAGCAGGCTTCCCTCCTCATGGGACAGGTGCTGTCACCTCCTGCACACCACATTGGAATAGGACAGAAGCCTCACATCTTCTAAGATCCTCCCATTTGCAGGCAAGCAACTGCTTCCAAAGGGTAAAACAAATTCCACCCCATATACCTCCTTGACCTCCATGGGCTAATGTGTGTACATCCACACACTGACACATATACAAATTACATAAATTTCTTTAAAAATGCAATATAGTATGGCCTGGTTTTGTAAAGCAAACACATAAAAAAGACATTATTTACTGTACACTTAGTTTGTATCACTTATATTGTTGAACATTTCTTAAATCACCAAAATCACAGTCTAAGGAAATAGATACTAGCTCCCCACATAGGGGAAACAAGGCTTGAAAAATGTAGGTAATATACTTTGTGCCCAATAGCTAGAAAAGAGTTGAGAGTGACCCACTTTTTATCTAGTTTGAATATCAATGTTCTGTGATATCCTTCTATAGTGTGTGTGTGTGTGTGTGTGTGTGTGTGTGTGTGTGTGTGTGTTCCGTAACAAGTTGTTTAAAAATTGAGTAAATATACACAAGGGCCATTTCTTAATAAAACACTAGATAAACAAATAGCCAACAGGCATGTGAAACTCTCATTAAACTCATGGATAAAATGAAGTAAAATTAAAATGTTTTGTTTACTTTATACTAAAACAAAACCCTTAAGCAGCTGTACCCATAATGTATTACTAAAGATTACCATTTATCTGTACAAGGATTTATGTGCATTACAGTATTAAGTATAATAGTCAAAATGACCTAGTAGTAGGCACTGGTTAAGTAAATTATGTATAATACAATGATGGAGTATTATGTAGTCATTAAAATGATGTAAAAGATTATTTATGAGACATGAAAGTGATGAGGATATTATTACAAGAAAAATACAGGTTTTCAGATCGCACGTACAGCAAAATTCCAATAGAATGTCAACAGGAACAAAGCCTCTTTGCATATGTCTTGATTTGAATCTTAAAATTATGGAAGAAAGTCAACTTTAATAATAATAATTATGCCTGCACAGAAAGATCATGGGTGATAATTTTCCATTTATGTATTTTAATATAAAACCAAATCAGATTATCAATCAGTACTCTAACCTCAGTGGCTTAAAATGATAGTGATTTATCATCCTGTAAAACAGCTGCATTGGCTACTGCACTAGAATCGCCTGGGATCACTCAGACACCTGTCACCTGAAGGCTTGCCTGAGGCTGGAGGTTCTGAGACAGCCTTACTCCTTCTTGGCAGTAGACACTGACTCTTCCTTAGGAAGCTTTGTCAAGCCCTATGTACTAGAAAAAAAGACTCACACGTTCTGTACAAAATGACCCCAGAAATCAACAGGGCAAAACCAAACACTCTAAGACCTAGCTTCCTGACCTTCATAGCATCATTTCTGTCCTATTCTGTGAGTCAGAGAATCCCTATGTCAGCACAGACTTAAGGGCATGAAGAAAGATACATTCTCTCTCTCTCTCTCTCTCTCTCTCTCTCTCTCTCTCTCTCTCTCTCTCTCTCTCTCTCCTTGCAAGAGTGATAGTGGGGCAGGAGAACCTTTATTATAACACTCTGTGAAATCTAGCAACTTGATATCAAGTATAGTCAATTATTAACTACCTTTATCTCATTGAAAAAGGCCTTCTCAGGATCCTGTTTTGAACACAAATTAGGTCCCTCTTTAGATTTGTCTGAAATTTTCTGGAGTCTGATGACATTGCTCCACTAGGACTTTGTTATGCGTGGTGGTTCATTGCTGTATCATATTAGTTTATTATAAAAATTGAGATCGTCATAGTGACATAGTACATGCTCTGCTAGTGTCTTGGGAGGCATTCCGTCAATAGGATGAAGTGTCTTATATGTAGATTACCTTAGAGACTCATGCCTCTGTCCAAATGTAATAAGAACAAGGAAGAAACAGAGCTATTTTAGTTATTTTTAAATGAATCCCATGATATTGATAATGGAGCTGGTAACCATGGCAGCGTTGATCTCCACGTTTGGGTTGTCAGCATTCTCCCTTGGTGGAGATGGAAGAGCCTGTTCCTGTGAGCATCAGCAATGCAAGTCTACAACTCAGCATCTTCCAAGTATGTACCATGATAAGAAGTGGAGCAGTTGGAACTACAGTACCCTACAAGGTAACTGCCTACAGAACTGTGACTTTGATCTGGATGGTATTGTAGGAAGGCATCCCCAGTGCCTAGGAAGTGGGCGAACAGTGGGAAAGCTACTGAAGAAGTTTAGGTAACAATTCACAAAGAGGGCTGGAATCACCAGGGTGGGGTCTTTTTAAGCCCACACATTTCTGGATCCCGCAAAAGATCCTTATTTTGATGTGCATATGACTAGAATAATGTATCCTAATAAACTCTTTCAGGATAAGCCATTCAAACAACTTTGGAAAAATTATGGTCTAAACACAGGATATCCTGAGGCTCAAACCAGTTTTGGAGAATATTGAAAAGAGGCCGATTTTCCTCTCATGACCAGATTGTTCCAAGATATTGCTGTGAGCTGGGCAACATGGGATATATTTACTGACTCATTTTGCACAACTATTGCAACAATATGAGTTAAATGCAATTCTCTGGGTTCTAGTCGCCATTAACATCACTTTTTCACCCTGGAAAATATATTGTGTCTTTCCAAATCTGACTTATAAGATGACTCTGGCAATATCACCTTTGGTAAAGTGAGGATGGCCTATAACTGGGTTGCCTTAGCAACAAATAGGATTGAACATTAACAATTGAATCCAGATGGTCATTATAGACAGACAAAAAAACAGTCTCTGCTCACTTTGGAATGTGTCCACCATCCAGTAGTATATCAACTTACAACAGGGTCTCAAAGCATGTCATGTCTCCTCTACCTCTAGTCAGAGCCATAGATACAGCGTATCTTGGGTTGCATTACATGCTGACTTTATTAATGAGACCACAGGGCAGAGTACAACAGATCACTGACATCTAAGCAAAATGCTGGAATTTGATTTTCCCAAACCATATGGGACTCATATATGGCTTCCCCCTTCCTAGTAAGAATGGATCTAGATAGACACAGTTGATTGATTGATTCATTTATTCAAATATTTTTTTTTATCAGAGTCCCTTTTTCCTGGTCCTGTGCAAGATTCTAAGGATAATTGTGATGGCTACAATTTCTGCCCTCAAGTGTTCTGCCAGGAGAGCAGATGGTATTTAAATTCCTGCTGTGTTTGAGAAGAATTTCAGAAAGATATTCACAAGAAGAGAAGCCACATGACAGGACTACCCCTTTCAGAGTGAGTCAAAAAATGCAACCTCAAGGGACTAAATATTATTGGATATGGGATACTGGAAAAGGCAGAAACAATGTAGAAAGGGGTATCCTTTTAAAGAAATGGTGTTTGCAAGGGCCAAAACTAGATTTTTTTATGGTGTACTAAGGCCATGACAAGGATGCTGACATGATCAAGGATGGAAACAGCAAAAGGTGACTGGCAAGTCATACTAGGTGTTCAAGCTACAGAGAAGAAAACCGCCAAGGGATTTTGAGCAGGTAGAGTTGGTAGCAACTTTACTGGGCTGCTTCTGTAGTTGAGGCAAAGCTTACCAGATGAAGTTATAAGGGATACTTGGTAAGGAGGTGGATGTGGGATGTGAGAGAGACAGTGAAGCCTAAGATACGCCCCCACCACCACAACTTTCTGGCTCAGGAGTATAATTTCTACTTTTTATCAGGACAGGAATCTAAGAGCAGAAGTTTAGAAGAGCAGATTGGCTGACTCATGTTTCAGCTTAGAATAACTCAAATATAAATGTTAAAATACTAAGTAAATTAACCTTTATTTAAAAACATTATCAGGCTTGGCATTTTAATGTATCATAGGTTGAATTTCTCAGGAACTTAATGATTTCTTCCTCTATTCCCTCATCCTGAATACCATCACTTCCGAACACTCCCTGCTAAGACAACATGTAAGAAGTTCAGCAGAATCAAGCCAACACTTGATGTAAACCCTGGCAGGGTAGTAAGAAGCCTGGTAAGTGGAAAAAGTAGTGAGAGTGTAATATTCATATAGTAAGAAGTCATTTTTGAAATGTTTATCCTAATTTGTTTTTACTATAATAGAGATCATGTAAAGAGAATATATTATTTCTATACTGTTTTATAGTTAAGAGAACCATTTACATATGTACATACACATAGATAATACAAAGCAATGATGGGAGTCAGCTGGATCAAATACCATACAGGAACATAGATAAGTCTCCCTGAACTCTAAACCTTTAAAGAATAGCAGTGAGTACTACCATTGTGGTGCTTACTGGCTATAATGCCAGTGTCCAGCACTGGCTTAAGGATAGCAGGTTAGGAGGTCAGGCAGCATGCTATCAGTGTCAAGGCTGGTGAACACACATTTTGTCTTGGGACAGCCATATCCTTTGTAATATCCTGGGTGATCTCATTCCAAACAGGCTAAGAACAATTAGGAGAGGATGGGATACAGAATGGCACATTATTCCAGGTAAAGGATACATAGTGTAGAAGAGAGAAAAAAGAGAACTGAGGACTGAATGAAACTGGGCAACAAAGAAGACAGAGGGAGCATGAAGGGGACAGAAAGAAAGGTAAGGTCGTGAGTCCATGTCTCAATTTCTCATGTTAATGCTGGTTTTCGCACAGCCTCCCTGCCTTAGTCTTGGGGTCCATCTCATGCTTTCCAGCAAATCTCTCTCTTGATTAAACCAGGTGGAATGGGTTTCTATTATTTGGAACCATCTATGCCTGGGACAAAACAGATGAGGGTCTATTTTCAGATAATTGGGCCCAAGAGGCAGGAGACAAGCATGCAACCAACATATTTGTGAGAAATACAGAGATTTACATGCTCATTTTCAGAAAAATGTCCTATTTGCCTCTGGAAGATAAAGCATTACAAACAGAAAAAGGGAAACTGTGTGGAAAAGCCAAAGATTCCAGCATTAACCTAGTTCAGAGCAGGATCTAGTCTGACCCAATGACCTATATCCAATTATATACAGCCTCCATGTGGGGTTCAAGCACACAAGAAGGGTGACTCACAAATCTTGTTTCTAACAATGCAAGTGTGATAATGAAGTATGCTTTGGGTTATAGGCCATTTAATCTTAGAAACCTACATGGTTTGTCATCATCTATTACCAATAGTGCCTATGCTTTGGCTCTGGAGGGCTGTGGTGTGCATGTACATCTACATGTGTGTGTGCATGTATGTGAGTGCTTCTCTATTCACTCACAACTGTCTAGGTGTTAGAAATACAGCTTCATCATATAAATCCAAGGAATGTGAAATACTTAGATACAACAGTGATGCAATTTTAACATTTTGTCTCATTATTAAGTATACATGGTACAGAATTTAGGAAATATACCTAAGAAGAGGATAAAAGTTTTAGTTTTATTGCCCAGGGTAGCAACTCCATATATTCTCCTGTGGTAGCTCCTCACCTCACTCTCCCCTTTCCTGGTCTTTCATACATAGTTTCAGTCCCTCGTGACACAAATTTTTGTTAGATATGACTTAGGTTACATAATGCTTATTGTTACATAAATCTGCAATCTTGACACTTGAACCACATTATAAAGGATTTCAATTATTTTGTGATATTTCAACATGAGCAAGTATTAATTACCTAGCTGTTTTTCTATGTACACATTTCTAAGTTGTTCTAAACTGGTTGGTTGTGTAAATGAGTATGTTTTAAAAGTTGGGCTTTAAATTTTTTAGGGTGCCACAGATACACAATTTTCTCAACAGCTTCATAGAAGGTGGTACGTGGGTCCTAGGTTTCATGGTTTGTTATTGAAGTGTTTTTTTTTTTTTTCTAGTGATATATGGGTTAAGATATTTGGTGTCATGCTTAAATTTTAGTGTTAGAGAAGTCAGTTTCTTTTTATTCAAATGTTAAGACTCTGAGTCTTCAGGGGCTGGAGAGATGACTCACTGGTTAAGAGCACTGACTGCTCTTCCAGAGGTCCTGAGTTCAATTCCTGGCAACCACATGGTGGCTCACAACCATCTGTCATGAGAACCAATGCACTCTTCTGGTGTGTCTGAAGACAGCTACAATGTACTCATATAAGTAAAATAAATAAATCTTTAAAAAAAGACTCTGAGTCTTCAGTTGATCCCCAAGTCCCATCAGTATGCAAACATACCAGGTACTTTGTGACTACTTGGCTAGTTTCCAGGTCTTCAGAGTCCTGTAAAGAAGTGAACTATTGGAATAGGTGACCTGTTTTCATCATTTGACATTGGGAGCCATTCTGTTGCCCTTGGTACCTATAGCAATACTAGATTTTGCATGTCCTTTGGATAGGAGTCTACCTCTTCATCGCTCCAAGCCATCTGGGATTTTGCCTCACTATCAAAACCTACTTTGGAGCCCCATCCTGAGCCCCAGATTAACAAGGACTCTGAGTTCACGTGGGCTATTCCCTTTACATTCAGACTTAGAGCTATTCTCTACCTAACTCTACCAACAGAGGGTGACTATTCACTGAACACAGTTCTGGGCATAATGTTGGGTGAAGCTCTTCCCTCAGCCATGTCCATATGCATGATTAGTAGCTACTGGAACACAGGTGGAAAGGTTCAACTGACTTCTATCCTGGCTTAAAAGATATATGTGGAATCCATCACTCTTTTTCACTTATAGATGTCCCATCAGATCCTGCCAAGCACTGAAATTCCATGGGAAATCAAGAAGATGCCAGAAAGAACTCAGGACCTTGCACTGAGTGAGGAAGTAACCTCCACACACCTGTCAACACTCAACCAACTATTATTAGAAAACAGGACCTGTTGTTGTTGTTGTGATTTCCATTTGGGGCCCATGTTAAGTGAGCTAGGTTCATAGTTTCATAGAAAATGATTCGATCAAAATGAACTTGAAGTATTTGGCCTGTTAGAGAGAGGCCATATCCATCAAATTCAAGAGGTATGACTTTGGCCAACTTTTGGGAGGGGGCTCCATGTTCAACTTCTTAAAACAGAAAGTCTCTTCTCCATGGCTTGAAGAATGTCTCTAGACCTAACAGTTCTTTATATGAAAGATCTAAAGTAACAAGAAACTTTCAACCACAGGGGATGAAGAACACATTGGTAATTGATAACTTGGATAATATATGTAAGAGCACAAGAGCCAAAAATTACTGCAAATATGAAGAAAATTTGGTAAATTCAGCTGAGCGTGAGATTTTAAACTTTTTAGCAGTTAAAAAGCATTATTATATTTACACTTTGCAGATAGAATAAAAATGAACAAGCATATAAAGTTTGTTGTTTTCAATGTGGAATACTCCCATATGTTCATGTGTTTGAGTACTTGGTCCCCAGCTGATGGTACTGTTTAAGGAGGTTGCAGACCCTTTGGGAGATGGAACCTTGCTAGAGGAAGTGAGTCACAGAGGGGAGTCCTTGAGGTTTTATAGCTTGTTTCTACTTTCTGTCCATCCTCTGCTTCCGGAGTGTGGGAGCAAATGTGAACAGCCAATAGTGGGTGAAAAGTTTCGTTAGGCAGCATTGGAATTTTCCATGTCCAATAAGATATGGAAGTATTATCTTCAGCATTCAGGGCCTTACCATCAGCTCTTAGAGAACAACCAATAGCCTTGGCAATAGCCTGAGTTGTTTGGGGGTTTCCATGAGGCCCTTTTACCCAACAACTCAATTAGATAACCCACTTCTGGCACTGGATGTTTCATTTGGTGATGAGAGCTGTCTAGTTGGGGTCTTATCTCTCTTGTTATTTGGTGACTCCATTTTGATTTCTTTCATATACATATAGTATGTATTTAGGAAGCTTCTACAGTAGTAGGTTTCCACATGACCCATCAAATGTCCCTTAGTATTAGTAGTCACAACCTGTATCCCCTCCCTTTCCCTCTTCTTCCAGAATATATCACATGGAGAAGAAACTGCTTTCAATAAAAATCATAGATAAATTGTAGATTTTAAATGGAGAAGGCCTGGGGGTTATCTAGAGGGATGCTGGTATCAGAGATGAGGCTCTTGTATGTGCACATTGAACACAACAAAATGTTTATTGAGAAATGCAGTGTCTTAAAATTAATAAAATTTTTGATATAATGACAAAAAGAAGGAGGAAGAGGAGGGGCAGGAAGAGGAGGAAGAAGAGGAAGAGGATGTAAAAGGCTACCATGACTTCCCCATCTGCTGACAAGTCTTATTCTCCTTTGATTATCTGTGTCCCTATGAAACTAAGCTTTAAAAATCCTTCTTCTCCTACTTTGCTTTTGTCAGAGTTTGTTGTCACAGCAATGAGTGAGTAACTAAGGCAGAGATCAAGGAAAAACATCACATTATGCAACAAAGCATCATTTAGGAGAACAGTACTCATTTTAACTGAATGTACACTGAACTGAATATGTTTATAAATTCTCTTTCCCTCCTCTCTTTCCCTCCTCTCTGTCTCTTTCTGTCTCTCTGTCTCTCTCTGTCTCTGTCTCTCTCTCTGTCTCTGTCTCTCTCTCTCTCTCTCTGTGTGTGTGTGTATGTTTAAATTTCTTATTTCAATACAATCGATTACAGGAACAATTTTACAAGTCACATTTTGAATCTTCCCATGGTCATACTTTTATTTTATTTTTTTTTTTGCACGTGAATAAACGTTATCCTAAGTCTACAGACCTGAGATCATACAGAAGAACCCACAGACAATGGTGAACTAAATGCAAGAAATGAGGAAAAAAAATTTCATGCCCAAAGATCTAGAAGCAGCAAAAGATAAGTACAGGGGAATGCAATTCAAGCATTTCAAAATTACATATTAAGGAAAAAATAACAAAACAAATAAAATCAGGAGGCTACAGAAACTCAAAACAATGTCAAATAATACAAAGGCATTAAGACGTAAAGCTGGCCTTTGAGAAAAAAAATGAATCTTTGCTGAAACAAATAAAGACAAAGAGTGTAATATAAAATATTAAAAAGAAAAGGACATTGTAACCACAAGTAGGAAAGAGATTAAATGCATTTATAATTTTAAAGAGATTTTTATGTATAACCCCACAGCAACAAATTTGGAAACTAGAGAGAAATGTTTTTCCTGAGACAAAAAAGGAAGTAAAATTCAACCAAAAAGATGAAAAACCACAGAACAAGTTTTAAAAAATCAGTGAAATATCTTTCACCAACTCTCATCAAATCTAGATCCTGTTTTTCCAGCTTACTTAAGATATATCTTTTAAAGAATGTAACTCTAATTATTAGTATGTGGATCATATGTAAATCCTTATTCGTGTGTGGATAATACGTAAATCTTCTCAGTCCATTTAAATCAAAGCTTCTTTATTCATTTATGCATCAAAGATGATCTTAAGATATGATACAAACAAAACAAAAAATTAGATGAGAAATCAGTTCTGTTTTATGAAACAGATGGAAAATATTAAACAAAGGGCATTTGTCAGCACATCAAAAAGATAAACCATGACTAAGCAAGAATTGCTGCAGGAATGGATAGCAATCAGCAGATATATTACACCACTTGTATCACAACCACAGAGTAATAAGCAAAGCCATATGGTTGAATCAATAGACACTAAAATGACATGTCATTGAGCCACCCTCTTCCCTCACTCCAGTAACTGACACCAAAGCTTTTGTCTGGAGAGGTACCAGACTTAGACAAGAAGGTACTATACCCAACTTAGAGTAGGGCTTGTGATCTACATCTGAGCCAATCAGTATATTATATTCCCCCTGGTTAGAATGCTTTTTGGATTCAGAGATGAGCCCAGGACAGCATTGAGGTGAGTGAAATGCAGGGTCATTTTTCAGGAATCCTAAGGACACCAGCTCTTTCCCTAGCCCTGGATTTGAAATGAATTACATGGGTTTGTGAATTTCTGCAGCCCCTTGGGTGTCCACAGTGACAGTCTGTAAGAGTTATCAGACATTGGTGACCTAGTTTGAGACCTTCTATCAAGTTGGCCCTCTGCCAACATATCCTGTTGTAAAAGCTTAGGCCAATTTGAGTTAAGAGTGCTTGGTTATTTGTCACAGAAGTCTTCTTTGATGTATTTGTCAAGATAAACTAGGTAAAATCCAGTAAACACATTTAATGAAAACTTTAACTAAAACAGGGATTGAAGGGCATTGAGAATTTTAAAAAGGCTTTTAAAAAGTCTTCAGTAAACATCAGGTTCAAGATGTAAACTATTAAATCTGTTTTAAAGCCATGAAAGAGATAGGCCATCGTTTCTATTTCTATTTTGCATTATTCTCCTGGCTTAAGCCAATGCATTAAACAATAAGTAAAATATTCAGGAAAATACAAAAACAGAATATATATATATATATATATATATATATATATATATATATGTAAATGTGTTGGTAATTTGTATAATTATAAATTTAGAAACTTAAAGATAGCCTATAAAACTATTAGAATTTATATAGCAATGGTTTCCTTGGCTAGAATTGGTGTAAATAGAAAATGTATGGCAATGATCCAAAAATAAGAATAAGGGATTTCCATACATTTGAATGAGAAGACTAATATATCACTATATTGTAAATATATAAATACTTCCAATGTCGATACATGGACGGAT
Organism: Arvicanthis niloticus; assembly: GCF_011762505.2. Lineage (NCBI taxonomy): Eukaryota > Metazoa > Chordata > Mammalia > Rodentia > Muridae > Arvicanthis > Arvicanthis niloticus. Next base: position 131,119,740 of record NC_047659.1, read on the forward strand.
CAGAATTTCATTCAGAATC